>NW_023998464.1:4086549-4351662 GCF_014805625.2 Glossina fuscipes | reverse complement strand
TTTACCCTATTTTCAAAAATAAAATGATAATTCTCTTTCCATATATAAAAATCCTGTGATTAGCTTGGCGCTAGTACTAAGAATTTTGCAACTTGATAGAAGTGAAAGAAAAATATACGATTTTTGATGCGAGAAACTGAGACAAAACAACTTCAACTGATACGACTTACACTGAATTGAAACGAATATTTATTATAGGTCTTAAAATATTTTTTTTTTTAAATTCGATTTATTGACCAAAAAAATTTGCAATATTTACAAAATAACACAATACTACAAAGTAATAAAAATTTAAAATCTTAAAGAAGCTTAAATGTAAGTTTCAAATTAATAATAATAAAACTCTATAAACTAAGATTGTAAGATTGTTCCGTCTTTTTTTTTTTTTTTTTGTTTTTTTATTAATTTTTTTAATTATTTTTTTGAATTTTTTATTTTTTTTTCTCACTGCGAACTATTTTGTAGAGCTTTCATCAACCTCTACAAAACAGTTCTGCTTCAAACGGAACAATTTGCAGCTATCATCAACCTGCAAAAGTTCCTTTCAAAGCCAAAGATTTATTTTAAATTTAGAAATTATTTGTCTAATTATCTTACACTAATGTACGAACGAATTTTCATCAAGAAATATTGAAAATTAAGCCTTTCTAACATATAAAGATTCAGTTTCTATAGGCAACTTCACAGAATTGCCACACCCGCTTTTTTACATCAATTTCGAATGCCAAAATATAGCGTTATAGCGTTTTTTGTATTAAATTTTTACGATCTTAGGAGTGGCAACTCATTTGTAGCTTAACAACACTAATGAAAAATCACAAAAACAAAAAGCGTTACTTAACGGCAATTTTCATTGTTTTTGTTCATTTTCGCGATCTCCATTTGCATTGGACTTGGCGTCAATTGATTTAAATCATTTTAATAAATAAAACGACAAAAAGACAGGTGATATGTTGTTACAAAATAGTGGTAATAAAGTAATTATCACACGGAACGATCTTTTGGTCATATCTTGTTAGTTGGTAGTAGAAGAACATTTCTTTTTACCTTGGTTAGCTGTGATTTGGAGAAATCTGTTGAGCATGTGAGTCTGTCAAGGAGAACCTAGCAGAAAATACGCAACAACCTTTTAAGGAAACTCCATATAATTCGAAAGGCAACACATATACGTTGACCACTTACAAATCAGTTCCATCGCCTGTCACGAGCACATCGTCCACAGATAATGATGGGAAGCATTTGGAGAAATGCAAATCCTTGATGAACGCTTCGTTTTTACAATACTCTCGTGGTAGTCTATTGCTTATAAGTAAATACATAACCACTACCAAAGTTAAACGGGGTAATCATTCGCCTATAATTATCGATTGTTGCGTGATTGAATTGGAAGCACGCCTGAAACGTCTTAAGATATGGAGGAGTTCCGATTACATGATATCGCAAAATTTAGTTTCTCTATATTTATTTAAAGTAGATAAATGTCTTGTATACTACTTTAAGGATCCTGCTATTATAAGCAACGTCCCATTGGTAGCGGACGTCTACAACCTAATAAGTGGTCCGATATTTATTATATGGCATCTCAACATTATAATAACAACAATTCAGCAGAGACGAAATAGCGATTTGGGTACATTTATTGTTAATCGATCTTTAAAGTCATTTGTATATCCTGAAACTGTAATCTTTTTCCCATATTTTCCAGTATCAACGGATGGAAATGAGAGCGAAGAAAAATCGTCTTTTAAGGATAGACATGATATTGTCACCAAAAACTATGTGAAACCAGTAATGTCCGGATTTTTATTTGTATTTAGCTTGAAATACTAAAAGTATCGGTTTCGATGATGACCGATCGAGAAAGTTTATTGTCGGAAAAACAAGAAAATTCTGTTGAAGGTGATGATGATATCAATAACGACGAGTTTAAAAAAGAAAATCGCATTCAAAAAGCTAATTTGGTAAACAATTTTTATATTTTCCTAAATTGCAAAAAATAATATCCGTATATTCAAAGTTTTTAATATTTATTTAAAATTTCGATAGATTGAATCAAAATGGTCATCACACGTTCAAAATAGTACACATTCCAAAAGCCTTCAAAAAAATGAAGTTAACGCAAACGCTCAGGACAAGAATGTTAGCGGAAAAAAGGATGCAAGTCCAAAAAAACAAACGCTGGCTTTTTACTATGACCAAATCCCAGCAAATAATAAACCATTACGCTCCTTTACACAAAAGAATATATGAAGTAAGTAACTTTCTTCAGTAGTTGTATTCAACACATGAGGCAGCGCATAGTGCAAAACCCAATAGTCATTTCACTAATCTGGAAATTCTCTCCCTTTTTTTTATATTCCCTCCTCTATTTGTGGTACAAAAGAACTTAAAATAGACACATCTTTTAATTTACTGATACGTTCAGAATCATTTCTTCATACAATGTAAGCTCGCCTGTCTCTGTGTCTGTCTGTCGGCCTCGTGTTTAATTTACATGTCACAAATTTTTGGGATATTTTCATAAAATTTGATAGACCGGCTTGTTTTGGCTCAAAGATGAACACTATTGAAAATGGATCGGACCACTTCCCGTATAACGCCTTTGAAAAGTGCTTATATATCTTTTTACTTGTTTATTTAAAAAAACGCGAATTTGCTGTTTAGACAATCTTATCAACAAAAACCAAGCACTATGCAGTCATCAACGACGATTCATCACATAATACAGAAAACACAACTTCTTTTTACAGCACCAGCCCCTTCGCTACATTGCAACTGAAGAGAATTTTGAGTCGTCCAGAAGCTCAAATGCTGCTGATCGGTTTATCATGTTTTGCCAGCGATGTTATCAATCCCGAATGGGCTATAACTCTCAACAGTTGGTAAACCAATACCAGAGTACTTGAGGTAAGGTTATGAGTTGCATTGGATATATAATCAAAGAGCGTGTCGCACCACGCTTAGCCTTTCAGTTGTGTCATAGCAGCCAAGGGTAAGTAATCATAGACTACTTAACTAGTTAACTTGTTATGATAGGGTTTTTTTTTTGTGACTTTCACGGACAGGGGATGGATTGCTTCAGCTTTAATCGCCATTCCTGAAGCACTGATGAATATTTTTTTTACGACATGAGTCGGCTAGGGACGGACGAGTGGCGCTGTAGGGTAAGGTAGGCTGCTATGACATCCGCGACGTATTCGTCTCTTTTTAGCACCCAGCGATACCAAAAGGAAAGTCTAATAACAAGTGTTCGAATAAGCTATATTAAAACTCCAACGAAAAGTCGGGTCACCACGCTGGATTTTCCTCCCACGTTTCTTACAATTCGTGTAAATACTATATAAAATATAAAGTTAAATAAATAAACCCGTAAAACCGCAAACGAAGGTCCAAGTAATTTTTATAAATATTCTTGGAGGAAGAAGACTCAAGCCCAAGAACACTCGTTACAACGCTTACTCTCAGATGGTCGCAATTTTTATACATGCGACAGCTGTTAATAAACAAATACATTTTCAACTATTGAGAATTGTAAACAAACATAGACGCTTACTCTCAGATGGTCGCAATTTATTGTTTGAAAATTGCTGATGAAAGATTGTTTTTGGCTTACTCACTGTGGCGTGGTCTGAAATTCTTTTTTTCCATGCTCTTCTACCATTTACTAAGCAAAAGGTTAACTGACCATATATAAGTGTACATATATATGCATATGTACAGATTGTAAACATACATTACACAATATATGTATGATTACGTAGGAAAAAGGAGAGGCAGGGAAAGAAGTACGCACGTAATAGATGTTGTACAATTTCGATTAATAGTAACGTACACATTTATAAGCAATTTAAGGCGTTCTAGATGACATTAAAAACTTCATTATAGTTTTCACTATGAGATGTGTTGAACCATTACAGGTAATGGCGCAAAATGTAAAACCATCAAAGTTACTATCACCTTATAGTACTACACGGCCCTACAGCAAACCTACCTCAAGCGGAACGTAATGAGAAGATTAACATTTGACACGAAACGTTTTTTTTTTTGCTTATTTCGGTTTCGTCTGTAAGCTGATCACTAAAATTTTAACCCTCTTAAACCCTCGGACAGTCTGAGATTACGGTCTCAGATTAATACTTTCTATATTCTTACTATTACAGTTTATTGGCTAATATTGTCTTGGTCGGGCCCTGTTTTTATTTTCTATAAACAAAGAAAATTTCTATCACGACTGCCGCGACTACAAGCGCAAATTCTTCAATACAAATTTCCCAATAACGCAAGAAATAAACAAACAGCCATGTGGACATCGCTACGTAGTTTTGGAATCTTCCATTTCATTAGTATTTCTATGCAATTTTCTTTTTTTAAATAAACAAGTAAAAAGATATATAAGCACTTTTCAAAGGCGTTATACGGGAAGTGGTCCGATCCATTTTCAATAGTGTTCATCTTTGAGCCAAAACAAGCCGGTCTATCAAATTTTATGAAAATATCCCAAAAATTTGTGACATGTAAATTAAACACGAGGCCGACAGACAGACACAGAGACAGGCGAGCTTACATTGTATGAAGAAATGATTCTGAACGTATCAGTAAATTAAAAGATGTGTCTATTTTAAGTTCTTTTGTACCACAAATAGAGAAGGGAATATAAAAAAAAGGGAGAGAATTTCCAGATTAGTGAAATGACTATTGGGTTTTGCACTATGCGCTGCCTCATGTGTTGAATACAACTACTGAAGAAAGTTACTTACTTCATATATTCTTTTGTGTAAAGAATGAATGCAAAAGTTAAATATTCCTATACACTTCTGAAGTCAATTGGATTTTTTCTTACTTTACATTTAAGTCATCTCGACGTTATTACGGGTATTTTTTCCTGATCCAGGTATGCTTCAGAAATTTGTGTCCCGAAAGCGATGAAATTTGTATGCATCCTAGCAAAAGCAACCAGCCAGGGAGCGATTTTCACCATCGGCTGGGCGTTACCTGCTCGATGCAATTATCTCTGGAAAACCAGCGGTTGGCCGAAGAGACAGAAGAAGAGACAGAGTCCGTAATCTGCGCGAAAAGAAGCGAAAGATCAAAGAATAAGCAACCTATATCAAAAAGGAACAAGAACAAGCAACCTTCACCAAAAAGGAACAAGAACAAGCAACCTACACCAAAAAGGAAGAAAAAGAAGCTACCTACACCAAAAAACAAGCAACGTACACCAAGAAGGAACCAGAACAATCAACCTCCTTGTTTGCGGTCTGTATACCAACGTTAGCCTCTACAGCTGGTTTAGGAAAAGCCTGCAGGCTCCCGCCAGTAGATGGCTTTAAGCCCAATATCCAGAAAAGATGAATGATGATTTTTTAATTTTATATAAATATAAAAATTTTAGGAGCTTGGTATTATTCCGGGTACACGCTTTAGATATTTTTTCTTAATCGTAGTTTGTGTGATATATCTGGCAACCACGAAACACAATGAACTCTGTACAAGTAGATTTGTTCGATATAGCAAAGCACATGCTGGATAAATATGAGTTTGAGAATTTATCGGCGCCCGACCTATTCGAAGCAAGTCATAAATTATTTCTATCATTCGATTAATATTTTGCCAGAACTAATTTAAACTAATTTATGGCTACAGCTAGTGGCCTCAACGATTACGTTTACCAGACTTTGTCCAGTTTGTCAATGGGCCATCAGCAATTAAATCAAGTACAGACCGTAAACAAAATTCCTATACCACCCGAAATGTTAGAACATTTTAAACGTAAGTCAGCAAATAACGAATATTTATTTAATGATAATATTCATTTATTAATGCAGATATAAAACGACGTTGTATGATGGGCTCGTAGTTATGGCACGGTTTTCCACACCACCCTTGAGGAGCATAAAAGCCCGTTCCTCTCGAATAATAATAATTCATAATATAAACACAAAGACGAACGGGAGTTGTTTAAATTTACAATATGTACCATTAAGTATATTACCACTCGCCTTAGTTAGTTGCATATACCTTAAAATTCTTCTCACGATTTTCCACACCACCCTTGAGGTGGCCCGATAGACGTGTTGCCAATTGTTTTGAATGGCTGGCTGCCCTTTAGGCCAGCCAATAAATATATATAATCCCTGCTTTTACATAACATACATACAAAATATACAAAAACATAAAAATACCTATAAATAGATAAGGATCGCTGCTGTGCCGTTGTGTTGATAGCTTGCAAAAGAAGAATATTGTGACTACTGATTTTATATATAAAGATGACCGCGAACTTACCGTTTGGCCTGTAGAAGTAGCGCATTCTGCTGAAGCGCACGTGTGTCAACTTCGGCCGGTGGCCCGCGATTATGACCGTTGCGCTGATTCCGTTGTCCTCTAACTTTGGCTTGCCGACATAGGAATGTCGGATCATCGGCCACTATAGGGCTCACAACTTGTTAACCTGACCCAGACGGTGGATGAAGACTTGTGTCTGGCGTTGCCTCTTCGACATCGATAGGTTGTCCTTCGGGCGCACGCGGATGGTCTCGTAGGCCGCTAGGAACCCCTACTCTACCAGATGTGGATTGGAGTTTGAGCCATGGCGCCGTCGACGTCGCTGAGGACGACTGGTTCTAGGCTCGGACGATGCATTCATATCTTTGCGAGTTTCGTTGCATGGCAGGCGTAGATTTCGATGGGTTTGAGAACTTTGGTTGGTATCGCTGCGTAGTGGGGTTTCTAAAACAGCTTTGCTGGGAAGTGAATTGCCGCTATTAAATTTCGGCGCGAGAGAAGGACGTTGCTTTGGTAATTCGTGGGTGTTATTATGGAGGGTCGAAGTAGGGTGGTTTCGTTGACTTGGCTAGGTGACCCTTGGCCTTTGTTTGGCAGTGGACCTGTCTTGTAGTTGTGGACAGGGTGCATTTGCTAGGCTGAGGGGCACTACTCTTCGCGAGGCAGGTTCGTCTCGGGGTTCTCTCGCCTGTTATGGGCCCCTGGTAGTTTCCCTATTGGCAGCAGTTAATGGTTCGTACACCTTGTCGGCTGCAGATCCAGCAATGCAAAGCGCTTGGTTCCGGGCAGTTATACTGGTTGTGCCCGCCCGGGGCACATCGTCGGCACGCCATCGCAATATTTATTCGCCTCTCTTGCGACATTATATGTGGTGCACACGCCATGTTGTTTGGCAGATCACACCGCCGAGGGCCTGGCTGAAGATCTCGATACGCTCCTCTGGAAACTTTGCGTTGCCCGTTGAGATCGCCTCCAAATCGGCTAAATGAGGGAAGTCTCGACGCAATATGTACCACAGGTAATCGGCCTGCGTATTCGTATAGATGCGTTCTAATTTCTGCTCTTCCGTCATCGCGGTATGGCGCATCAGGTATTGCAATGCCAGCACATAGTCTTGAAATTTTTCCCTTGGTCGCTGGGTATGCCGGCGGATGTCATCTTCGAGTCAGATCAAGTATAGGTATGGTAAGAAGAACCTCAGAAAGCCCGCCGCGAACTTCTCCCAGGCCGTCCAGCGTTGGTTGTGGTATCACGTTAAGGCCCGGTCTCCATCATGATGGCTGGCAAAGAGTCCTTGTTGACGCTGTATGCATCTGCTAACTCTTCGACCCGCTCGATGAAGCTAAGCAATTCTCTATTGCCGGTAAAGTTGAGCCCCCATCTTCGGACTACTTCGATGATGGGTCTCGTGTCGGCCGCTGTCGGGAAAACACGACGAGCTCCGCCAATCCGGACGGCGAGCTGAGTGATTTCGCTATTATTGCTGACTGGTGTTGGAATATTGGGGTACAATGCCGGTGCCATGGTAATTTTGCTGTTCGGCTCCGGTGCTCGTCAGTGGCTGTAAAGAAGAAAGTTGTTAGAATAAATAAAAAGTAAAGTGTTAAGAATAAATAAAAAGTTTTCTTGATAAGTCGTTACATGTAGGACCTTTGATTTCTCTGTTTGTATAATTCAATCCTTTTACTATTTTGTTATTACACGCTCTTATTATATTATTGCACGTATGTAATGTAAATCATTGTATTGTATTTGCGCCAATAAATCGCGGCAATAGGCGCTAGCGAATAACGAAAAAAAATTCCATTTATAACCATGTGCATATGCGTATGCTTTTTTCCGTTCTAAAATGAAATAAAAAGAAATTAAGCGCCTTTGATTTTCGTAATTCCTTCCTGAACAGAGCGTTGGCCTTCTTGTATAATAACAAATGATCATGGTCAGGAAATCTCTTGAAGTGGTGCCACAGATTCATTTTATTTTTCCTCAAAAACAAAAGCATGTTGTTCTACCAAGGAAGCCTAGCTCGTTTGAAAAAGCTGTTGGATTTTGGACAAGAGAGATCAGCAGCCGTGCGAATCGCTTTAGACATAATAGCAGCGTAATGGTTGCAGTTTCCGTTAAATGGCTTTGAATTCGAAAATGACTCCACCTGTTTGGAGTAATTGATCCAATCCGCTTTGTCTAAGAGAAATTTGGCCTATTTTGCTGAAGTAAGAGAGGACTTTGAAAGGTTAAAGTCGATTATGATTGGCAAGTGATCGCTATTAGGCAGATCATCAGAAATAGACCAGGAAACCAAAGGAAGAAGTGAGGGAGAGCAACAAGTTAAATCAACATGGGAAATGTATGATGAGTTGAAAAGTGCGTTGGTTTTCCATCACTTAAAATGCAGAGACTGTCTTGAATGATGGCCTTTTCTAAAACAGTACCGCGAGTGTTGTCCATTGTTGACCCCCAGATGGTATCCCAACTATTAAAGTCGCCGCATATTATTAATGTGAGGGAGAATACGGAGAATAAATTGTAGAGTTCTTGCTGAGAAAACGATTGCGAAGGTGGGATATAGAGGGAAAGCACTGTAAATTTTATGTTTAAGATTATTTGTATCGCTACGGCTTGAATGTTTGAGCTAAAATTTAAGCGTTTGTGAGGTATGTTTGATTTTATAAAAACACCAACTCCTTGTTTGGAATATGAATTTTGGTCAGCATTCGAGAAGTATCCAGTATATGATTTGGGTTGACAATGGGTTTCTTGAAGCGATAAAAAGCTTGGATTAAAATCACTTATGAGTGTACGGCGTTCATCAAAATTGTTAAGAAGTCCCTTAATGTTCCATTGTAGAATTTTAAAAACTTTATTTAATTGTAGTGACATGGAGTGGAAACTAGGTTAAGTTGACATGTCAGCGACTCCGTCGAAAATGTCGCTATAAGAATTTTGCGTGAATAATTTGTTCTTACCAGCAGAATAATCTGTACTTAGGTGGTGTGGTACATTTGAGGCGCAATGTGAATAATTTGAAATTGAAGGTTGATTAATGGATGAAAGAATGGATTTTGGATGGATATTGGATTCATTACAGCTTGTTATTTGTTGACTAGAGTTGAGAGCTGGAGAATCTGGGGAATTTAGTTTATTAGATTTTTGCATTTATGTTGTTGTTTTAATTTTTCCAATATTTGGGGTTGCTTTAATTTTTCCAATATTATCTTTGGTAATGGTGGAACAGGTTTTTCATTAGAAGGTGTTGGAGTTAAAGGCTTATGAGACTCGATTTGCGAGCAGTGTAGGTATTACTTTAGCCAATTCCTTAGGCTACAGATGGATTTATTTCCCGGTATTTGCGTCGCCCCTCGCCAATGCTACAATAATTTTCTATTTTCATTTTTGGTATTTCACGCATCTGTACAAAACGTGGGCATTGTTTATCTAACGTTGAGTGTTGACCATTGCAATTTATGCAGAAACTACGGGTACAGCTTTCAGCATGTGGAGGAAGACCACAATTAGCACCTTTTTGCGGTATGACCCAGGCGTTGGCAGTTCTTTCACCTAATGGAATGTATAGTTCTACTTTGCATTTATACCTCGCCACATCAACTGTTCGCGGCAATCGATAGCGATCAAAGGTTAAAATAATCCTTTCTGTAGAAGAGCGAGTTTTTCCCTCATCATTCAGTTTGGTGAATTTATATACTTCAGTCTCTCCTTGATTGCCCATTTCGCGAACATTTTCATCTTCCCGCACATGGTTTAAACACGGGGCATAAATTACGCCTCTAACTGAGTTAAGTTTTTCATGCACTTTAGCGGAAATAGCATATAGATTAGCTAAAGATTTCGATTTTATGAGCTTTTCGGTTGCGCGCGGGTTCCCAGCGAAGATTAGTAAATTCCCATCGCTTAGAATCGAGGTAGAGTCTATGTATGTTGTAATGCTATCTAGGGCTTTTTTACAGCAAAAGGGCTAATTTGGGAAATTGTTACTCTAGCATCGGTTGAAGAAATAACAATATATTTTTCGTCGATAGGAGTGATGTCACTGATTGGCAACACCGGAAATTCGGAATTATTAATTTTTTTTCTTTGGGGGGATTCGAGTTTTTATCTGGCATCCCCGGAGCCATTATGCCTTATGGTTGTCTATTATTTAGTTATTTGTGAAATAACCATCCACTTGAAAAGGTTTGGGAAACTACTGAGAATAATGTCAATTGTTTTCAATTTTTTTTTTTTTTTTTGTTATATTTAAAGCAAACAGGTACGGTATCCGCGATGATCAGTTTTAGCAATAAACACACAAAAAGTTCAATATATTTTAATAAATTTGAACACTTTTAAAAACGTATATAGCAATAAAGAAATAATATAAAAGAAGAAATTGCAAAATTTTTTTGCACAAAGAAAAAGATATGACCACAGCGCTTGCACAGAGTTGCTTTCTATTAAAATCAACATAAATTAAAATAATAGAAAATAAAAGAATAGAAGATGCTTAGGGAGGCTTCAGTAGACAATAATTTTCTGCCTCATATGAGGAAGATAAAAGTAAATTAGTTTCTAAACCTAGTCATACCCCTAACCACGAATTAGAAGAAATTGATTATTGACCCCAAAAATAAGATTAATAAAAATATAATTTTTGATGAATTATTAAAAATTAAAAAGAAAAGGATTAAAACTCTTCTAAATGGGGTATGCATCCAGTAGCTTGTTTAGCTTATCTTTTTATATTTTAGTGTATGATGCACAAAAGTTTTTGATACTTTCAGAAATAGTTTAATTCTGTTAAATATAATAATGAATGTAAAAAATTACATAATTCACCCTAACAAGGCAGTCCTTTAATCAGACAATTCATTATAAAAAATTTGCTTTTTGTGTTCGCGTGTACTAAAATATTTCATTAAATATCTCCTAAGAAAAAAGGAAGAGGTCATCATCGGTTTAAGTCAAATTTTGAACGCCTTGATTGACGCGTATTCAAGAGAAAGCCTGATTAGTTTTCACTGTACTTTACAGCGTATTTCCAACACTTGCCCAGCTAAGATAAGTTTTGGCTTCCCCATACACTTCCAAGAAATTGATAGTTTATGTATGAAGTATAAATAATGTTTTACTTGTTTATTTACTTATTAGCTTATATATAAAAATATCATATAAACAAAAAAACGCTTTATGGTTTTGGAAATTTGCTTAGCAGGGATGAAATTTTTGTAGGTACATAGTTTTTTTTATAAAAGATGAAATTTGCTAAATACAAATTTAATTTTTATACCAAAAAACCAAAAAAATATATTTAATATAGTATAACATATCTGAAATGTATTGGAATACACAGTAACATTAAAAGAGTAATTAACTGATTTTTTTCCCTCTTTATTTAAACAGATCAGCTGTAAACAATATTGTAATGAAGTTTAATAGCGGAAGCGCAGTTTACCCCGAAGCTGCTCGGCTTAAGTGCGCCAACTCTTTCCGTGTCACAGGTTGCCAATATAGCCCGGCATAAGATCTTTATGGTTCAGGCGGATTAAACGCCTTTGATTTAGGAGCGAGTGAAACGTTAAGTTGAATTGCTTCGATACAATTGTATTTCTTTATTTTATTTGGTACTATTTATACTTATTTTCTACACTAAATTATGGTTATATAAACAAAAATTATGATTGTTTAATTACGGCATCGTGTTGCATTACGAAATGCAATACTCACCCTGGTGAAGTGTGACATAAATTTTATTTTTATTTTACCAAAAGAATTATGCTAAAGCATAATTCTGTCACACTCCATACGACAGTATGCATACGACAGTATGCGATCACACTACAATATATTCCGTTGTTTTCAGCTTTGCTTTAAACGTTTTATTTTTCAATGCAGCTTTTTTAAGCGTAGAAGCGCCTTTTCAACGATACTGATAAAGGCTTTAAAGTTCTTACGTATCTGGAGACACGAAACGTTGGCGAAGTGTATCACTTAACATATAAATTAACTTTTAACAAAAATTATGCTGATATGAAGGAACTTAATGCTGGCAAAACTACTAAATAACTTTGGCGGGTTACCAATTGTAAGGAGGTGAAGTAGTCAATTCTGGTTGCATTATTACTCGCGTAGGACCTGTTAGTGGGTGAATTTTTCATATCCATTAAGATATGAAAGAAAAATGTTTTTAATTATTAGAACTGTAGCTGTACTGTATTGTAGCTAACGGCGCTACGGTCAAAGGCGGTTCTTATTATCCTGTCACGGTTAAGAAGCATATAATCATCAATCAGCAAACAAGCATACTTCCTCCTTATACGAGAAAAAAATTATTTTTTCAAAGCAAAATTCTGCAACACCGCGTAGTGTTCTTTTTATCGTATTGTAGTGTGATCGCATACTATCGTATGCATCCACTTGAAGTGTGACAAAATTATGCCACTCAGCATAATCCTTTTGATAAAATAAAATGTCACACTTCACTTCGCATGTAAACAGTGATAATTCTATTTATATAAGAATAATCTAGTGTCCTGTTTAGAATAAGATAAGATTAATTTAGTGTAAAAATTCAGTATAAATAGTGCCTAAGAAAATAAAGAAGATCAGTTCTCATAAAGCAACTCAACCAAGCGTTTTACTCGCTAATAGCACTAGGCATTCAATCTACCTGAACCATTAAGATTAGTGACCGTCTCATGCCGAGACACTTTGGCATTATAAAAGACGGATAGACTTGGCGTACTGCAGCCGAGCAGCATAGGGCCTAAACAGATAAACTAAACACTTCATACCACATCAAACATTATTACAGTATACATAAACATGTTGACAGCGTAATTTATTGCCGACGGCTTTACATTTCAACAGAGTTTCTTACACTCCTTTACCACTTTAACGAGTTTCTTACGACTTAACAGAGTTTTTATATTCTGTTTACATTGCATTATAAAAGATGGAATTCTCCAAAAAAAAAAAAAAAATGGTTTACTTTAAATATAAAAATATATGCATGAATAAAATGCACTTACTGTTAATTTCTTATAATTTCCTTATATTTTTTTCAGTTCGTCTCTTATAAACCTATATAAGAGTCTTTTATATACCTATATAAACAATATATAAATGTTAACTACATAAAGGATACTTATACAATTTTATTTTTATAATTTTACTTTTTTATTAATAACTATTGCTATTTTTTTGATAAATTTTAACTTAGTCAAACACACTTGTAAAATGCTTTGATTTGCTTTGATCTCTCTCTGAAATCCATTAGCGGTTTTTCTCTTTTACATTGTTCACAAAAATTTTTGCATAAATTATGATCAAAAATACCATCTACAAACCGCTACCAACCACACTTGCATAAATTGTGATTAACATACCATCTACAAACCGCTACTAACCACACTAATACCACCTACAAACCGCTACTAACCACACTTGCATCAATTATGATAATTATGCTAAAAATGAAATGTTTTTTTAAGCCCACTAAACCAGTAATATCAGTGGGTCAATGCTGTAATATGATGAAATCGGAAGACGTACTACGACGCAATATTCAATCGCTTTGCTTGATATTAACATATTTCAATAATTTTCCTTCATGTTTAGATCCAAAAACGAGTGTTATGTATAAATGGGATGAGGCCATTTCTTGCAATTGTTATCATTGCAAAAGGGATTAAGCATTGTTTTTTTTTTTGGGTTGAATTTCACGGTTAAATATCTGTTCTGTAAAAATATCTATTTAGGTTTAAGCAGCAAAAACAAAAAAATATATATATATATAAATAAAATATGAATTTTCGCTGTATAAAGGTATAAAAGTTTGAATATTGAACATCTTGCATTTCTCTCTGCTTCTACTATTTTAAATTTTTTTTATAATTTCAGTCAATTTATAATTTGCTTTTGCTATAACAGGCTTTACTGGCGGTGCTTTTTTAGACTTAGGTGGCGGTCCCAAAATTTTTTTCGTGTACAGTAAAGCTTCCACTATAGACTTCCAAAAACTAAGGGTGCAAGTTTACTTATTTCAATGCCAGGCTCTAACTCCAAAGAAAATGTCATCTTCACACGGATTATAACGACATTAGTAACCATCGTCAAACGTGGGTCCATAGCAACTTGAGAAGTGCTAACACGAAAGTCCAAGCTTTTGATATAGCCAGGTGAGTTGTAAAAGGCTGGTGTCAGTAGTTTATTTTCAAAGGCCATCGATTTCAAACCCAATAAATGACGATCAATGCCTTCACCCATTAAGGCTATGGTGGTATATTTCCGATGACCATCAACAGCTTTTCGCAAGAGCTCCGCGCCTTGCTTGTTGTCCATCTTTTCATCAAATGTTAGCGAAAGCCAACGACTCATTCGAGCACGACCGGATTGCATCTGTTCTACCGGCATAGAAAATTCGTAAATGGGCCGTTTCATATTGAGCGGCGGGCGTTTTTTTTATGAAACCTATTTAAAAATAATATTTCGTCAGTTTGTGTATAGAAAATTCTTTGGCTCAGTTATATTTTACGTAATTTACCTGTAGAAAGCGTATTGCAAGGCCATAATTTGTGATTCATTTGAGCACTATAACTTTGTAAAAGTAATGTCAACTTCAATTTAATGCTGCACCAGGATAAACCGTAAATACATAATTTTGATTTATTTATTCTTTATTTTTACAGAATATAAAACATTTTTTAAACTTATTTTTAAAAGTAATGCTGTAACCGATGCTTTTTTGGCTATTTCTTTCATTTTTATTATCTTTTTTAACTTATGTACACATGCATGTATATATATGAAGATGAAGTTAAAATATAAAAAAATAGATTGTCGCACTTCTTAGACTTTTTCTCATTAATATAAATACTTAGTATTAGCTTTTACAAAATAACTTTCTGCGTAAGCTTTACATTTTCTTTTATTCGTATTGTATTGAAAGACCCAAGTTATTGTCATCAATGGTATGTTATCATTGCAGCATTAAAGCATTCAAATTGCGTTGCAATATTGTATCCTTAACTGAATTGAAAACAACAGTCATGTTACGCGTGTCTATGGCAGTGGTGAAGTGATGATAAGTGCGGCTCTGTTGACTCTTTCGCACACTCATAAACATTTGTAAAATGAAATTTTGAACGTCCAACAGTGAATGTGAATTACCACTGAATTGTGGATAATACCAACGTATATCAGTCTCCGGGTTGCGAACTTTTTGCTCAAGCAAATCCATTTTATTTAAAAACAAGATTATCGATATACCTTTAAATGTATTATTATTTACAATAGTATCGAAAATATTTCTGGATTCTTCCAATCGATTAGTCATTCTATGTAAGACATTAGGAAAAATGAGAACAAAACAATATTTATAAATATAAATTAAATACACTCCATTAATTATATCTGCCTTCTTCGAAATTATCTTAAACCCACCACCTGTTCGTTTACGCTTTTGGTGCTTTTCATTAGAAATATACGATAGTACTGTAAAGGTGTAACATATCATACCATGTAAAGGTAGGTAAGCTAAAATAACAAAATAAAGTATATATGTCAA
The DNA here is from genome assembly GCF_014805625.2 of Glossina fuscipes. Taxonomy (NCBI): domain Eukaryota; kingdom Metazoa; phylum Arthropoda; class Insecta; order Diptera; family Glossinidae; genus Glossina; species Glossina fuscipes. Next base: position 4,335,815 of record NW_023998464.1, on the reverse strand, counting down.
GGTATTTGTCAGTCAAAAGTATGTTGTTATCTATATTTGAAACACTAAGCACTCCATTCACGTGTTAGTTAAGAGAACTGGGAACGGCAACGTATTAAATGTAATAAGAACGAACATAACAGCATAATGCAACATTTGCAATCCAAATGATATTATCTAGTTAGTCTTTGATTGATTTTTTAACGTAATACAGCGAGAGTGAAAGGAGACCAAAAAATTTGTTTCGGGGAAAATTTTAATTCGAAATTTGCCATTCGCAAAACTATATGTAAACAATAACACTTCCACAGACCACTAAGTACACTTAATTTATCCAAAAAGGTTGGGAAAAGAAAGAGGATTATATATAGATTTATATATAGATTTACCTGTCCTCTGCCAAAACTTGGTCGAATTCAGATGTCGAAACTAAAAATATTATAGATGTCACGGATGAATCGAAACATCTTGTCCATTTCTGCCGCTGTGTACGCTGACCACCAACATCAACGAAGACAAATGGAATGTTCTAAAATTAATGGAAAAATTATTAGCATTAGATATTCCGTTTGGAAAATATATATTTTTTAGTTAGGCCTTACTTGAATTTTAACGCAAAATTCATAAACTCCTTTCGTGGCTTTACGACAATGCAATATATCTTTATGTGTGGGTACATAATCGCTTGTAGCCAGACGATTAATTTCATTTAAAAAATAATTGACAGAATCGCTCTGAAATGCAAAAAAAAAAAAAATGCAATAACTCTTAGTTTACCAATAGATTATGCCAATACAGACAATTTGGAATTCTCTCCGCCTTTCGTATGCGCGCCTAATACCACGGTCTTGCCAAAGACGTGCTATTACAGCGGCATACTGTGTAAATTTCTCGGCATCTATTGAGGTACACTCCATTAATTTGGTTTCACTTGAATCCTTCTCCCTATCGTTGTTTCCCCACGGTATTTCAAGCTTTTCGCGTGCATCAATTAATACTTGCATTCCTACAATTAAGGGAAGTTGCAAATTCTTTTTACAATCTATTAATTTAATAAAACCGATCATAGGGATCATACCTCGTATAACATTTTGATATATCACATATTGGTATTCTTTTTTTAATTCCGGTTCAAAATTTACACCATGTATTATTCGCATTTGTTTTAAGAATGTTGATTTCCCCGATTCTCCAGCTCCCAAAAGTAATAGCTTCACCTGCAAAAGAAACCATTACTTATCCCAAAAACTCTTTGTTAATATTTTACTACAAATTACTTGTCTTCGAAATGTTTGTTTTTCTTTTTCCAAAAATTTATCAATTTCTTTTGATTTGTAGCGTTGCTCTAATTCCTCCGGTGTATTCCTTAACAGTACAAGATAATTGAGAAAACTGCCGCAACAACGTAAACAAGCAAATCTCGAAGAACGTAACCGATCGTGAGAAGACCGAGCAACTATTTCATTATCTTGACCCTCCATTAGTTGTGTGGTAGTGCCTGTTTCACTGTTAACTGTTTCCAGCATAGTTTCATTTCTTTAGCCGGAAACTCAGCACTAACTAAATTCTTTTATCTTATTTTCGAAGTTCCAAATCTTTGCGGTCGCGTAAATATGACTTGCAATCGTTTATTATTAATATATTAATTTACATGTTTTTGCACATACACGCCCCTCCTCTTTTTTGCGTATCCAATATTTACTACTATCCAGGCTGTATTTGCAAACTGTTTGCTCTAACTTTTGCAATAAACTATTCGATTTGCAAAATATTCAGGATTTAATTAATATACGGAAACTAATAGACAAAAAAAAAATAAAAGACTATAAAAATATTTGCAAATCAAAACAATTCCAATTTTCACTTTTATTTTTTACAAGAAAAAGTCCGGAGCCAATCAAATAAACGCCGTTAATCGATGTCATAGGCGTCAATAACACAAGTCACTCGTGTTGTCAGATCGTTAGAAACTTTATTATTTACAAGTGATAAGAAACGAAATTCGGATTTTTGCACTAAACATTTGTCTTGTAGCATTAAGTAATTTTAATAAATTAGCTAATGTATTTATCATTAATTTAAGCAACATTGCAAATATCAACCATCTTGAATATCTATCGCATTTTCGTGTTTTGAAAACATTCTTTATTAAATTTAAACTTAGTGATAGCTAAATTAACTAATTGGCTATCAACACGTATTTTATTAAAATAAAAGCAGGCAATGGAAGCGATTAATGAACTAATTATATTTTTTGTCGTTATTTAGAAAAACATTCGCTATAACGCTGTAAAATAAAGCCAAGGTTTAAATAAAGAATTAAACAGTACATTTGTTTAAGTCCTTTTAGTAATTTTCGGAACAAGTAAGTGTATTTTAAGTCCTTTTTGCTGTTTTCCGCTACTGCTGAAAGTAAAAGTCAGAGCTGAATGTAAACAGAAGTATTATAACAGTTATTCTATTAGTTTTATAAACATATTTTACACTACAATATTTAAATGCAACCATGTGGCCTGGGTAATAGAGGACGTATAAACGGCCATGTTTTCTTCTTCTAATTTTTGCTTTAATTGAAAAAAATTTTTGATTGAATTTTAACAAAAAAAATTGTCTTGAAAGATTCTAATTTTTTATTGAAAATAACTAAAACAAAGGAGAGTAGGTAAAACAGTTTTTATATGAGTTTGGTGGTGATAAAAAGGTAAGAGACGAAATGTTAAAAAAGAGAAAAACTTTAGTATGATTCTAACCTCAAAATGAAAAAATCATGTCTAGGTTTGTATAAGCACGTAGCAAGGACGCAGTAAAAGCAGTTGATACAACAATATAAAATTACTTAAAAAAAATGACACAATATCTGCCGCCAAATCTTTTGGCTTTATTTGCGGCTAGGGATCCGATAGCGTATATGCCGCCAGTCGATAAATTGCCACATGAAAAGAAATCAAGGGGATATTTAGGTGTTGGAAAATTTTTAAGTGATTTTGAGGATCCTAAGGATACTCCGCCGCCGAAAAAAGTTGAAACGCGTCAAGAGCGTTTGGAACGACGACGACGCGAAAAAGCTGAACAGGTAGCGTATAAATTAGAACGTGAAATAGCTTTATGGGATCCGCAGGAAATTAAAAATGCTACAGAGGATCCATTTAGAACGTTGTTTGTGGCGCGCATCAACTATGATACATCTGAATCGAAACTGCGCCGAGAATTCGAGATCTACGGTCCCATCAAGAAAATCGTTATGATCACTGATCAAGAAACGGGCAAACCCAAATCCAAAGGGTATGCGTTCATAGAGTACGAACACGAGCATGATATGCATGCCGCATATAAACATGCCGATGGTAAGAAAATTGATGGTAAGCGAGTATTGGTTGATGTAGAACGGGCACGTACTGTCAAAGGTTGGTTGCCACGTCGCCTTGGCGGCGGTTTAGGTGGTACCCGCCGTGGTGGCAACGATGTCAATATTAAACATTCTGGTCGAGAGGACAACAAACGCGAACGTGAACGTTACCGTCTCGAACGTGAACGTGAAGATCGTGAAAATGCTAGAGCTGTAGAACGTGGACGATTTGGAGCTGCGGATAGTATACGACGGCGCTCGCAATCGCGGGATCGGATTAGAGAACGTGAACGTGAGCGATCGCGTCGTTCTCGCAGCAGATCGCGGGAGCGTAGAAAACGTCGCGGAAGTCGTGAACGTGACTATGACGATTTCGATAGGCGCGATCGTCGTGAAAAGGATCGCGAGCGTGAACGTGAGCGTGATAGGAAAAAGAAGCGCTCAAAATCACGCGAAAGAGATTCGTCTCGTGACAGACGTGAAAGGAAACGAGATCGCCGTGATAAGGAACGCGATCGCGATCGCAGTGAAACAAAAGAACGTAAACCCGATTTCCGCGATATGGAGATCATTAAAATAAAAGAAGAGCCCGTTGATGATGGTTACCCTACGTATCCGATGAACTCATTTCAGGCAACAAACATTAAACGTGAAAATGACGAAGAGCACGAAGAAAAGTATCGCCCACCACATGATATGTTCAGTGTGCCACCACCATCGATACCAGGACGTGGGAGTGGAGGTGGAGGTGAGAACGGTCAAAATTCTAATGAGAACCAACAGTCATGGTGGCGCTAAGGCGCTCACTAGAAATCATACTTTGAGGGGTGTTTATACTGAAATTCACTTTTCCTCTACCTATACATAACGTATCTATCTATAAAATATAAAGCCATTTCTGCGAAAGTGGGAGTGAATTTTGAATTGTAGCCAGGATAAAAACAAACATAACGATGATGATGAACAAAAACACAATGGGATTTCAAAATTCAAATTTCTCCAAAAAAAATGGCTTTTACTAACATTACATTTTTTTATTATTATTATTATTTACAATTAGGTTAAAAATAGAAATCAGGAGAGAACAGAGCAAATACAACTAATGCATATATTTTTGGTAAATAACGTGCGCTTATCACAAAAATAATAGCTATGAAAAAAAGATTTACTTTGTTTAGCAAGTTTTCTAGTTTTGTCTGCTCGAATATTATAGTTTATTTGTAGTTTTATGAGGAATTTTGGTATGAGAACTAATCATTGGCCTATAATTTCATTTTCCAATATATCAAATTTTATCTAATCTATTTATCCAATAATAACAGCAATTAGAAGAAAGCAAACACAAAAAGATTTGGCAATGAAATCTCTTGTTCGGGAATTTTTAAAAGTTAAGAAACCTTTATGACATGTTTTTATCTGCATTGGTCTTGTCATTTCATTTGAAAAACTCGCGTAACAAAATTTATATCGATGATCAAAATGATATTCCACATCATATGTTGTGTCTGTAAATTTAAATTCAAGAAGACCATAAGTATAACCAGCATAGAAAAAAAAGTAGAAGTAGGAAATTAAACATTTCGACATAGAATCTTCCAAGATTCACATAATAAAGTTGGTTTATTAACTTGTCAGTAGTTGATGCGAAAAATTTGGCCACTGTGGTATATAAAATAGTTTAATGTTGGTTGTTTGAAAATCCGTTCAAAGTTTCTTGACTTCGGAAACTTTTCGTATTTACATTTAAATTTTGAGTGTATTTATTCTTTTTAAGAGATTTTATTGCTTCTGTAAATGTTTATATAGCATTTCTCATTTTAAGACGCAGTGAATACTGACAATGATAATGATAATTATAAGATTTAATGAATATTTTCCTTTCCTAAATTAAGAATGATCCACTCGATGTGAACTCATACAGTAAGTAAAGTCTTAAAACAAATGGTATGTGTTTGTACGTGTATTTGTTTCCCTCTCAGGTAAGGGGGTACTGATAAACTTCACTGGTGCTCTTAAATATAACTGCGATCGCGGCACAGTGAAGCGCCGTAAGAAGAAATAATCATCGTTCATATTCTTGTGGTATACTTTTTTAGCAATATAAAATCCCATGGTGGTTCGTGGGATGTCCTTTTCTCTCTTCTTTTGTTTGTTTTAAACATTTTTATTGAGCTTTGAAGCTCTTTTAATATTGAAAAATACTTTAGTAACCGTTTACCTTTTGTTTTCTTTCTCTTTTGCAGTTGAATTGAAAGAATTTATCAAAAGTATTGTTGTTATACAGTAGACAAAAAAAAACAAAAGAGTAATGCTATGGGAAATTAAAACGCGTTAAGATTGAATCTAAACACATATAATAAACTCTAAAGGCAAAATATTCTATAACCATGCATCAAGTACATCAAGTGTACCACATTGCTATGGAGGGAATTTCTACAATTTTTTTTTATTTTGCCGTCTTTGAATTGGTATTTGTCAGATTGTAGAAATTCCTGTACAATGTTTTCACTGAGATTCAGCACCAGGCGGAAATTATAACACCGCTGGTGGTAGCTGAGTTCAAGGTAAATTTTTTGTTGTACTAAGATTCATTAACGCCATTTCCCATTCTAGGCGATCATAGGCTATGATCATTTGCCATCTAATGCCAGTGACTTCTTCCAGTACTGTCATCGACATTTCGTATATTGTCCTTACTGGGAAGAGCGCTATAAGTCTGCCCTCTAAACCACTTTGCTTATGTAAGTGTGCATAAATTGTAACCTCACAGCCTTAGCAAATTTATAGATTGATGCTGTAGACTTTATAACCGGCCAATACAAGCAAACGAATTGAATGATAAAGATTGGTTTGTGTGTAGGTATGCTGAGAGGTAGTATATGGTAATTAAAACTTATGTTAATTTGCTAACCAAACAACCTATAAACAATAAACTTCTGGGCATTCTAACTGATAAATAGGTATGCAGGCATCCATTTGGATAAAACGAAAAGCAAATTAATCTAACCATCGGTAACTATTAATAATATGAAGGTTTCATTTTTATATTGAACTTCAATTCCTTTTTGTAACCGTTTTCGATAAAGAAAGAGGTGGGTATACGGTAAGGTTTTTTAAAACACCTGACAAAATCAAATTTCATTTCTAGTTATATTTTATTTCACCTGAAATTGAAAACAGCCAAAGAAGAGGTAACATCTAAAAAGATTTCATGATGTGATTGAGTGTATAAGATTTAAGAGAGTGATTGATGTCTGTCCTCTACCCGTGTATTGATAACGAAATTTTTCGTGGGGTAAGAAAAACTTAGTATTTATTTAGTGATATAGTAAATCAAAGCTTCCACAAATTAATCGCTAAGAAATTTCTTAAAAAAAGAAATGAATAAATCACATGTGTGAACGAAGCATAACCACACTTGATTTAATTTACAAACGATCAAAGGTAGTATCATATATATATATCCTTTTGAAACGTAAAACTGATTTTCAAAAACTTGCATTCATAATGCTTTCTCCCTAATGTAATATAATTGAAAACTTTTTAATAATAATTAAGATTCTTTCTTTTCTTTACAATTCAAGCAGATCTGTCCGCTGATTTCTTAAGAAATCGAATAAAATTTGATAATTTCAACAAAATCAAAATTGAGGAAAAGATCTATTTCCTAGCGAAAATATTTTGACATAATTGACTTCTTACTCTTAGTTGACAGGAGAAATTACCTACGGCTATTTCAATAGTTATGTGCCCACTTTCTTTTCAAGGGGTGTAAATATGCTTCTAAACATAAGAATATATATTGTTCAACTGCTTCAGTCCGACACTCTTTATGAATGCGTACCCATTGTGTTGTATTGCAAAGTTTGTTTGTAATAGATTTATTTCTTGCGAGTTCATGATAAGGAAACGTATTGCAGAAAATGATGACTATACGGCCACTCTAAGATCCCTTTATCTAGACCATTCAAGCGTAGTGGAAAAGAAAATAAGGAGGTTTTAATAATTGAGAGTGATAATTATCAATAAATTGTACCTTCCGATCTCTGTTACGTCTAAACGCTTTTTTAATGACTCATGCCTTTGTGCGTTTTGTAGATGACACATATTCTTCGTAGCGTAACTTTCTATTCAAAAATCTTTATTCAGCATACTCCTCATTTTTGTGCTATCCCAAGATTGAATTAATGGTTGACTGTTTTATCTCGGCGTCAAGTACCTAAAAATTTGGCAAGCTTCGTTGCCACGAGTTGAAATTAAAAAATTTCAGTTCAATTGAAAATTACAATGTACTTGAAAATAATATTTAAAACACTTCATATACCATAATTATACAATATATGATTAGCATCGCAACTTAAAGAAAAGAAACCTTACCAAATATTACAGTTAACATTCTGGTAGACTATAATTTCCAAATTAACAATCAGCGTAACAAGATTTCAAATGTAACTTTAGTCAATTTCCAGTTCATATAAACTCCAATTTTACTTAATATCTGATATTGTTTACAAACACTTCCAAGATAATAAGAGTTCGGCATGTCTAGTTTCCCAAAACGCTTCTAAATTCCATAGGCTTACAGACATTTATGTTTTCCGTTTATGTTTCAAGAATCGAATACAGTAGTATCTCGCAGAAAAACCATCCTTCGTATGTAATGGATCACGCAAAGTCTTTGAGGTTTTTTCTGCGGTTTTGAGATGCTTTTTGTAGACTGATGATTGGTGTAACTCCCTCTCTCCTAATAGCGTACGTGTCGATCTTGCTTCCCTAGCTGCAAGATTTCATCGACTTTTTCGGCCACAAGCGAGACGCATCTTTGGCATCGAATCAAGCAAACTTACCCTGGTTCCTTCGTTCACTTACAGCATCCTCACCGTACACTTCACAAATTTTTCGGCATACTTTTGCATGTTTTATCTTTTTCATAGTAAAAAGTCATCACATACAACGTTTCACCCATTTTCAAACCAACATAACATTTTACACGAGCAAAGAATCAGAAAACTGTCTTCACAAACAATATCAATATAAGTTGAAATGTTACCTTTTAAGCCCATGTTCCTTTACGATGAAGTGAGTGTTGCCCGATAAATAGGCATTAACACCATCCCGCGAGAAAAACCGCGAAGACTTTTCATATGCCCTAATTTATATATATATATATATATATATATATATATATATATATGCATATATGTATATATAAAACTAATATCCTTTTTTTCACGTACACCGACTTACAACTAATTCTGAAAGTTGAAATTTTTTAATTTAGAGAAGCGATTTGTGGTTGCACCCCACATTAAAATTTCTATTGAAAGCAAGGAAGTAGTAAATAACCTTGTCAAGCTGCGCATTTTCATTTTGAAAAAAAGTCTACAAAATTTACAAACTTTCTTTCGCAATATTAATATGAACATCGAGTGGTGGCAGAATCTGCACAGTAAAGGAGCCTATTGCTTACGAGCAATTCTTTGCCTTCTTATTATGACCGGTGCTTAATAGGTTTGTAGTTTGTTTACAACATCCGCATAATGCATTACAAGTTTCATAAAAATGCAGTGTAGTAGAATTCGGATCAATTCCAAAACTTTCATAAATAAATAATTAAAGATAGGAAGATGAACTTTATCCTATGTTTCTAATAGACGATCCCAGATCGTGCTTGGAAACGAGAGTGATGCGAGCCGAATTCTGCCGATGACAGCATCGACGCTGTAGTTATAGAACCTATTGCTCCCAAATTTTGTGCATTCACACTCGGACAGCTTATGCTGACATACTCTTAGCAAAATGGGTGCAGTTTGTGCATTCTAAATGATCCGGAAAATCTGTGTGCGCCGTATTTACATGACTGGCGCTCATGTAAAGCTCTTTTTAAACACTTAGGAAAATAAAGGTTTTATTACATTTTCCGTTCCGTGGGTAAATAGTCAGATGTTCTAAATTTGTAAAAATGAGATTAACCTATGAGAGCACAAAGCATTCCTGCCATTCTTCCCAATAAATTTTGTGAAGAGGTTGCCCGTGACATAGCATTATTCTGGTACGAAGCAGTGCTATGTTTGCAAATCAATGCCCCACGGATTTGATCACTCGTGAGCACAAGTTAATCGAGTCATTTGCTTTTCTTACGTTTACTCCTCCCCAACTCAGTTGTATAGGAAATATCACAGTCTTCCGGAGCAGTCCATTCTTTGAACTGGTCATTTGTCCCAGCTTCGATAACAATCTTTCCACTGATAGCGCTGCGGATAACGTAGTTGTCATCGACGTCATTGATAACAAACTTTCATTACATATCTCTAAATGTCAACTCCTCCCAGACCTCAATAAGTTAATCGTTGTTTATTGCAAATCTACAGCTACTGTCCAAAGGAAACTATGTTCAATTTTACAAATTACTTCTGGCAGCCGCATAAAATCAAGCATTCATTTAATATATGAGGCATCTGCGGCCAATATATGCACAAACGTCGAGATTCCTCTTTCGGACTGTACATACACTGATCTGCTTATTATGCAGCAAAAACAAAAACTACTTGGGTTTATAAAACAGTATATTTACATATGAAAAGCAATGATATTTTTCTAACTTGACGTTTAATTTCGTAAGAAACATGCAGCTATGAAGAGCATGGAAGTCTACTTTTTCTGAACGCATATCAATCTAAGGAAAATTTTTAACATTTATGAAATTTTTTTATATTTTAACTGACACGAACAGGATCGAATGGTACCCAATCTTTGGGGTTTTGCAAAACTTCAATAAGTTTATTTTCCTTGGAATTTTCCGGGGGCGTATGCATGTATTCCCAACGGGCAGTAAGCGGCAAAGACATTAAAATACTTTCGTACCTAGCGCCGGGTGTATAAAGACCGAATTTGGTGCCGCGATCATAGATCAAATTGAATTCAACATAGCGACCGCGACGCAATAATTGCCACTGGCGTTCTCTATCTCCATACTCGTCATTTTTATGGCGTCTAACCAGCGGCAAATAAGAAGGGATCACAGCACAGGCGCAAGCGGAAACAAATTTGTAAGCGTTTTCTTGGCTGGGCGAATCTAAATCGTCAAAGAATATGCCACCAAGTCCACGACATTCATTTCTATGCTCAATTCTAAAATAATCATCGCACCATTTTTTGAATTTAGGATAATACAGAATGTCGTATTCATCGCAAGCGTTCTTTAAAGTTTTGTGAAAGTGAATAGCATCCTCTTCGTTCAAATAATAGGGGGTGAGATCTGTACCACCACCAAACCACCACTGCTTAGAGCCGTCATTATTTGTCACTTCAAAGTACCGATAATTGAAATGTATGGTAGGCACCATAGGATTACGTGGATGAATTACTGCACTCACACCGGCTGCGAAAAAAGGCCGCTCTCCTTCACTTAATTTTTTGCCGCGTGTACGCATTTGTTGTACCGCGCTCGGCGGTAAATGTCCTGTAACTACAGATATGTTCACACCCGCTTTTTCAAACACCTCTCCATCCTGTAGAACGCAAGTAATACCACCGCCACCCTCTGTGCGGAGCCATCTGTCAACTTTAAATTTCTGACCACCATATTCTTCGGCTTCGAGAGCATGACAGAAATCTGCCTGTATTTTCATAATTAACAATTCCATTTTGGTTTTCATATCATTTTCTGCCGTTAGTAAGTGGTCAGCATCAGTAATTGGTGGAGCCATATATAAGGAAGTATTCAGCTTGCGTCGTTTGTCCTTTGCAGACATTTGAGCAAGTGTAACTGATATAAAAATGCCGATACCGGCACCCGTTAAGACGCCGTGTAGTTGCGTTTGTGCTCCTCTGCAAGCAAATGGATTCGAACGCATACTTTTAAATTTTCGCAAGGAATGAACCACTTTGCTTATTATTCTCATTGTGATTAACGAAAAGGATACTCAATTTTGGAAATTGAAAATAGTGTTAACTCAAAATTATCAAAAATCAGGTGTTTTCATCGTTTTGATTAAAAGACAATTTTAATTCTTGTAGGATTGCCATTAGTGTTAATCAAGTCGCGGTATGTTTGCATCCCTAGGAAAAAATTGTCAAGACGACAAGCTTACATAAAATATAAAAAACTATTCGAAAAAGTATTATAAAATGTACACCGTTAGCATTCGGAATTTCATTCCGTGTATTCAAAATATTTAAATATTTTGCAAAGCACACGAACGTTTGAAAAAAAAAAAACTTCTTCTGGGTAAAGTATAATTAACCTTTAACAGGTGAAAGGCCATGTCTTAATACATTATGCACTTTGACGCTTTGGTTTTAACCTAGGGATTAAGTTCTTTATGGTTTCAGTTCTGTAATTTCTATAGGTAAGCACACTCACTACCGGCCAAATGCGTACCTCTTTACATGGTATCCACAACTTCCTTGGCTAGAAAACATTGTAAGGGCGCTAATATATTTTTACTATATATTGATAATTTGGGATCTTGGAATCGTTTCCAAAATAGTAGATTTTGCATACTTTATCGGGGCCGTACACTCTCGTGTTGTCGCTTAAGATAGAATAACTAAAAACAATTCAAATAAATTTATTAATAAATGAAGTGTCAAATAATGAAGTGGCAACATAAAAAATTGTTCCTTCAACTTTTTTTAAATTTATTTATTCTTAGTTTATAAAGAGAACGGGAATGCGTGCGCACGTCATAGATGATAGCCAAGAAGGACAAAAAGAAAATATGTTATTCCTATATGTGTTGTAGAAACTTAAAATTTTACTCTGTAGATTTTCTATTTGATGCCAGTAAATTAACAGCGGTAATAGCATCCGGAAACATGGAGTGGTAGTTCAGCAGTGGCACATAGACGGCAGCAATGACACGTCCAGCAAACCATCGACCGTGTAGGGCGTTCACAGCCAAGACAGCAGTTGTTATGCTCGGGCACTTAACGTATACATTACCAGTAGGAGAAACCTTGTCAACATATATATGCAATATGCCGCCATGTTTAGAACATTCATCTATAACGTCGTCACGTATTTCCGAGTCCCAGTTGGGGTTGGTTTCGGTGCGTGGATCAAACATATTCGATAACATAAAACACTGTGTAGCAATGGGCGGAGTTTGCGTTTGCGTCTGTATTGGTGCCGGTTGAGGTGCTGTAGCAAGTAAGGCATTTGCAGCTGCTTGCGGTACGGCTAACCCTGCACCCTCTGCCAATTTGAACATAAGTTGTAAACGTCCAGTTGCTCCCAAATCAATACCGCTACGATCCATTTCATCCGTATCTAAAGATGTTGTGTTCATATCCAAACGTTCAGTTACGTTGCCCACTTTCATCGGTCGTCCGGCTAACTCAAACCCATTTAACTGCTCTAAAGCTTTCTTCGCATCTTCCGCATTGTGATACTAAAAACAAAAATTATAAATCAAAACCGCACCAAACGCTCTTCTATATAATTCTATACCGTTATAAAACCATATCCTTTTGAGCGCCCCGTTTCACTATCCATAATAAGCTGAATAGAGTCTATTTTGCCAAACGGTTCGAATATGCCGCGCAACATTTCTTCGGTTATGTTGAAATGTAATGAACCTACATATAGACGCATTGGTCCAGTATGATTTTTAGGAGTGAAAACGGGCACGGCATTAGCAATGCGATTCTTTTCAGCTTGAGTGTGTTGCACTGATATTGGTATACCTAATAACCTTTGCCCGGATAAGCCCAGAGCTAAGGCCACGGATTCTGGTTCCTTGAACTCAATGTAGGCAATGCCTTTAAAACGTTTCGTCTTATTACATGTTATCAAACGTACGTCACGCACTTTTCCGACACTTGAAAAAAACTCTTCCAAGTCTCGTGCGCGAACACGTTGTGATAATTGCATACAAAACACTGTGCGAGCATCACGTTCTTCAGGACTTAGTTCTGAAAGTGGCGATCTGTCCGGACCCAGACCGTTAGGAGGTGTACGTCCATGTCGATAAGGACGTGGCGAGCCACTACGACGGCGGCTAGAAAATAAAAGTTTCATTTTCGAAAACAAATTTCAACTTCATTTGTTTACCTTTTGTTCCTAGGCGGTGATCGTCTGCCTGAACGACTGCGTCTATGTTCTCTCGATGGACTAACACGCTCTTTGGAACGATGATTTCTCGATCGACTGCGACGAACATCCCGCGAGCGACTAGCACGTCTTTCTGACCGCGCTCTCGAGGTCGGCTTATCGCGTGAGCGACTGCGACGGTATTCCCGCGATCGGCTCCTGTAACGTCGATCCTTCGAGCGACTCCGTTCTCTTTGTTTTTCTCTATCACGTTCACGATCCCCATAAGTCTTTTTGTTATCTCGTTCTCGATCGCGATCTCGGTCTTTATCTCGTGAACGGAAACGCTCTGCTTCTTTAACTGTCTCTCGTTCAGATGATCTTCGGTAATGTCTACCCTCATTAATTCGCGAATCAGATGGGCTTCTTTAAAATAATTTTTAACGGTTAAGAGACGATTACTTTGAAGATACATTATACGTACCTAGATCTGTATTTTTGTCCGTTGTGCTCTAACGAATAACTAGCACATTCGGTATCATCGTATTTGGTGTGATCTCTTTGATTGTGCCTCTTCCCAGAGTCCTTTTCATCACCTCTGTCACTGCCAATGGTAGAATTCTATTAGGGGAAGGCGCAACAAGGTATAACAACAAGGAATTCACGTACAAATAATAACGTCATCGTCACGTTGTATGCATAGTTTGAGTTTGATTTGATTCGATTGATGTAGTTGGGATAGTGATAAGAGTTGATTAAACAAGAGAAAGCAAACATCAAACGAAATTAGTTATTTCTTTGAAAAGATAATATCGTCAATTCTTAAGTACAACTTTGAAAGTGCGCGATGTCCACACCAAGTGTGACAGCACACAATCACAATCAATTTTTTATTTCGTTTACTGAAATTGTGGTTTTGTTGAGTTGTTTTGTAAGTTTTGTTTATGGATTTATTTACTATTTTTTTTTTTCTCAACACTCTTTGAATACTTTGCGCCTGTCCGCTCGTATGGCGGCGAAGTACACTCTTACTGACTCAAATACTTTTCAAATACTTTGTCGCGTTTAGGTAGGTTAGGCATTGAGGGTGGTAGAAGTAGTGGTAGCTAATGTGAATGGTTTTGCCTTTATATCCTGCATAAAACAAGTGCTGTCCGCACGCAAAATTGTACGAAAATCTGAAATTTAATTCAGGTTCAGTGTGCTCTTAGAATATGTCAAGTATCACATAACAAAAAAATTTTATATTCTTTTTTATTTTTCACGACTTATATAGAAATGCTTTTATGCAAAGTATTTATATATAAATTGCTTGTTCTTTTTTTTTTGTTTATTTTTATATTTTTTGGCGATTTTCTGGCGCATTCAAAACTTACCAACTGGTCTCCGGCTTTCTACGTGTTTAGAATGACCAAAACAATCAATCTCTAGCAACAAATTGAGCTTTTATTAGGTTTTCTGCAAAGACATTTCACCCTTGAATATTATTTTGCTTTATTTTCGTACTATTGAGTTTTTTTTTTTCTTATTTGCTTGACAGATACTTTTCTTATATAAAAAAGAAAACTGGCGACATAGCATATGTATGCGCTCCATGCACGCATTTTTTTATATCTTCTCTGTACAACAGGCAAATAAAAGCAACACAAACGTTAAATGTGCTTAAATCTCAAGTTCTCTAGCATAACTGAACAAAAACTTAATTGAGGCTGCGCTTATTTTACTTCTTTGCTGTTTTTCTTCTTCCTCTTTTTGTTAATTTCTTTACTTTAGGAGATCTTTTAAAGATTTTTTAATAGATTGGCCGTTTTAATAGAAAATAACTTACATTTGTTAACAGCGAATGGTCAATTTAACAGAGAATAATTTAATTTGTTAACAGAAAATGGCCGAAAGCGAATGTGTACGAGAATGAAATAAATATTTAATTCGAAATAACAATTAAAGCGTTGATACAAATAAGAAGAATATAACAAGAAAAATCACATGATGACGGCCTGTCAAGCGATCGTCTGCTCTTTTCGAAGCATTGAGATTTTAATACAACCAGCATTTTCATTTGTAACCACATAGGTAATCACGTCAGTACGTGAAAGTATGAAACTTTTTTAATAGGTATTTTTCGCCCTATCTGCGCAAATTTGCGGATAAATCGTTTTGCCCAGGCTATAAATACATATGGTAAAGCACTTAAGTTTAACTATGCAAGTGTACCAAATTCTGTTCAAAGTTCCTCGAAAGAAACGTTTTCATTCATTTTTTTTTCTTTTATGGAAAAGGAAACTGTATTAACATATGTCGTTATCGAATGAATTTAAAAGACGGTTCAAGTCCACTCATCTGATTAAGATGGTCCAAGTATGTACGAGGTTGTTCGGGAGGTCATTTCATTTTTTTTTCCAACAGTGGACTTGTTTGCTTTTTATTACATATTTTAAAAGCTAATACTGCAGGGATTGCGTTTGGAAAAAATGGGAGCAAAATACCACATATTTTGGCATTTTACTTTCGATAAAGTAAAAATAGTATTCAAGCAAAAAAAAATTATTGGATGCGTATGAAGAAGTATTAACAGAGAACTAATGGCAAAACTGGTTTACAAAGTTCGTTCCGGCAATATTGCTATTGAAGATTAAAGACAAGGTTAAAGATTAAGTGATGAAAACCGGCGAATAACGATCCGTAAGATCGATGAGCGAGTAGACTTATCGAATTCGACCGTTCATAATAACATTTTTATCCACTATAAAAAATACGTTATTTCGAAGGAAAAAAAAAAAACGAACAACTTATATATGTACTATAATATTAACAAATTTATTTGTCAAATTCTAACTCGTTATTGGGGACAGATAAGGCCAGTGGATAATTTTTACGACCTTGAAATTTAGTAGATAAATGGCCCGGTAACAATTGCTGCAACTAAACAGATTGTGATTTTCCTGGTACCGTTTCGATGTACTTTTCTTCAGATAAATTCGTGACAATGCCAAAACTGTTGTTCCAACCTAAGTTCCCGAACTATTTTCTAGTAAAGCGCAAGCAAAAATTTTGAAAGAATTGCATTTGCTCGTTCCACTAGGGACTCAAATACCAATCGACCTTATGCCAGTTCTTCTAATAAGTTGCAAAAATATGTAAACTGTTTTGATAATAATTATCTAATCCTAAAAGCAGAAAATGGATATGGTTGCGGAAATTATAACAAAAATATTTTGGTTTTAAAAACATTGTATACGTAAACTCCGATAATTTCCACTTTTAATGAATAGAAAATTTTAATCCAAGTAATAAAACTTGAAAAAATGTGACCAATGGGGCCCATATTAGATGAATTACTCCGTCAACCAAGGCGTAGAGCGAAAGGAAATGATTAACACATCTTTTAGTAAAGTACAAATTCTTCGATCAACTTTTGATTTTTTTCTTTTTTTTTTAAACTTTTGTACGTAAAAGATATTCAGATTAAACCGAATCCCAAATATTATTCATTTAGGTTACATTTGAAACCACCTTTCCTCCGTTAACACATTTTTAATTGCTTTCATATTGGCATTATAATGAATATCCGTTGTAAGCTGAAGTAGGAGTTAAAGCTGAAATTTACCGATTTTATTTTAACCCCAATCGGACTGCGATGAATCTTTGAGACCTATTTGATATCCACTTTTTTTAAAATGAAATTTTTGTAAATCTGCATCTACTCATAATGTCAAAGTTTTTTTTTTTTTCCACTGAGACTTCCGATGAGTCTGATAGATTCACAGTCCAAAAAGAATCCTCTATGTAGCACAGGAAAAACTCAATCGACCCAAAATTTACAAAAAGGATACGCTGAAGAATTGTGCATGTCATTTGAACTCCCAACCACCGTTTATGCAGCATTTCAATCTTCTGGCCGTGAAAATGATACTATCGTCTAATAAAAAGCATTAAAAGCCAGCATGATTTTAATAAGAATGTTATAACAAATAAGTAAAATAATAAAATATCAAATCTTGATCATGGTTCCGACTATAACTATCTATATCAGACAGATTTCGGCCCGTCACGTTATAGATCGTCCAACCGAGAGACTACTTTCACTTTAGATATTTTTATGAACATTTAATAGAATTTGTGCCGGCGAAACCATAAAGTTAATAATTTTTTTCAATCGACTGTTCGACAGGTAGTTAATACTATTTCGATAGAATTGTATACTCTAATATATGTATAGAATAGATATAAAGGATATTGATAATTTTTAGACAATACTCAAAATATGGCATAATTTAAATAAACTCATTTAGAAGAATCAATATTCATAATACCAGTTTCCTCCACAACTGTAATTAACTGCTAACCATAAAAAATGTGTATCGGAGTTTAAATTCCACCAATTTAACTTTTGATGGCTTTTTTTTAAACAAATTTACCAACTGCAAGGAGTTTATACTTACGCCCTTGACATATGGAGCCTCTAGCATAGCTTCTACGTCGAAATCTTCGGCCATTTTTTGATAGTTATGTACATATATATATACATATGCATATATATATATATATATATATAATGTGTGTACGCACTTATGTATGTATCTGTTTATTATGCGGCCAAGGATATTGTTTCTAAAATATATTCAAGTAGAAAACTTGAGGAAAAAAGATGCTTTGACAAATTAATGTTTCTACTTACATTCCGTTTGTGAATTATATATTGGCGTAAAAATTTCAAAGTTTTTTTCTTCTCTCTAATATATTTTTCAGCGTGACTGACTCGTTCTGCTTTGTTATGCCGAACAGGGATAATAATTTACAGGGTTGCCATATTGCAATTAATTAAAGTACACAAAGATACCAAACCTCGAAACTGATTATGTACGGCGTTAACTAGATGACATTTTCGAGTTTCGATAGTTTTTGCGATATGCATGTAGAAGAGATGTTAGCATTGGTTGTTTATAGTTGCGTTTATAAAAGAAAATAGCTGTAAAAAGAAAATAATATCCCAACAGCTGAACGAAAATAAAATATTTAAATGTGTGAAAGGTAAGTAAAGTAATGCTTCTTTCCTTGCTTTTCACTTCAATTCTCCAATTAATAGTTTTCATTCGTTGAGGCTTGTAACCAATTGTATATCATTAATCTTTCCCTTAGTCATCGTATATTGTTGCTGTGGTTGAAAAAAAGCAAAGAATCGTCAAATAACAAAAACACTCGACTAAACGTATTGGTCTTACCGTCAATTAATTTAAATCATTTTAACAAACAAAACGACAAAAAGACAGGTGATATGTTGTTACTAAATAGTGGTAATAAAGTAATTATTACACGGAACGATGCCTTTGCTCATATCTTGTTAGTTGGTAGTAGAAGAACATTTGTTTTTACCTTGTGTGTGTTCTGTGTGACTGACTGACAAAATGTTCGAAAACATTATAACATATAATCAGAATTGCCTACACTTTATCACTAACTACACATTGGAAATTCTCGTAATTCCATGCCGCTTAATATGTGCAAGTACTCTGGCCGGTTTCGAAAGCAACTTATTGATTGCAATTTTGCGTTTTTTTTTTTTGTTATTTAATTTGACTTCGTATTTAAGTTTGCATGGGCTTGTTACTGATTTTGCCATTGTAAATTAGCAAAAGTCAAATTTTCGTTTATTTGAAATAAATTTCAAGTGACAAAAGTCCTACATAACCTAGAACCAAATAGCTTTCAAGGTACGCCGTCCAAATGAGAGTTGGTTAACTAGTAAATACAGAGTCCTCTTTTGTCTTTTAAAGGAATCTCGAAAATTTTTAGTGCTGTCATTAGTTTAAGTCAACCAGATTTAATCTAACCGCTCTTATGAAGTAAACGTAAAATGTAGAATTTTTTCAATCTGAAATAAACAATGAAAAGGAAACCAAATAATATTTGCTACAGACTGCATATCTACTATTTGGTTATTGTTATCGATAATAGACACACAAAAAGTCCGTCTTAATCTCCTTGTTTGAATTTCGATCAAAATATTCGACCTTCTTGTCATTTAGTTGTCTCTACAAATTCCTCGAATGTAAATTTTCACGAGAGTAAACTTGCGCGAGGCAAATCTGCTGGAGAGGTTATCTATTACTTTTGTTTTAGGGGTTATTCATTATTAACTATTTATTGTGACTGCTTTATCCAATTTATGTAGTTGGTTTGTGTCTTGCTAAACTGGAAAAATTGAACAGAACAAAGTCGAAAATTGCAAACCGCAAGGATTGTATTTGCTATACGCATTAAAATTAGAACAGAATCGAAATGGTATTTTTTTGTTTAATGGAGCAATTGATTTGGATTGGTAGCATGCAGTAGATTCGGTGAAAAGGAACGGATCTAACGGAAGAGTTTTCGAATGGTCTGTGTGACTGCGAATAAGAAAATACCTTTTATGGCATTACCAGAAGCAGCAGCTTCATCAGCAGTAACAATACAATAGTATGTTGTTGCGTTTGTTATACGATATACAATAAAGCCATTGATTTGTAAACAATTTCATCTGTTTTTCAATCGAATTCGCTATACCTAATTATGCGTTTATGAATCTATACATGTATTTGGGCGTATTGTTAACATTACGCCAAACTACTTAGATGATATATAAAATTACAGTGAGCGCGCGCAAAATCCTTCGGTCGTCGAACGTGAACTATGTAACAAATGTAAATCTACTAAGCACCTGGTTCAAGAGACGCGCAAATGTATTGTGCCAGTTAAGACATAAACTTCGTTGTAAGCAACTTTGTTTTTTAGATCCTTATACACAAAGCAGTAGACGAAAAAAGAAACGTCAAGGAGTTTTTACGGGTTCCTAAAAAAGTTTAAATTTCGCTTTTATATGATAACAAAATCAAGCAATCATTGAATGACAGAATAAATTTTTTACACATTTTTTAAACATGTAACTTTATAATAAATATCGATTTAAAGTTTGGCCCCTAAGGTACCAAGAATTAGCAAAAAGAGTATAAACTACCCAATCTACAAACCTAATTTTTCAATGCAAAGCAAATGCGTCATCATTTCAATGTATTTCCATATCTCTATTATGAATTGTTTCTTATGTAAACGCTTTCTTATGAAGTGCTTTGTCATGGCATACGAAGCACTTGAAAGAACGTAAAAATTTAATACAAAAAACGCTATAACGTATTTGTAGTTTTACATCACTAATGAAAAGCAACAAAAACAAAAAGCGTTACTTAACGGCAATTTACTTTTCTATATCGGCGCAAAATTTTATTTTCGCGATCTCCATTTTGTAAGTTTTAATCTGCTCGAAAAGACTACACAAAAATTGTTATTTTCCAAACACAAGAGAAAAAATTCCTTTTGATAAAAAAAGTCATATTCATGTGAAATTATCCTTAAGTTATTATGTTTTAGCGTTTTTAAAAATTTGCTGTGTAAAATTTGAGAATTGTAAATTCAAAAAAAATTGATAAAAACAAAAAAAAAAAGTTTACACTAAAAGTTTAAAATGTCGTTTGTGGTAAAAACTAATGGGACTACCGAAACAGAAACAGCAGCTCGCATTTTGTCAAGTCAAGAAAATGGCGTAGGCGCGATGGCCAGTTACGATGGCGATAATATACAGAAATTAGATAAGCCTGAAAAAGCAGAGACGTTCGAAGATAGTTCTAGATTGCCTCTTTGTATGAATTTAACTAAAGATAAAGATGCTAGGATGACGCCGCCACCTCCGCCGCCGCCAACACCTGAGGAAAAGAAAAAGTCTCAATCCTTTGTAGCGACGAACGATATCGCCCAAGAGGTGGTCAGTCAATTTACCGTGGATTGCGAAGAATCAACAGAACTGCATCAAACAACTATGCATTTGGAGATTAATTTGGAAACAGTGGTTTCTGGAAGGCCTCTTAACAGCTTACAACACGATATAAAAGTAACCACGAAAGAGGAAAACGTATCGAAAAGTCAGGTTAGTATCAACTCCTTTGATCACAAGTATATCTCGTCGTACCTATCGTAAATCTTTGATTTGTCTACAAAGTTTTTCTTGTAATTACTATCTTCAGCTACAGTTTTTTCTTATACTAATTATATATCAGGTTTTATTTTTTTGCTGCCTGCCAAATGTTTTTCGAAAAAACCGTGAAAAAGTCGTAAAAATTAACTATTTTTGCAATATAATCTTTGGGCTCCTATCTTGAAATTGACAATATTTAAAGACATAGTGAAATCAATTGATATTTTAGGTTAAATCCTTAGATAATAAGCCTAACAACGAAATGGCATTAATGGAGCTTCCGAAAAAATCGAAATTTGAGGAAATTTTCGTAGTTCCGGTACGTGCACTTAAAATACAAAAATTGATCGAAAAGCAGATGATGGAAAAGCCGGCAGCTATATCTGTAGCTATACCTCTACCACCGCCTACTCATATGACATACCTTCCAGCCAAAGGGCCGCACCATAATGAAGAAGATGACTTGTCGTTGCAAACTCTATCGGCTCGTTCGTCAACGCCTTGTGGACAACTCTTAAATAATACCTTGGTTAGCTGTGATTTGGAGAAATCTGTTGAACATGTGAGCCCTGTCAAGGAGAACCTCGCAGAAAATACGCAACAACCTTTCAAGGAAACTCGATATAATTCGAAAGGCAAAACACATACGCTGACCACTTACAAATCAGTTCCATGTTTGCCATCGCCTGTCACGTTGGCGAGCACATCGTCCACAGATAATAATGGGAAGCATTTGGATAAATGCAAATCCTTGATGAACGCTTCGTTATTACAATACTCTCGCGGTAGTCTATTGCTTATAGGCAAATACATAACCACTGCCAAAGTTAAACGGGGTAATCATTCGCCTATAATTATCGATTGTTGCGTGATTGAATTGGAAGCACGCCTGAAACGTCTTAAGATATGGAGAAGTTCCGATTACATGACAGACTTTAGAAACAGCGGTGGAAACGGCTGCGCAAGTATTGTTGATATGAATAATAACAATGGAAAATCGGGTTGGAATGACATGATGCCAGCGTTCTTTAAACGCAAGGTTATGGATGAGTCGATAATTAGAAGTCAACCTCCACAGCCATTTGAGTTTAAGGTAGATATCGCAAAATTTAGTTTCTCTATATTTATTTAAAGCAGATAAATGTCTTTTATACTGCTTCATGTTTAAGGATCCTGCTATTATAAGCAACCAACGTCGCATTGGTAGCGGACGTCTACAACCTAATAAGTGGTCTGATATCTATATGGCATCTCAACATTATAATAACCACAATTCAGCAGAGATACGAAATAGCGATTTGGGTACATTTATTGTTAATCGATCTTTTTAAAGTCAGTTGTGTATCCTAAAACTGTAATCTTTTTCCCATATTTTCCAGTATCAACGGATGGAAATGAGAGCGAAGAGAAATCGTCTTTTAAGGATAGACATGATATTGTCACCAAAAACTATGTGAAACCAGTTATGTCCGGATTTTTATTTGTATCTAGCTTGAAAGATCGAGAAGCAGAACAAAGACATGAGCAACAATCTAAGGATCAGGCTGAAGAACCCGAATGGTTCAGTTGTGGACCAACGTCACGTTTGGATACAATTGAACTGTGCGGTTTCGATGATGACCACGATCGAGAAAGTTTATTGTCGGAAAAGAATAATGATAAACAAGAAGGTTCTGCTGAAGGTGATGATGTCAACAACGACGAGTTTAAAGAAAATCGCATTCAAAAAGTTAATTTGGTAAAGAATTTCTTATATTTCCCTAAATTGCAAAAAATTATATCCGTATATTCAAACTTTTTAATATTTATTTCATTTCATTTCGATAGATTGAATCAAAATGGTCATCGCACGTTCAAAATAGTACACATTCCAAAAGCCTTAAAAAAAATGAAGTTAACGCAAGCGCTCAGGACAAGAATGATAGTGGAAAAAAGGATGCAAGTCCAAAAAAACAAACGCTGGCTTTTCACTATGACCAATTCCCGGCAAATAATAAACCATTACGCTCCTTTAATCATATCGGCGGTTTTCAAAACAATGGAGAAAGCGCCGAATCGCGTTATCCATCGTACTACAATAATAGTTCACGATTTTTGCCATTTTTTTGCGACATAAAACGTAATCCCTCTGAATGCGTAGAAAAAGCCAATTCATCAGCCTCGATTAGTGACTTTTTCAAGAATACAATGAAAACACAAAACGAATCTGATCTGCCATGTTTGTTCGCCTCTGGCTCAAAATCCAATGTTAAATTATCCCAAATCCCTTCGGTGCAAGAGTTGGAGGCTGAATGGCGTCAAAACTGTACAACTCATACTAGCCCTAACAAGGGAAACAGTATTAATAACGATGTGAAGGAACAAGATACGGAAAATATTCGGAAATTTGTTAATCACTTAGTATGTAATAAAGACGACACTCAGGGTATATACAAGCAAACTCCTATTTGCAATGGCGAAAATCTCGCAAATTTGCTGTTTAGACAATCTTATCAACAAAAACCAAGCATTATGCAGTCATCAACGACGATTCATCACACATACAGTAAACACAACTTTTTTTTACAGCACCAGCAGCAAGCTGCCCTCTTCGCTACATTGCAACTAAAAGGAATTTTGAGTCGTCCAGAAGCTCAAATGCTGCTGATCGGTTTATCAAAAGGTAAGCTAGGAGTGTAAGGAATGCGTTGATGAATAAGCAAAGAAATGTTTTTAATTTAGGTGAAATTTCTAAACATGGCTTATTAGTACAACTAGCCAATCCCCGTTTGAGTCAACGCGATCGTGAAGCCATTAATGCGGTACTTACGTATACATCTGGTCAACAGCAACAAATTCAGCAGACTTCCCAAACCCAAATCGATATGATTTCCAATAATATATTAATAAATCAATTACAAAATCTTCAAAATTTGGCTATCGTGCAGCAAACCTTAGCTGCTCAGCAACAACAGCATACCCAGGTTGGTAGTAAGCGCTTCCCCGCTATGCAACCTATGACGCATGAAGAACTGCAGAGTCATGCCAACATGATTATGCAAAATGCTTTAATGAAACGACGAATTGAAGAGCAGAATAATTTAGGTCTGAAAAAGCTATTGAATGCTGCAGCCGTCCAACAACAACAACAGCAACATCAACAACAACATATTCAGCAAACTATGCGTAATGCTACTGTAGGAAATGTTGGTGCGCTGCGTCAAATAAATGTTCAAGGTACATTTTATAATTTAATTGGCGGACATCGCATAGAAACTTTGGAAAATATGCTTTACAATTTTAATGGTTTAGTAGATAATCCCCACCACCAATGCCAACAAAACTGTGCTAGCGCAGGGAGTAGTTTTGTGAATATACGCAGTATTCCTACCAATAGTGGACAATATCAGCGCAGACGTTTCCCTGGGCCTAACACAGCTGCTATTGGTAATCACATTAGACTTGCTCCTAATTCTGAGTCTCAACAACAACAGCACACGAATCAACAATACCACTACCGGGCGAGAGTTACATCAAATAATCATAATAAAAGCAATAAAATGCATGTACCATCGCCGCAACCGGCTGCAATTTTATCCGCCGGCGGAAGTAAGTATGAACATTCTTTCATTACATGTAATCAATTCGTACACAAATAATACGTTATTCAAATGAGTATAATGAAGGCGATTTCAAAATCTAGTTCGATTTACTCTACGTTCGCTTGATAAATAGCGCAGTAAAAATTCGAATGTATCTTTACACTTATTAAAAGAATATAAGGATGAGCGCTATAGAATTACCGTTGTGCTTGAAATAATGATTTAATTTAATCGAACTTTAAACATCCGTTCTTTTAGCTACAAATTTGCGAGGGGATAGATTATCTGTCAACCAATCGAAAAATTATTTTCATAATCTAATTATTACAATAGCAAATACTAAGAGATTGGAAAAGCTTTGAAATGTATTTAAAGAAGTCTGCACCAAGGAATCGCGATAATCTATTAGAGGCGTTTCCACATTTCATACAATGTTGTCGCTACACGCGAAATTTGGAAAGCATATCCTTGAATATATCTCAATGCAGTTACTCATGTAGCTTAAGTTTAAATCCTTATTAGTATAAAATAAATTCATATTGACAAAAAGTCAATTTTCAAGAGAATGCCATTTTCAAAGAGCTTACTGTTTTTATACTCATCACTGAAGAATCAGGGGTGCATTCATTTGATTAAAACGTTTTAACGTCCAGAAGAAGCTCCAGAGCCGCTTCTAAGTATATATATTCTCGATCAGCATCAAATACTGGATCGATTTACACTCGTCCGTCTGGCCGTCTGTATAATGCCTATTGTAAACATCGTCCTAGTCGCAAAAATGAAGCTATCAACTTCACATTTGGCACTAATATTGCAAATTCTTGCATGCAGGTCGGTATTTGAAATGTGCCAAGTCTGTCGAAGGACATGCCTACAGTAGTACGTAAATCTACGAGACATTTGTTTTTCAAAGAGCATAAAGAATTCGTTTCTTGCTCGACTACTGCCGATAAATGTACAAAAATTTGAAATATGTTCTATGGGCCATGCTGTACTATCTACACAATGAAAATGGAAAAGAATTGGCCATGCCTACCCAGCATTATAGTGAATCAAAACTTCATTTGTTTTTCAATGTCTTTATGACGCGCAGAAACCCTATAAGGTATATAAATTCGCAACCGGTTGTAAATTTGGAATGTACTTAAGTAATTCAGTTTGTTTGTCTGTCCATCAACCCAAGTGTGCAGTGTCTGTGGTAAAAATTCTCCCGTTAGTGAAAACGAAGAACTCAACGCCCACACCCCTATACGACAAAATTTTTTATTTTGAAAATAGAAAGAATCAACAGCGCTCTCTCCTTTTCTTTTTTTGGATAACTATGCTGGGTATAAAAGATTCGGTGACGACCGAATATAATTTTTCTACTTCTTTTTCTTTTTTTGGATAACTATGCTGGGTATAAAAGATTCGGTGACGACCGAATATAATTTTCCTACTTGTTACATTTTATAATTTAGTGTTCACGAGTAAGGTGCAGCTAAGAAAACAGTTATCATCTTTTCTTTCTTAAGAGATGTATATGTACGTAAAAATGCAGTAGTTATATTAACCGCTAAATTCGTATGTAATCTTGGAAATTTCAAATGTTATTAACATAAGAATTTAATATGAAAGTCAAAGTAATTAGCATTTTGGAATTTCCAAGATTCTGTACAAATTAAGTGGTAAATATTGTGTTTTTATATACACATATGCGCACGTATGCATACACTGATTATGAACAGTGGGATCGTGTTAATCTTCCATACACATCGCGTTTTACTCGCAAAATAAAATGATTTCGATTAGTTTTTGACTCATATCTTTTGTATAAAAAAAAAAAAGTAAACAATTTATATTTTCGAACTGTCGAACGAAACCACTTCCTATCATCACTTCAAAATTATATTGTTTGGACTTGTACAGTAGAAGATGAGGAGTATTATTCATTTTGTCAATTTACCAGGAAGTTTCAGAAAGAAGATTCAGGGACCCCACAAAGAATGTGTATTTTTCTGACCAGGACCAATTTTTGAATCGACTTAACCACCACCGTCTGCGTAATGTCTGTTCTAAACATTCGCCTGGCTGCAAAAATGAAGCTATCTGCTTCAAATTTGGCTGAAACATTGGAAGTCCTTGCACATAGATACTGAAAACGGGTTAAACCGGTTGAAGGACGCGCGTATACTGTCATGCAAACTGAGAATTCAGGTGTTTTCCGAAAGGAATAAAGGATAGTTTTTTTTGCTCATTCTCATACTCGCAAACTGCAGCAGATAAACCTGTATATATTTGAAAGAATATCCTATGGGAGACGCAATATTATAAAAATGGACAAAGTCGGCCACGCCTAGCCAATTTTAGAATGTGCTACAATTTCATTTTTTTCGTAAAGTATATAAATTCTTGGCCAGTTTCAAATTTGGAATGCACTTAAGGTCACTTTGTTCGTCTGCTCATTTGTCCACCTGTATCTAATATTCTTCCATATTCTCAATATTCTGCTAATATTCTGCCATAAGTGAATTTGCCAAAGAATTTCAAAATGATCTGAATTGGCAAAAGCACAATACCCACATGCCTATGCAACAAAAACTGAGATGGCTTTTGTTTACCACCGTTCTTTGTCTTCTTTTATTCTAAAAACCGGTAAAAGTCGGCTCCGCTCACCTAATATTATAGAGTAAGAATATTAAGATTTTCCTTGTGTTTTTAGTCTTTCTTAGGGTAACGGCAATGGGTATAAAAGGTTCGGCCACGACCGAATATAATTTTCTTATTACTTATTGTTATATTTGCTTTAGAACGAAACACCTTGTGTAATCACCACGAATAATATCAGAACTTTTGCACTAACTTTTCAGCTGGCATTAGAACCTATTAGTACCAAGTTTTAGATCAATGCGGTCTTTTTATTCGAGGACTGTTCCTAAAGCAATGCTCGACTAGATCAAGAAAATACCAAAGATTCTGAAAATAGAATTCTAGCGTCCATAGTTGTAAATCGAAGACAATGTATTTCTTCCATTGCAAGCAAGTACGGTGCCCATTTTACGCACAACTTTCAAAGAGCAATATATAATACTTTTTAAGATGCCTACTAAATTTGCTAGTCCGTGCCATTGCAGTCATTCAGTTGAATTTAGTAAATTTTCTGCACCTTTTCTGTGAGCGGAGCCGCATTTAGTCGACGTGGTGAGAATAATTCCAAAATCTGTTCATAAAAGTATACACTTCTTTGAGGTGTTTAAAATTTAGGAACACTGGAAGGACAAGCCAGATTCGTTCAACATTTTTTTAATCCTTTCCAAACATCTGATGTACCTTAATGAAGAACAATTGTGAGTAAACCGCCCATATTATTTATTTAACAAATACATTTCTATACTGGATGAACATGTGTCGCAAACACACTTGTTACTTTTATACGCATATAGTATAATTAGGTTGTATTTCTTGCACGAATTTTTTCAAAGACTTTCCAAAGAGAAAATCGTCATATATGATCATGTTTTATAAGGACGTGTTATTGTACTCGCGGTTACTAACAAGAATTTTTTTTTTGCTTATGTTATTCTGAAGAAAAATGTCAGCGTTTATTACCCAATAAGAGCAC
Source organism: Glossina fuscipes (assembly GCF_014805625.2). Taxonomy (NCBI): domain Eukaryota; kingdom Metazoa; phylum Arthropoda; class Insecta; order Diptera; family Glossinidae; genus Glossina; species Glossina fuscipes. The sequence continues at coordinate 4,307,267 of NW_023998464.1, read as the reverse complement.
ATGCAATGGCCATGTAAGTGGATCTGGTTTTACTCTACATTTGCGAGCGTCTTGATCAAGCATAAAATTAACTCGAATTATTACATACGACATTAGTTATTTGCACCTTTGGTTATTGCCATGTATTCAATCAGACTTGCTTACTATAACTTTCTATCAAACTCATAATAATAATTACCATTGCCGCATTCAGCAAATTTCCAAAACTTTTGGAAATTTTTTCATATTTGCGTACATTAACGAAGCAATACGTCTTTGTTTACTGGGAGTATATGCGAGTGAACGGATCAAGGACCTTTTTGAAACAAAGCATTAGACGGCTTTCGAATATGTCTGTTGTTGCGAAAAAAATTTTGCTTTTATTTTGTATCGCTCTCACTTTTTCAGCATTTTGAAACTTCCTACAGCATTTTATGCCTGTTCGGGAGGTTAAAATTGACGGGTTTATTTACAATGAGGCATATATAAGTTGTTGAATAGTTGTAGAATGGAGTTGTTAAACTCCACATAAGTGCTAAGGAAATAAAGCGACGACGCAAACAATGTTCAATGCAATGTTAACGTCGTTTACATATTTCTTAAAATTCCTTTTATTTATTACTTCGATTTTTAATTAGAGATAATTTTATAACTTTTAACCGGTATTGTTTTAAAAAACCGGTTTTAACACTTTCCCGGCGAACATAATACTTCCGGTCTGCTCTTCCTCGATAAAGAATATAAACGGACGATTGGCATTAAATTCTTCAAGAAGGGGATTACCGCCAAATTTATTACCAATCTCGAAAACTGTGGAGGCATAAGCTTCGGTACCCTTTTCGTTGAAATCAATGCCGGCTTTTTGCAATACGTTGGTAACTTTTAGTCTACCGGCAACACCGGCACCTCTAGCTAGGCCTGCCAACGAGGCGTGGTCTGTAAAAATATCACGTATTCCCAGATCAATTAACGTTTCTTTCAAGTTTTTATCGAATTCAAAATGAAATTTTGGTAAAGTCACTTTCAACTTAGTTTCCTCCATCATGAATTGCAACGACTTCACTTGATCATTCTTGAGGGTGTCAAGAAATTCCTCAATACCACCATTAATTTTAGGCAAAAGAATGAACATTGAAAATTTTTTACCCCGATATGGTAGGCGTAAAATTTTGGCGTCCATATGATCGTAGTAATAAAAATAATCCGTGATTGTCATATATTGCACTCGCGTTTCTGCATTTGGAGCTCTGAAAAAAAGTCCTTCGTAGGTTTCGTTAAATTGGCGCCGCCATGTGCCGTGGAAATAAATTGCATTTGTTAGCAGTAATACGCTGTCTTTAATATTGTCTTTACTAACTAAGCTCTTGAGATGCCCATTAGTTGCGTTAGCGCACCAATTATTAATAAAATCGGCTGATCCCTGTTCATCGGTGAAATTTAAACGTTCTATACCTGTATCATAATAACTAAACAACATTGCTGCGTAGCGTTGCTCAGGTTCAATAAATTCGCTCGCAAATATTCTAGTCTCCAGATTGAGGCTATAATAGGGATTCTCTTTTTTTAGGGAAGCCAACAGTTTTCTATAGAAACCACGCAGATTGTCAGTTGATTTAATATCTTCTAACGTATTTAATAGTTCTCGTTGAGTCTGCGTATTGTTACTAGTGGCCTCGGCTAATACAGCTAACAACAGTTTAATCGAAAAGGGTGATATAATCACGTTTGTTTTTTCTTCTTTTAACACAAGTTTAAGCAGCCCCCAAGAAAAACGATCATGAGCATCACTGCTAAAGGGCACGTAATCATCATAGTCATCATATGTAGAGATTCCGGGGCTGAAAAATTGCGTATTAATTGAGTCGAAAATTTCCATTCGTTTAAGCAAATTTTTTTCATCTAAAGATTTTGCTTCTGGTCTTACTGTGGCCCCAATCAAATTTAGTGCCGTAAAGAAAACCAAAGCAGTGCCACATATGAAAGGTTTATAGCTTTTTCTTATCATTATTTTCACTTTTTATTTAAACTTTGGTTTTATCTTTTATATGCGGTCAAATTAGCGATGATTGTATATATTTCGTTTTATTAAAAATTCACAATTTTTCACAATACAATCGTTGTTTTTGCGTCGCTCTTAATACTAAGATTCTAAGCGATGATGATGTACTGAACTTAACAAATAAAGAACCAGTTCTTATTCCTTCGTAATTATTATCCGCTTTAAGCTGCTGTTAAGACTTTGAGAAGCAGAGAAAGAAAGAGAATGAAACGAATTCATTGACTTGACATAAGAAGTTCGAAGTGAAGCTCGATGTAACAGAAAATGTTAGCTTGTGTCATGTAAACTGATGTTGCTCTCATGCTTAAAATTGATCTCAAAGTACTGTTAAAAAAAGTAACATTAGAAAGCACCGCAAGAGGAGTAAAATCAGAAAGTTTGTATTTGTGTTTGGCCTGAGTCTGTCTCTCCCGTTAGGTATTTCGTTGTTTTTTGAAAAAATCATATAATTTTAAACCTTAAATCTCTATATATGTACATATTGTCTTGGTTTGGTTCAAATGGACTCCCATAATAATTAATTAATAGCAAAAACTATTGAAAGCTATATTCATTCATTTAGCTTGCAGACAAATCTTTAGTACCTTCTTGTATGCAGCTGTCAAGGGGGTCGCGAATATTTTTCTCCTCTTTTTTTTCACCATATAGTGAAAATATAGTTTTTTGTTTTATGTATATGAAATTAAAAGTAACTGATAAAACTATATGAGGACAGAGCTGAATTCTTTTCATATAGCTTTGGGAGCATGGTAGCGTGGTTCGTCACTCTTAGCTATAGGCAGGTAATCATTCAAAGCTAGTGTATCAAATTTATGGGTGCGTTTATAATGCTAGCAGCGTAATACTGTACAAAATTTGCACCGTAGATTGTACATATAGAGAAGCAGTTTTGTAAATTTATAAAAAATTGTAACAAGAAAGTTATCATAAAAGTTAACAATAAATAAATAAATTGTTTGTTGTATTAATGATAAAGAAGATTGATTAGATATATGCAGATGTGTATAATAGATATATGTTTGTGTATTAATTGATCCATAATTTGGAAACTACCATTTATCACTCTCTAAAAACATTTTGGTGAATATATTGCAATTTTAAAATAAATGGGATTTTGTTGCTTGTTTCTTACATCCTACAAAATAATGTTTAGTATAACAACAAAATCTATAGTATAAATTAAAATATAGCATAAAAGTATAAATAGCAAAGCACACAATATAAACAAAAAGTACGTTGGTGTAGGGCAAGCATAAATTAGATAAACAACTTTAAATTTTAAAATAAATTGCCTTATTACTTCTTGTACGTTTTTTTCTTTATTTGTATGCATACGTGCAAAACCATATGATTTGTCAATTCCCATAAAGCCCGTGAAGTGGAACTCTCAGCCCGGAAATAGGAATAATGCCTCATTGTATCAGCCCCCTTAGTTACTTAACATGGGAAAATTTGATTAAAAGTAGAAGGGACAAATTTCTTATTTCGGATATCCAAAAGTGAAGTCGACTGACTTCCTAAGTCGTAGTGAGAACACATTCGCTCTAAACAAAAGCCGAAATTTCCATTTGTTACTTCAAAAGTTCTTGGTGAAATGGTAATAATTGAACTCTCCGGTTTCTAATGTGAAAACTTAAATTTTAGAAGCAATGCAAACAAATAAAAACAGTACAGCTATTCATACAGCGACGTTAGAAAAGAAGGCGAAATAAGATCCAATCCGAACCCTTTTTAATAGTGTTCGTCTTGGGGCGTCAGTGTATCAAATTTCATCAAAATATTTCGAGGATTGTGGTCTGTAGGTTGAACAGAAGAAAATAAGACAGATGGAAGGACAGTCGAGCAGACGAGTGTAAATCGATTTAGAAAGTAATTCTGAATTGATCTGTATAATATTAAGGCAGGGCTAAGACTCGCGCAACGCGTATTTGTGTCACACAGAACAAGTCGTCGGGTTATATGATGTTCGACAAGTTACACTCTAATTACGTTAACTTCTATGGCAATGCCCTGTGATTATGCAGGAATAGTTTGCATTTTAATGTCATGCGACAATTTTTTTTGCATTTTTGAAGCAACACGTACTTCTTGGTCTTACAATGCATTTATTCGAAAATGATAGACGAAGCAAGCAGGCGATTCCATTATTAAAAAGTCGGCCTAATTCGGAAATATTCAATGAAAAAAAGTTACCTCTACGTTTACTTGTATATTATCTTACAAAATATTAATAGCTTGGCAGCCCTTAACAGTGAACAGTGTCTCAGCTGTTTAGTTATTACCTAATAGTTAAAACGAAAGAAGTTTGCGGATTGTTATGAGAATACGTCGCCCTCGCGGGGTCACAGTGACTCAATTAATGATAGTTACCGCTTTGGGATTCTTAGGTGGTGTCTATATTTGGAAGCCACTCATTATTAAGTGGAAGAAGGAAAATGTATTAAATACAGACAAGACTGCTAACAATACCTCGGAATCTACTGATAAATGAAACAGTCGAAGTGCGTGCATAGAAGAAAATTATTTTAAATGATGAATTAAAAATCAATTCTTACTTACGTTTTTGCTGTTCATTTGGTTTATTTACAGATGAACATAATTAAATTTCTAAAGCGAGCAGCCACAACACCACCTGGAGTACTGGGCATGGGCATTATAGCGACATTAGTTTTTACTGTTAGTTATCGCGTGTTATTGAAACCAGAAATGAGCAGACGGCGCCGCCAGGAGGCTGAAACCGCGGCAGATTATTTATTCCAACAAGATTTGAAACGTAGTATAAAAAATGTAAATGAAGATATTAACCTGGATTAAATCTCAAATGCAAATCAGTAGCGGTTAAATACTCTTTAAATTTGCACTACAAACATATAAATTAAATCTGTCCTAAATTAAGAATCTTAATGAACGCAATCAAAACAAAAAACCATTAAATTAACGTTTATTGTTATTATATGAAATTTTTCTGCTATTCCGTTTCCTTGCAATTTTCATGAACTCTAATCTCTTTGTACGTGCAAGAATCACATAAAATATAAATAAAGAAAAGGAATTGGAATAATTACAAATAAAATGAATTGAGAGTTTTTACATTTTTTTAAAATATCACTATGAATGTTTAAAAACCATGAATTAAAATTATTTTTTTACCAAATCTCTATCATCACTTCTAGGAGATCTGAAACGGAACCAATAATAATATGTTTAGAGGTTGCGCATTTCAAAATTGAAAAATAATTAATTTTATAAGGAATAAGAAATGTATTAATGAATTTTTTGTGTTTGAAATTAATAGAAATAAAATAATTAAATCTTCATTTGTTATTTTATTGTGTTTGTACTGTAGAATGTTGAAGAGGTTTAGGAATTTTAACCGATCGACGAGATGTAATTATTTATCCACTTATGTTCTGTTGAAATCTTAGCATTTGAAGTATAGTACGCAATTCTCCTTTTGCACGATAGATACGTGCTCAAAATATTCGTGTGTTGGCTAAATGGAAAAAACCGGATTGGTTCCAGACCAAAGAAAAATCAACTAAAAAGTACAATAAACAATATTACAAAATTCTTATTAGAGTCCATTTAAGAATTTATTAGCAGGAGCTTACACATTTCCATTCATCAAATATGTTATAAAAAATAAAGTATAATCTTGAAAAACGCAACTAAATTGTGTAAAAAATACATTGTGTTTTTACTCTATGCATAATTCGGAGAATCCCGCTCGGAAACATCGCATAAAAAAAAACACCCGGGAAAATTCATAAGATGTTCAAAATCGTGTTTAAACAAAACAATACATGTAAAAAGGGAACTACTTTTTCTTTTTAACTCGTGTAAAATCAAATTTCGTATAAGGAAAATTCGCGTAAAGAAAATGGATTGTGTACAATTTTCGAGCACTTTGCTCACTCTTTAATTCTCTAACGGAAGTCGTTACAAGAATTAATTCAAAGATATTAAATAACAGCTGCTTGAATATGACAGTTGGTTGGTTGTGGGATATTTTTCACTTTTCTTTTATTTACTTATTTATTGGCGCTCATGTAACTTCGAGACCGTTTAGGCCTATTATAATAGACTACAAAATCCGCCATGAGTGCAAAAATAAAGTACCACAATACGAAATAGTCTTACACAATCCGAAGGAAATGAAAATTAAAGGTAAAGGAAAAAAAGAAAAAAGGTAACTAGTCTAGTAGGAAAGAAAATCACATACACACATCACACACACACTTCCTTAAAATACTAAGTATTTTTAAAATTATTGCGTCACTACAGTTATCATATAATAAATCAGGTGTTTGATGAGTGTGGTGTATGAACAGTAACATCTGAGAGTAAGCGTCTGAATTCGGTAACATCTGAGAGTAAGCGTCTGTATTTGTTTGCAATTGAGAATAATTGTAAAAGTCAGTTTGTATTTGTTTACAATTGAGTATAATTCAAAGAGTCAGTCTGTATTTGTTAGCAGCTGTCACATTGAAAAAACGACTATAAATTTAGTAACATCTGAGAGTAATTCAAGAATAATTCAGTATCTCGTGATGAAATTGTTGACAGCACAGTACACAATTTACAAGCCCGTCAAGGCTTGTGTATAGAAGTGTATTTTAGTAAACAATAGTGCGCACAATGAGAATGTATGACTGAGTGCCAGTCAAATTTATAAAATATATAAACCACTCTTTTCACAGCCTTGGATCTAAAACGTTAAATACTTGAATTAATAATTCATTTGCTAACAGCCGTTTATAGTTTTCTTTTGCCGCAGTTTTATTCCAAATGCAACTCTAAAAGAGAGATTGTCTTAACCATAATAATTAAAGTGCTTTGGTAACGCTATTGTGGAACTCGGGCTGTTTGTATACCGTACTTGTGGAATCTGGCCGGTTTATTTACCGTATTTGTGGAATTTGGGTGGTTTATTTAGCGTATTTGTGGAGTTTTGGCGGTTTAACTCGTGGAATCTGGGTGGTTTATATAAACTAATACTTTATGTAAAATTCAAAGCAATCATTTAATCATTTTTTTATATATATTTTATTTTTATATACATTTATTTAGTATGAAATGAATATATAGTTAAAATTGCGTTACGCATTTGAACTTTTTAAATGCTTGCGCTATTAACGAACGCTATATTTTCTATGAGAAACAAGTAAATATATATAATTGCACTCCACCTTTAAATCTGGTTGTGATTATCCTTTCATCTTACTTTAAGACACATGTTTCGTAAATATACACGTTTATGTTTATATTTTTATAGGTTATGTTTGTTAAAAAACAAGTGCAAATAGCATCGGATTTCTAACAAGTTCTTTTGCTTTCTTCCTTATTGTTAATTATCAGTTAATGTATTTATGATTACATGAATGAATGAATTTGAAATTACAATTCTTTAGGTAATTATAGTACTGTTGCTATCATCCTTATAAAAACCAAATGTAAGAAATTGTCTCGAATAGATTTATGTTTGCTTTGTAGCCTAACCTACCGACTCTTAAACTTTTAGAATGACATCCATGAAGCAGAATTTTCCGCTTCATTGAACAATTTTTTTCTACACATTACGCAAAATATACATATATATATTTAATATTTGGGAACATTTTTGACCGGAGAATTAAATATGTTCTATAGAATTTATACATTTTTGTTACTGGCAATGGCAATAGCATCGGAATTATATATAGATTGCTGTTTATCTGATCTACTAAGCAGAATCGGCTTAAATTTAACATGAAAACTTTTGAATAATTTGAAACAGTTAGGAGCGATGCAAAGTGAACAGTAATAAAATATAGTAATGTGTGCGTGTGGCACGCATTTAACGACCAAATAAAATTCCGCAATACTGATTGACTGCTACGGAGTTTAATTAAGTTAATTAAAGTTTTAAAAATTAAAAGAATAATTTTATTGAATAAAAGAAGCTCACAACCTTCACTTACAAGAATTCACTGAAAAGAGGAGATACGCAATCAAACGATTAAAAATTTGTACATAAGTATTGTGAATATTGTGTATTTATCGGGCATACAGATGGATTATCCTTATGAATAAATTTTCATTTTTAATCTTTTCATAGAGGCAGCTATTTGGTGGAATACCTATGCGAACACTTGGAAATTAACGAAAAGGATTATTTCGGCTTATGTTATGTTGACGCTTCAAAGCAGAGGGTAAATTCATTTCAGTTCTAATGCAAGTAATAAGTTCGACTAATGAATTACATTTTTTGGGTTTATTTCATTTTGCAGCATTGGTTAGATTTGGGCAAATCCATAATAAAACAATACAAAGGTAATATGCGTATTAGGTGCAGTTTGTTTATCAAATTTTCCATTTATAATATTTAAAGGAAATTTTCTACTTTCTTCTTTTATAGACGTAGATCCATCTCTGTTCTCTTTTAGAGTGAAGTTTTATCCCGCGGATCCATTCAGACTAACGGGAAGCGGACGTTTAATGCTTTATCAGCAGTTAAAGACCGATTTATGTCATGGACGTTTATATTGTTCAATTGGTGTAGCTGCCGCTTTGGCAGCTTTGGGTTTTTTATTAAAAACATAGACGCGCAATTTTCTTTTGCACCAAAATTGTTCTCTTCGCAAGGAATGTTTTAAAAGAGACGAAAATTCTTAAATAGTTTGATAAGAAAGAATCTATTGACCATACTTTGAGCGAACAGGGTAGAAAACTTAAATTTCTCTTATGTTAAATCTTTAATGAATATGGTCGTATAAGTTTTGTCAGAGTCTTTCTGTCCTTTACGCTAAATGTGGGAATCGTTTCAATTAACTATGCAGAGCAAAATTTGATATTTCTAGTTCTCCGCACGAGAGTAATCTTTTCACCGTTCATTAATTAATTGGTTTATCGTGTCTCGTTCGTTTGTGGTGTTTTTCAAAATACGAGTACAAGCTTGTAAAAGTGGAAATCTCAAGTTTTCCAGTAATAGAGCGCCTTAGATTCACTTAGTTCAGACATGGGCCAGTTAAGCCACTGTTTGGTACGGGAACATCTAAAATAACTAGGTTGTGAAAGCATAGATGAGAACCACGTGTACCGGAAATCCTCAAGGTCTTCGAGCAATTCTCCACCCAGCGGACTTTGTCATTTTGCCACAAAGAAAAAGCCAGAGACAATATAGGTGGGTGAGCGAGTTTACCTCGTCCACGCCCCAGCAGATCTCTACAGAAGTTATTGTACGAAGGGACCATCTTGTAATCGCGTTGATCAAACAGGCAGTACACTAATCGGTGCTGAGAAGTATTGTTAGGTCATCGATTTTATTCTTATCTGTAAATCGAAATATTTAGTGGGCATATAAGCATTTTGACTTCAGATGGTTTTGATTATTGAACGCCTATAATTGGAAGATAACCTGAGATTTGCAATGTACAACAACAAAGAATGCCTGCCCACTTAACTGAGTTTTTTTCTCTTCTGGAATTGAATTATTAATTTCGCCGTCGACTGATGTACACTTCCATTTTTCTTCGCTGATACAATACGGATATACTTGTCTTTACCCTATAAATACTTCCATGCATGCTTCAAATCTGTATTGCTTATATAGTATTTTGATAGTTTTCTAAAACGTAGTTTTAGTTCGACAACACTTTTGCTGCACGAAACCTTTGAAAAGACAACGCGATGCCATTGCTGTACATTCACACACTTTTGACAATAGTTCGAGCGGAATGGCGGCAATGCTTGTTGAAATTTAGAGACGTTAACACAGAAATACCGTACTAAAACAAAATTGAAAGTAAGTGTATGAGTCGAGGAATAATTAAATTATTGGTGGAGTATAACTGCATGGCATATTGTTAATACTGCCTTTCTTAGTGTTACGCGATTTTGGAAATAATCTCACCATATTGAAATCAATTCTATAGTAATTAATTTATTTTACCCGACTGCTCTTTGTTAGGGAAGACGTTGATTCGTTGATAAAATCCAATTTTGAAGTATGCTTAGCGTATATTACATGATCTTCTTTTTGCTAAATGTATCATAAAATGTCTTAAAAACGCGATTCGGCAAAGCTCAGTTATTGACGATTACGTGAAAAATCGGCAATGAGAGCCGAGCCGTCTTCGATAATCAGCGTAGAGCTTTCGTAGCTCAAATTTAAGAAAACATAGAACTGCGAGTTGATTGGTTGTTGTTTACGAGAATTCAAAGTTTGTTAAGAGCTTTGCTACACCATAATAGTCCATTACCTGCAGCAAGCTCTTTAGATACCAGGTTGTTCAATATTCAGTTTTGGTTGTCATTTGTATCGTACACTATTTCCAAACAATTCTTCACGCTACAGGGCGTAAAGCGATCTCATCCGAGACTTCTTAAGTACTTGGGCGACTAAATACTAAATATTTCTATGCGAATGCGAATTTAACAGCTCCGAATTTTGGATATTGCGAAAGTCATTTTGTAAGAATGTACAGGCCTTCGAAGGTGAACGTAATTGTACCCCATTTTATTGATTTTAAGAAAAGTGTGTTCTAAGCTCTAAATCAAATTAGTTTTTATATTTCTTTTTTTTTGACCATTAATGCAATAAAAACTGAAATCATTACATTTTATTATTGTTGACTTTTTTCAAATGATTTATTAAATTACACTTAAAAATGTTTGTATTTTGAATACTTTTAAAATTTTTACTAATTTATAAATATTTTTAATTTTTTTAGCCATATTTTTGCATTTTATTTCGAAAATATAATATAACAAACACACATATACATCTTTCGATTTAGTAAATTCTATAAACTTTTGCCATAAAATCCTAAAAGTTGGACACGCGTTGAGACAGGATTTTGAACGTGCTCCAAAATTTCCATCTTTCATTCAGGCGTTGTTACGATTACCATTACATACCATACATTAACACATAACATAAAAAATATATAAAAAAAATAAAAAAATTAAAATGCAAAAGTTATTAATCCGTCAAGAATTTTGTGCAGTTTTACTGAGTAGTATAAAATGAGTTTACGGATATATGTATATATATATATATATATATATATATATATATATATACACATATAGGTATACGTAGGTTAGAATTTTTGAACAACGACTCAACGTGTTGTTGTTTATTTTTCCAAATGTATAGCGAACTATTAAATAACAAAGAAAAAAAAGCGATACACGTTGAGGTATTACGGGAACGCAATACCATCTAAAAAAATACAACGAGTATGTACAAATATTTCATTCTATACTTTGCCTCGATAGAGGAAAAAAATTATCATTTTAAAAATAGTGACTAGCAGTTACGCTTGCCCAACTTATTGATCCTCCTTCCTTTTTGTTATATTTTGCTATGAATTCGAAGACTGATTTTTCGCTTTTGTTTTGTCCTTTTAATTGTTTGCAATGCGGGTATACAAGGATGGTTTCCTATAATAAGCTAAAAGGGGCCCGCGTGACATGGTAAAAGTATGAATAAAGAGAAAATATGTACTGATAAATTTTTTATACATTTCTCTTTCTCTCTCTTTCTCTGTCGTGAGAAAAACCATTCTTCAACGGCCATAAAAATTGTTTTCAAGTAGTGTCTTAGGTCTGACTATTAATTAATTAACTTTTTCAATCTCTCTGGACCATGCGTGTCTAAATTGCGTCGCAAAAATTTAGAGATGTGGAGTATACTCGTCACACACAGGGTGTGTGTACTATGAAATTAGGTTGTAGTGAAATGACTTTTATTTTTTTATTTCGCTTCAATACTCCATATATAGAATAACCTTTTGGAGTTGAGGGTGCATTATCCGAATTAGCTCGTCGACTTACTGTTGTTTCGACTTGGCTTCGAAATATGTCAAATATTTTAAAGTTTACGAATACATTGAAATTTTCACTAAAATTTCAATTTAAACTGCAAGTTGTCACTGCTATTCACACAACTTAATATAAAATGTTGTCCTTTTTTCATGACGATTATTTTCGTCAAAAACGGTTAACTGAGTTGATCGCTTTGAGCAGGTCATGTATTTCTAGAATCTAAATGACTCGTACAAGACGGAATCTTATAAAATGGAACGAGTTATCATGTTATAAATGGGTCGACTACACTTTGCGCTCGTTTCAGTTATTTGTGTGAAGCTTGAAGGAACATGCAAAGTATATACATTTTTGATTAGCACCAAATGTTAAATCGATTTAAGTACGTCCGTAATATCTGTTGTAAACATCCTCCTGGCCGCAAAAATGGTGCTATCGACTTCAAATTTGGCAGGAACGTTGGAACTTTCTCCACCCAGTTTGATATTGAAAATGGACTAAATCAGTGAAAGGACACACTACGTAAACTACTACAACTACTAAAGCACTACGTAAACTTAGCTCATTACTCATAAACTATAGCCCATAAATGTAAAAAAATTTTAAAGCATATTCTATGGACGATGCTCTAGTATCTGTATAATGGAAAAGGAAAAAATTTGACCAAGGTTAAGAACTTTTGTCTGACCGTGTGAGCTATTTTCATTACCTGCAGTCCCACGTTCGTCTACAAATGTTCAAAAGAATTTAGAAGTGAGCTAAGCTTTTCAAAGGCAACGCTCACGTGCCTAAGCGAGGAAAAGTTTTATTTTGAAAATAAGCTTTAGGATAACTGTGATGTGTTTAAAAGATTCGGTCACGACCGAATATAATTTTCTTACTTGTTATCACTCATCCTTCAAATTTTCTAACTTTTTCTAAGTTTTTATTATTCCTACAGAAGTTTTAAAGCCTTTCTTTTAAGAAAAGTTGCATTAAAGGAATGCTTTACGTAAACATTGCTGAATGTGTTTGCGTATTTATACGAAAGATTGTGTACACATTTTTTATTCTATATGCGCTCTATCACCTGTCGCTTAACCTACACAAGCAATATGAGAAATGGATTGAGCCAGTCGTTTCGTATACTTTGTCTATCGACCTGACTTAATTGTCTAGCACAACGGGCTGCTCATACAGTTTTTGTTGTAAGAGTCGTAATTTTTGAACAGCATTTCTTTAATTTTCAAAAAATACTATTTGTAAATAGTTGAAGCGTTCCTATAAGTGGTCTTTATATTAGCCGAACTAATGGACTGACTTGTAGGCTGGAATTTGATTAGCTGTGAAATAAATTTACATAAAATATAGCAAACTCTATTGAAACATTGCTTTCTCATAAAAACTCCTGTGTTGTTTGATGCGCGTACTACTTAAATTAGATCAGCAAATAAAGAAACAGGTTATAAGTCCGGCAATGGCATTAATGTGAAGCATGTGAGGCATAGATTATAGTGATAAGAATAGGAATCTATAAGCATGAGAAGGTATGACATGTTTAGTGCGTGTGAATGAACGAATGTAAAAACTCAGAATGGATGATTCTTTTCGATATTTGGATACAAAAACAAGTACAGTGAACAAGTAAAAATACTATAGTGGGCCACAGACTGGTTAAATATTCTGCGCCACACTACAGTCCCTCATATAACCACTTTTCAAAATAAGGCTTTGTACGGGAAGCGGCAAAATCGGTCATCCTTCCGATTCGAATCAGTTTCAATAGTGCTCAACCTTGGACCAAAACAAGTCAGTGTGCCAATTCCATCAATATACCTCGAAACTTGCATGCTGTAACTGGAACAGAAGAAAACAAGACGGATACATAGACAGAGAAGCCTAGACCGATTCTCAATCCATTGGTATAATAGAAGGTGAGTATATCTTCTCTGTGTGTTGTTGCTGTTGCATACATTCGCCTAAACTTAATATACCCTTGCACCACAAGTAGTGTCGGCTACAATACGCATTCGAGCCCATAGGAAATGATATCAAAAGAAGAAAATAAATAGATGGGCTAATTGCTTGTCGCTACTTTTTTTTTTATTTTCGATTTTCAACACGTTCGCGAACAGTAAACATTTTAGTGAGGAACAAAATAAGGTAGTCAATTTATTTTGAATTTAGTCGCGATATCTCAACCCTTATTGAATACGTTTTCTAAGAGTAGTTAAAAGATCATATTTTAATCGATATATGCAAAGAATGCTACACCATTCAAGACTATATAGATCAAATTTTTCAACTGGGATAACGTGAATGCCGTAGCATTCATATAAGAGAAAACATGAGCAAAAGGAACAACGAGAGTATCTTCTCTCTTCCTATATCGATGAACTTAAAGCGTTTTAAAAATGAAATAATACGGAAAAACCTAAAGCGTCACTTAGTCAATACTCCAAGAAATAATTGGCTGTAAAATTTAAATATTATAACATCCACGTCATTGTGCATCACAAGGAAAATGAATGCATATACAGCATTCACGTTCGCGAACATTTTAAGCAAGGAAACTGAATTTCTGCGACTTAAATAAATGTTTATGCCAACGAGTGGTTCACTGCTTTGTACCCGAAGAAGAAATACTTTAAAATGTTTCAATTTTTTGCTATGAGTTCACTTTTAAGAATATACCGCCGCGGCATATGCTGTTATTGTAATGTTAAAATTAAAAGGTTTGAGTGAATTGCTCTTCGAAAGTCCGACCGTGAAAATTGTTGGCAAGATCGGATGGGCTTGAAGATAGGTCTCTCTCTTGGAATATACTCGAGGAGCACGCTCTTGAAAACACGCTCTAAAGGCTTGACTTCAGTCGTTGTTTTGAAACGCTTGAATTATGGGATAAATAGGCAAAACCTTCAATTATTCGATTATTCTCTTCATATTGTTATACTATTTTTTTAAAAGAAAACCGGAATTGTTAAACAGTACGTTGTTCATATTTTTTTACAAAATATATAAAGTCACAGGAAACGATCACTGAAAGACTTCAAGTTGAAAAATAAATAAACAAAAAAATAAATAGAAAAACTTAATAAAACAAATTAGAATTGTTGCGATCGCGTTCAATTGTTCTCATTCATTAATTTTGTAATTTACTGGTTTCTTCTTACTTTCTGTTTAGCTTTAAACAAAAAACTTATAAAATTAAAAAACAAAAAATTTTAATTATTAAACTTAAAAGTATTTATCACCATTAATATATCTAATTCTCACTCTTTTCAATTCAAAATTTTTTATTCTAAAATTGTAGAATTTATATAAAAAACTTAAAATGATTCCTCTTAATCAAATAACAAGACAAAATAAATAAATTCACAATACGAAATAGAATACAAACATGTTAGCCAAAAAAAAAATCATTTTAATAGTTATATGTTAAAAATAAATTTGGAACAGTGGTACTCGCACAATCGTAGCCTATCAAGCGTATATATGTACATTTAATCTCTAAAATTTGGATTGATGTTTCTTAAATACCATTGTTTCAAAATTTACGTAACTCTGCAAAATATACAAAACAATTCGAAGCTTTAAACATAATCTTATCTAATAACAGATGTTCAAAGAATTATCAATCTGTAAAATTAAAAAGAAAATAAAGAAAGATTGTAATTAACACGTTAGCTTTAGCCAAAAACAAAAATAAATTAAATAGTGTTCATTTAATGGCGAATCTTGGATACTAACCATCGCCCCTTCTACGTGTTAGTAAATCAACTGGAATTATCTCATTTAAAGAAACCTTCAAATCAAATTTTAAATGAAATTATACCCGCCTATATGTTCATAAAATAGGGACGCTTATAAGCCGTAAGTTCGCAGTGTTCGAGTGCTCGCATGTTCGAGTGCGATAACGTTTACTACTTTGGTTGTAGCCGTAGTGGGCACACATCATCTAGGCTGCAGTCACCACCTCTCTTTTTTCCCTTCCCTCTCCTCTTTCTGACTGCCCAAATGGTGGCACATGTAATATAAAATAGAGGTCAATAGGTCACGACGCATATACAAAGAATAAAAAAACTCGCATTCCCATTGCCTTGGACCTCGAGGTTCTATCAAAAAGTATCGAAACGTTAGAGGAGATTACATCATTCTTGACGAGACCTTCCTTAACGAATAAAGACACATATTGTGCAAACAGTTGTTACTTTTCAAATCAGATAGTACTGGCTTTATGAACGGTTCCGGTTGGCCACAGAAACTGGCTTACTTTCCTACTTGATCCGCCAATTAAAACCAAATGAAAGCTTTTCGCAAAGTTGCCATTATCGTTCTAATGATAGACGAACCCCGAAAAAACAACAGGCATAATTAAATTAAATCAAAATTTGGCGCTCATCGATGAAACACAAACTTTATTAACTTTTAAGACACATTTCTGGCTATCGCAAGCAAACGTATCCCATCTATGTCTGCGTCAATAAGTCTATCTGTGTTTTCTCTTCTTTTTCTTCTTCTTCTTAATGCGACTAGTGGTTGTGCGCCGCCAATTAACAGCCTTAGGAACAGGATTCCTTAGATAGTTCTTATCGCACCACACGGGACAACTAAATAACAAATTGTAATTATAACAATTTTGTGTACAGTTTAATTTTCGTATTAAGGAAATTACGATTCGTCACGCCTGGGATATATCTACGAAACTAGTTACATCAAATAAGTAGGAAAGGCGTTTTGCGCACTAATTTAAGGATGGCGCCGAGAATTGCATAAAGTACATTAAACAGTACATACAGTGAGCCGGCATAAAGGATGAAAACGAATTATTTTCTTTTTTCCTTTGGTACATATGCATGTCACAGAAAGACGGAGGTGTGCGGAATACTTCCACTTTTATATATATATAATGGGAATGAAACGAATGAGCACTCGAATGCTACTGTAATGTTACATTAAGAGAAATATCAAAATTCTCTATGATGTTTACTACCATCTGTTTCGAAAATATTCTCGAGCACCATTTTTGTTCTGGTCGTTCCTTGCGTTTTCTCGGTCATAAGCATTGTACCCTCCTACATCCGAACCTTTCAAAAACAAGGATTCAGATTTCGTTCATGCGCAGCTTTAGGAGAACATCGCCTAAAAAGCTGTTGTATTTCTATCAGTAATTTATTAGCTGAAGATTACACGTTCTTAGGCTTGCATTCCTTACGTCAAAAGCACATACTGATTTAGTTTTTATTAGAATCCTGCGGAAAACTCTTCTCGAAACTCTTTATACATTATTATATTATTATATTTTGCATTATCCGAAATGCGCTTGTGGCGTTCTGCTATTTCTGTCCGTCCATCTATCTCTTTGTTCTTGATATTTTAAGGGTAAGCAAATATTAACACATTAAATTTGAAAATTAACGCGATTACTAAACAGCTCTGGAAAAAAGTGAAATTACATTGTATTTGCAAAAATATGTATCAAAATTGGACAAATATTTCGCAAAAAAAATGTATTCACGCGGGTATCAAAGTTTCACCTAAAGATAAATTTTGGATATTGTAGTGATATTTCACACTCAGTAAATAAATCTTTTCTCATAATGACGGACAAATAAAACAAAAAAAAAATATTTATTTAGATATTAAAGAAATGAACAAAGCGTGTAGATATGAAAAATGAAAAAAAAAATGGCCAAAAAATACTGTGTTCTTCTAAAAGGCTGGACGACGTTTGCTCCCTCTCTTTTTTTTTAAATAAATATTATAAGAATAGATCAACCGATTACGGTTCATATAAGCTTGAATAGATTAACTAGAAAGATCAGATGCAATGTATGTATAAGAAGTAGGCATTTATTTATGAAATTTATGACATTTTGTCATTACAATAAATATATTTTATAGGCATGAGAAGCTAATTGTTTCTAGAACTTCAAATCGAGAATTCCTCAAATTTACATCACACGGCCTTAAGGAAGAAAAAGAACAAGCCTTTGGTGTGTTAGAAGAAGTTCTTTCTACGGGACAATAAATCTCTTCACAGTTTATATTTTCAACTTTTAGCCATTTTTTCATGTTTAAAAAAAAAATAAATAAATGTAAATAGTTTTATTTAAGCATGCTTTTTAAAAGTATTCGATTTTAGATTATGATATATTGGTGGATTTATTTGATGATTATGGTGCTTTGTTGTGATGTTAATGAGTGGGGCTGTGAAATTTCTAGATAATTCAAAAAGTATGATAATCAAATAATTTAATGAAATAAAAGATGAAAAACTAACCTTTTTTCATTTTTATAGAATTATGTTAGTTTTAGAAGGATAGTATACGATACGATACGCGAATTTGCCGGTGCACTTGCTCTAAATGAAATTGTTATTTACCACGCTAATGTCGGCGATAATTTGATTAGTTTCATTCAATAGGTCCGACTGTACGTGGTACGCGAGTGAAATTTTGCATGGTCGATTTTTGGTTTTATCATATAAAAGCGGATAAATTTTTAATTTGATGATGAGAAGTAGGTTTTGTATAGTTTATAGAGTTTGTTGAATCCATATGTGAGAGAATAAAAAAAATAAAGTCAAAGGAAATGCACAAAAGTATAAGGAAATAGTTAAATAAGTTTCGCTTTTGTTAGTATGTTTTCAAATTTATTATTTTATTAATTTTATTTTAGATTTGCATGCAAAATATACAACAATAATATATTAGATTCTAACACAAATTATATATGATACAATCCTCTTTAACACACACATGTGATAATGAAGGTTACAAAGTAACCAAAGAAAAGGAAAAAAACAAAAAAACGCAGATCAATAAAATTATATACATTACGTATATAAGTTTATATAGATGTGTGCATGTATTAGGTAAAATAACATATGTACACAAATATATATAAAAAAACGTATGTAATAAATCAATTTAGGAAAGAAATTTAAAAATGAAGAGAAAAGCAAAAAAAAATAATAAATTAAAGTTTAATTAAACACATACGATATCTTCATTTGACTAGTATGTGTGTATGCTTGCTAGAACAAAAATAGAAGCGATAAGTACAACGATTAATTCCAATGTAGGCTAATTTTTTTTTTGTTTTGTTTATAACGAAATATCGCATTCACACACACACACACACACACACATTTAGTCAATCACAGTATGAATGTCGAAAGTTACTTTCTCTTTTTTCTAATTTTCGTTTCGTTTGATCTTTTTTTTTTTTGTTAGGATTTAAACAATGCTTATTGTACAAAGTTAGTACATTGAACATTTATTAAATAATTATCCTTAAGGATGGATTTTCTTTTTTTACTTTTGGAAATTTTTCTTTAATTTATTATCAAACTATCTATATTTCTAATGTTTGAAAATGTTAGAATTTGTATTAGAGAAGAAGACGACTAGTATGAATTAATCACAGTTTTTGTAGCTGGCAAACAGACTACGATCGTCTGTCACAAAGCGTATACTTACACGATTAATAGAATTGCGGCGTGCATCTCCGCTGGGTATACTCGTAACTGAGCCACCCCCACCACTGCCACCACGATTACGACCTGATAAGTCGTCATCAATGCACACATCCGAATCGGAATCAGTGCGTCTTAAACTTCCATCCTAATAAGCAATACGATCGCATAACCCGTGCGAATGAGATACGATAAATTTAGAAGGCATGCAGTTATTATTAGTACGAAAAGAGGTAGTGTAAATGAGAAGCAAAGCAGAGTGGATAAGTGTTAGCGTATTTAGAAGGAGTTCTTAAATATACTATTAAGCCTACCTGTGTTAGTTGTTCGGTAGTAGTTAAAAGACGTGCTACCGGATTACAACAAACCGGTAAGGTTTCCAATAGTGTAGGTCGCGAATGTGTTAATAAAGGTTTCATATATCTAATAAGAATTTAGTAGATTTATTAAACTTTTCTGCATTTACTTAACTTTTACTTACTTCGTATCGAAATTTCCCCATAAACGAGCTAATATAGCTTTCTCATTACGTCTAGGTGCGTTGTTTACGGCACCAACTCCATTGCCGCTAGTTGCTGTGCTACTGTCCAGATCGCCACAGTCCTGTAAATAAGCATCAGACTATTTTTTAACATTAGATAAATTCCAGATTTTGTTAAAGCAAAAAACAATAGCGAAAACTTCGATGCTTAAGATTATTTTTTATAAAAATGTTTCTCAAAATCATTAATTCCGTAAATGTAAGGAGACTTTATGAGTAATCAAAATTAATTAAAAGCATGTCATCCACAAAAAATTTTGCTGGATTTAGTAGAAAAAGATAAACTTATCCTGCCTCTTGGAAGATTCCACATATAACATACTAAATAATTTTATGTAAGTTAAAATTGATTTTAGAACTTTTTTTCAGAACTTTTCTGCATTCTCTTGAAAAGCATGAAAGCGAGATTTGAGCAGGCTAATGGAGAGGCAACGATCACATCGATATAATTATGTGGATATACGAAAGAGTAACGCCGCTGTAATATGGGGAAGGTTATTAAGCATTTATTTAATTATTAACACAAAAAATATATTTTTACAAAATACTAAAAAAAAGGCAACACACACCGTAAATGTTTCCGCGAGAAATCTTTAATATTAATTTGGGGAAAAAGAAATCCATTATTTTTTCGGTAGTTGGCTGCACTGATAGATTTCTCGTAAAGTATCGATCAAACAAATTCAGATTTATGCTCGTTGGAAAGGTGACATTTCGCAGTAAACAAATTCTTTTGCTGTTTTTTGTTTGGTGCATTCAGTTGTGAGTTATAAATGGAAGTGAACAAAGAGAAAATTCGGTACATTTTACAGTTTTTCTTTGACAAAGGCGAAAATGCAAGCCAGGCGGCTAAAATTGTGAATGGTGTTTATGGTTCCGATACTGTAACAGCCAATTATGTGCAAATTTGGTTTCGTAGATTCCGTTAAAAATGCACCTCGTACAGGTAGGCCGGTCGTCGAAAATGTCGTTAAAAACGGAGAAATGATCGAAGTTGACCGGTATGTTAGCAGTCGTAACATCGCCCAGGAGCTAAAAATCGACCATAAAACAGTTTTAAACCATTTACACAAAGCTGGATTCAAAAAGAAACTCGATGTTTGGGTGCCATAACAATTAACAGAAAAAAACATGATGGATCGAATTTCCATCTGCGAAGCCTTGGCCAAACGGAATGAGATAGATCCATTTCTTAAACGGATGGTGACTGGAGATGAGAAATGGATCACATACGATAACCCTGTGCGAATACGATCGTGGTCAAAGAGCGGTGAAGCACCTCAAACGGCCAGGAAGGTTTTGCTATGCATTTGATGGGACTGGAAGTGGATTATTTATTATGAGTTGCTTCCATATGGCCAAAGGCTAAATTCTGATCTCTACTGTCAACAACTGGACCGTTTGAAGATAGCGATTGACCAGAAACGGCCAGAATTGGCTAACAGGAGAGGTGTCGTGTTCCACCAGGACAACGCTAGGCCACACACATCTACAGTGACTCGCCAGAAACTGCGGGAGCTTGGTTGGGAAGTTTTAATGCATCCGCCATACAGTCCGGACTTGGCACCAAGCGATTATCATCTTTTTCTTGCATTGCAAAATTTCTTTAATGATAAAAAATTGGAATCTAGGGAGGATTGTGAAAATCGACTAGTAGAGTTTTTTGCAAATAGAGACCAGGACTTCTATAAGAGAGGCATTTTGAAGTTACCTTGAAAATGGCAACAAATCATACAACAAAACGGTGCATATTTGACCCAAATCGGACAATCCGAAGAATGTTAAATAAAGTTCTGAAGTTCATATAAAAATAATGGATTTCTTTTTCCCCAAACTAATATAAGGAGCAGAATAAGTAGGTATTATGGAAATATTGAGTTTTGGGTGATTGGCGGCAATATCCAACCAAAAATAAAGACAATCTTTTATTAAAAAATGTACTACTAAAAGTAGAACTACCGAGTACGTCGTGTTAATCCTTTGTAGTTTTCGATCGATCTTCAAAATAATGTTTCTAAAGCATATAAATCTCCAAAACTTGTTGATAACTTTTATTTGTAACTATATATCCACTTTTTTCCTACATGTTGTAGTTTTCGAAATGCCAATGACTATTTTGTCGGCTTGCCACATTCGTAAAAATAAGATAGCAATCTGAAATTTGGCAAGGACATTCCGTGATCGACTAAGAATCTGTAGTTAAAAATTTGGCATATCTATTTATGAGACCGCAATATGTAAGAAACTGAAAAAATTTTGAAAAAACAACGATAATCTTCTCATATTTCTTCTGGAACTTTCGATGCTGTGAAGATATTATATAAATGTTACATAAATGTTCGTTAGAGTCACCTTCATTCTCGGTCCGAAAATGGTCATGACCGATTTACTAGTACGGCCACAATTTCCAATCAAATTCTAGTTCTAATGTAATTTTTAATGGATTTCGTATTGATTTCAACATTGCGTTTGCATGCATTAGCATTTTTTCCACCGAATTGCAAATAAATTTGCATTTGTGTTGGGAAATGACAAACAAAATGGAAAGAACATGTATAATTCAATAATTGAAGTCATAATCACCAACAAAAACGACATCGCAAACTTTTAATTCCTTGACAGAGGCATTGAATACTTTCGAATCGCTGTCAGCCCTATTTCTACTCAATCATATTTACTCAACGTTCGTGTTGCTGAAACTAGGCTAGCACAGCTTGGAAACGCTTCTAAATGAATGTAAATATTTTATAAAGACACCATTAGTATTAAGGTGTCAGAATTCAACAGGAAAGGCAATAGATGCCCAACAGGGGCTCCTCTGATATAGGGAGTCTTTTTGGCGTGTTGGCATTTTGGCGAAATGGCCCGAAATTTCTTTCAAAGCAACTTTTAAGCAAAAAAAAAATTGTTTCCAAAAATTTACAGTAACGTTACCCGTTAATACATATAACCATCGGCTAGTCACGTATACAACGTACGCACATTTTCCTTTCTAAAGCGTATAACTAAAGCTTATGTCGATAGATAATCGAATAACTTTGCTATTGTTTTTAATATATCCGTTTCAATTGTAGTGCCTGCCAGTAGTTTACCCTAAGAACGTCAACCATCATCCTCTCGTCCTTAGATTTAGTTTATTTTCTAAATCTCTCATAGCTTTATAAGAATGTCAGATCTCAATATTTAAATATATACAATTATACAATTATACAATTGAACATACCGCATTGGCTGTATTTTCCATCGAATTGTAAACCTTTTTTTCGTTTGAACATATTTTGATAAATTGAGTTAGCGATATCGAATTTTATACAAATTGTATTTTTTATTTTTTTTGAAAAAGATAATAAGCCAATAAAAAAAAGAGAAAACAGGTAAATAACATCGAATAAAATTTAAAGCAAGCACAAATTATAACAAAAATCAAAACCTAATGGCAAGTAATGTAAGAAGTGATGTAAAGGACGCAAAACAAATTGTGTGAATCAAATAACGATTTATTTAAACGAGAGTTTGAAAAAGTTAACCCCTATTTTAAAAACCACAAACCCCAAATTAAAACAACAAGAAAAATTGCGACAAGTTCTCATCTAGATGTAAAAGTCCATTCTATGGATTGCTTGAGCAAAATTACATGTTTGCTATTCACCGTACTTTCGATGGACTTTTCGAAATTTTCTTTAATGGTATAATAATTTATTAGTCACCAAAAAATATATATATTTTATACATATATGTATACTTCGGCAACATTAAGGTGGGTGTTGTACTTTACATATTTCATTTTGATAACGAACTCAGTAAAGAAAAATATTATTGGTCTTTTAGTTACATTTAGCTCAAGCTTCAAGTTGACTCCATTTCTCTCATTTAACAAGAGTAAATCCGTAAAACGCTTAAGAGTCAATAGCGACAATTAGATTCAACTCCCTAACAATTTTTTTTAAATAATAACGACTTCTCTTAATCTGTTTTTAATATTTACAGTATTTCTCAAGATAATCGATTGGAGATGTATCGGTAAGAAAGCTAGAATTGATTAATAAAAAGTACTTTTTTGCTTTCACACAATTTACACAAATAAAATGCGCAAATATTTAAAAAAGATAATTTATTACATATTTGTGCCGGGAGCAGTAAGAATTCAAAAAGTATAGAAAATTTTCTACAAGTACTCACACTGCGCACTTGATAGTTGTTTAATTGCTCAGTCTCCTCATCAACACCAACACTATAAAAAAAAAAATGAAGAATTCTTTAGTTGACGAAAATAAGAAAACAAAACACTTTTTCATCGTACTATCTCGAGAAACTTACGGTATTTTTAGCCAGTTAAGTAAAAAATTTGCGGCACCACCTTGGATGATGACTGTGAATATAACAATTAAAGAGGTGGCGGTTAGCATTGTTTGGCGGGCCTCTGATAAAGTGTTTCTTATAGCCAAAGCAAACGACATTGCTCCTCGTAGCCCTAAAATTTTAATCCTATTGAAGCGTTCGATGAAAAAGTAATGTAAATCTCCTTTAATTACCGGCAAAGAATAACATATGCTGGAAGTTGCCTGATATCTTTGGCTTACGATTTAAATTTAAAAGCCAAGACAATGGGTATATGTTAACAGCACGACCTATGGCTGCACATACCTAAAAAATGTGTTTCATTCTTTATTTATTTGTAAATTTCTTTATGCAAAGTTATTCGGATACTTACAAAACCAGTTATTATGAAAACGGCATCAAAATGGTGTTTTGGAAACGTAAACATCGAAACACCGATGTACGAAAATATAAAGTTTTCAGCTAGGAAATTTAACAGTTCAAAGATTTCTTTAGTTCTAGTGCGGGAATTCTCCGACAAATTATTATACGTGTAATGAGCTTGACAAATGCCACAAAATAATACGGCCACCACACCTGTAAGTTCAGAGGCCTCGGCTATTAAGAAAGTGCTGTAAGACATGAGAACAAAAAGTGCCGATTCCAACAGGGGGAAATCTCGAACTCGAGTGAACTTAGTCAAGTGTGCAAAAGTTAAGGAAGATCAAGCAAATTTTGCTAAAAAAAACGAACATTAGCGTATTCACATCTCACTCATAGGCTACGACTTACTATCCCGAATGTTATTAATACTGTTATGTTTACTCTTTACTTGCCGCCCGATTGTGTTAAATCATTTTTTCTAATAATAACTTTTTTAAGCTTAAACTACGACTTGTGTCTTCTTGTTTCCCATTTCAAAAACTATTCAACTTATTTGGCATGTTGCAGTTATGTAAACAACAATAAAAAAATACCGGTTAACTCTCTAGATTCCACCTCTGTCTACGCACTGTTTGTTATAATTTTTAAATAATTACTCCCAACATGTTTTGTCATCCGAATGCGCGAGTCTAATTGTAAGTGTGTATCTATTTCATTTGAACGTAATTAAGTCATTGATTATTAGTGTAAAAAGGATATCAATGCAGTAAAGCAACCCATTAACGCTCCAATTAGCAACGAGAGCATAAAAATTCCGAAGAAATCTCCCAAAGCCTGGAAGAAAGCATATGTTTCAAATTCGCCAGTGCTCGAATAATGTTCACCGTAGTTTTGTATAGCTCTAAAATTATTAATATAATATTTATAACTTGTTAGTAAAATAAAGAAATAAACAAAAATGAAAGATTTTTCTCAGAACGTACCCACTTAAAACTATAGCAACAGCATCATTTAGAACGGATTCTCCAAATACTAATGCGTATAAGTTGACATCCACATGTAAGTCATGGAATATTGCTAGAATGGTTAGGGGATCGGTGGGCGATATTAATGCTCCGAAATACAAAGTATCCAAAAATGTAAAACTGCTGCTCAAATATTTAGGCATTAATTTTACGCAACCATACATGATCGCTCCAATTAAGAAAGCTGATAAAGTAGTTCCCAAAATCGCAAACGTTAAAATAGCGCCAAGATTGCGGAAGAAATATTTCTACAAACTTAAGTAATTTGAAGAAATTTGAGATTTCTCACATAAATTAACGATATACCTTCTTTAAGCTATACCCAGCATGAAATATAATAGGCGGTAATATAATGTTGAAGAAAATCTCTGGATCGAAGGTGGCCTTTAAGTCGATTTCGTTTTCACCCTCTCCATAGACTTGACTACGAAACGTGTAGGCATACGTTTTATTTTCTATAGGTTCCAGGCTATGAGGCGGAGTCAACTTTCCTGGGAACTACCGGCAAATGAAACATTCAATTGATATGTTGTTTTAAAAAGCATAAATTAACTTACTTTTAGCCATAGCGTATCCGGCGGTAGAGTTTGATTATACGTTGAATTATTTTCAGGTTCAACCTCCAGATGTATTAGAGGCGTCGATGAACCAGAATAACGAATGGCGGCGCCCACAATTAAACCTTATAAAAGAATATGTAAGTGAAAAATTATTGATGCTCACGATCGCATTCAATAGGAACATTTTGAAAGAATAGACCAAAAGATCTGTCATGGGTCATGCGTAATAGGATTGGTACAACAAGAAGCATATACAACTCATACTGTCTTACTAATTTGTTCTAATACGTAGAAAAAATACGTGAACATCCAATTTCAAGTCAAGTTCAAGAAGAAGGGTATGAAGCTTTAATATGATCTTTCTTTTCAATAGCACCAAATGGGCAGACATATGCTAATTATAATCGTAGAGAACTTTCATAAGAATTATTCTAGATAGTAACCTACAGGAGCATCTTTGCAAAGTCTTTCTAAATTATTAAAGACCGCTCATAAACAATCGTAAAGCCCCTTCTCAGAATTCAAAGTGCTTACATTTAGGAACAATTTTAAATGCTTGTTGATGACAACGGATTTGATTATTTGTATAAAATCAACCATTTCAGAAGAGTTCATAATAGCACTGTTGATGTTTCTTAAAAAATGTTTTTAAAACATCTGCATATTATTTGCTGGTCACATTGTTGGTCTACGCGACTTTCGTTTTTAATCTTCCGCTATTGCAAATAATAAGCTTGGTATGTGTTTAAACCTCTAATCTACGCTTACTTTATATCAAGAAAAAAGAAAAGACACATGTAAGAGTCCATTAGCAGTTGTTTTTCTCTTTGCGTATTCAAAACCTTTTGTTTAGCCAGTTTTGCAAACTTCTATGAATTGACACAGCTGTTTCTTTCCTCATGTTCGTATATATCGAAGTTTTCATATTTTTCGAATAATAGGACGTAAAATAGAAAATAAATGTTTTTACATTGCCTTATTGACTGTAGCCTTAACTGATTTGATGAATTGCTTGATGATAAGAAATGGGAGTTAGGAAAAACACTCTCTAGTCATAGAATTTCGTTCGGACCACGTTGTATGTATAAGCAAGTGGTCGTTAAGTTCGGCGAAAATTAAAGTCATTTTCACAATATACATTATAAAACTGATTGTTGAAGTAAATATAGGCGAAGGTGTCTATTAGATATTCTATTTTTAAAAACTATTTGCTTTCTTCAAATTTCTTTTCAGCGTATTATTTGCAAATTGATAATTCTCAGGCATTAATTTAATTAAACATATAAAATTTCTATTAGTCTTCAGCAAACCAAAAAAGTAAAAAATTCACTATGTTTCAAAAATGACAAATATATGTCCTATCAAATTGTGGATTTATTTACCGTAAATATACATGCACTTACCGTAAATCACAGCCAAACCCGTTTCGTGTAACCACGAAACCCGGTGATGTTTAAATAACCATATCGTTAGCACAGTCAGGGTCAATAAGAAAGTGTACACAAGAAGGTTGAGGCTATCGATTCTATGCGTTAACGTAGCTTTGGCATCCAATGCAATATCTGTCGCGGTTGCATTACACCCGGTGGCAAAGCAGAGAACCACCAGCGAAACGGTGAATGAATTAACAACAAAGGGCCGGTAACCGAAGCCACCATTAGTATTTTTTTGTGGACGCCGGGAAAACACCATCGGTACTGAATGACGACAAAAGCAGATGGTTTATAAAAATTCTTTAATCTATTTGCACCAAGTTTTTCTTCCTTTTTTTAATGTGGGTTTAGGATGGACTAAGCCAATAAGACTTGCGGCTTGTATGTCCCTAAATTTCTTTCAAGGCAAATTATTAATCGATACTTCCTTCATAAGTTAATATATATATTTATATATATATATATATATTGTACATATATATATTTATATATATTATTTGCCCTTAAGACTAGGGGCCACAAAAAACTTTTAAAAATTTTATTCTTTGTCTCAATTTATGTTATAATCGAAAAACGAAACAAAAAAAATCCCAGAATACTTGAGTAATAGTTTTTCTTTTATCTCACAAGAATTTACGACGCGACTTTATTATTTTTTGTTTCTTTTCTCAAAACTATTTGTTTTTGTCAATTGAATGATGGATTTATTATGCTTCTGCTTCTTGCTGCTTTTAGTTTTTATGTTTTCATTATTATTCTCTTTTCCCGTTTTTGTGCTTTATGTATATTTACATATACATTTGGTAAAACGTTACGTTTTACGAAATCGTATTTTAATGTAGGGAATTTCAACTTACGTAAGGACATTCTAGATTTCTTTATGAATTTTTTTCATTGTTTTAATAACCATCGGTTTTGTTGTATCGTTAATTAACTTTTTTTTTCATATTTCCACTCTTATGTTTAGGGAGTGATATATTTATTTGATGTATTTTATAAGTAGATGTAGAATGAATTATGAACAAATTCATATATAGGTATTGTACCATGCAAACATTATTTTATCTTTTTTATTTCTGAGTGTAAACTAATTAGAATTAATTTTAAAAAAAAGGAGTAAAGGAAATTCCCGAAGTCGACACTGACACTTTTTAGAAGAGAAGCGGAGAAAATTGAAAATTGCAATTAAAAAGAACATCTGTTTTGTCGAGTTGTTAACCCTGGCCGTGTTGTCAACTGTCAATAATGAAAGAAAACAGTGAGTTGAGAAACGTCATTGTTGGTTTCTTTTGTTGCTTGTGCAAAGGGAATTCGTATAACCACTGTTTTAATGAAATTTTTATTAACAATATTCGCAAAATTCAGAAAATAGTTAGAGTGTGTAAGTGGAGAGAGAAAAGGAAATCCTCAGCTTCAATTGTAGTTATAGCGAAATGGCAAATATAACAGTAGGACAAATAATTGTGGATGCACAAAAATTGGCAAGTCGTATCAAAGATTTGGATGCTTTAAGTAGCGCTCTTATGGTGGAAGCGGAGGGTAACAATCGTTTCGTAGAGAGTATGCGACAATTTCAAGATGACATGGATTCACTGAATCGTGCAGCAAATAATAAATCTAACGTTGAGATGGTAAATCGCATTCAACAGCAAAACGCCAACAGTTCAGAGATTCTTAAAGAGAACCGCGAGCTTAAGGTATGCATTGAAGATTATGAACTAGCCATGGAGTTAATAATGCAAAAGTATCGTGAACATACCAACAGCAAAGTTTTAGGAAGTAAATTAAATTTCAAGGAAGTTTATAATGAAAAATTATGGAAAATTATACGCGAGCAACGTGAGAAAATTAATGAAATGGCTGCTGTTATGCAGAAAGCTGCTTCCATAGACGACGAATGCGATGTGGAAGCGATAACACGCCTGCGTCTCGAAAATAAAACGTTACGGGAATTATTACAAATTTCAAAGCAATTTGGTACGTTTAGTCATCCAATACGTTTCAATGAACATTTACTGGAAGAAAAAGGCGTGCAAACCGAATCAATAATTGAAGACTCGGCGGATGAATTGTCTCTGTCAGGGGCTTCCGTTGAGAATGCTAATAATAATTCAGTTATACAACTTAATATAAATGCAATACCGTGTTCAACGTCCGTTAGTGTCATTTTAACGGATACTAGTCCGCTGTTGCAGACCGCCGTAATGGATAACAATAAAACAGCTATGGGTAATGGCGTTATCGTTAGCAGTGAATTAGTGGAAAATTGTGCTGGTTCATTGTCAATACGTGAAAGTCATAAAATGTCCACTGATTTGGATTTAGAGGCAAGTGTGAAAGCCACTAGCAACGCTGGTTCTATTGCCACAACTGCAGCCAGTCCAACATGATATTGCTTGAAAACACCAATTTAAGTATTTGTTCTTTGCTTTTTTCATCTTCATTTCGTGTGTATGTATGCAAAAGCGTGTCTTTTTCTTTTTTGTTAAGTTGAGTTCTACAAATCATGTAAATTTATTTTCGATAATCTCTATCTCTCTCTTTATCTCTTTCTCTCGCTCTCTCTGTGCACATCTACGCCATCATACGCATGGATTTGATTTTTAAGAAGTTAAAAAATTGTCCAGATTTTTATTATTCATTATCTTCGAGTTTACAACGCAATATCCATGATTATTGTTATTCACATCTGCACATATCCTAATACGCCTCTACAAATATATATTCATTCACTTTTGTAATGTAATTTATTTAACTTAACCAAAACAAAATAATTTTTAATATAACACCTACAATAATTACCTTAACTGGCAATTAATTGACAAACAGAGCAGATAATTAATGTAAAAGAGAGAACAGATTTATTAAATTATTATTGAAGAACTATAAACTGAATTTCATTTGCATGTATTATTCTACACTCTCAGTAGCTTACCTACTCACTCTCCCCATGACCATAACTTTACACATTAATGAGATCAATAAATTAAATTGAAACAAAAGATTATGAAATATATCTAAGATTATTCATTGGATCAGGTCGCAATAACACAATGTCAAGTATAAGCAGCTTATTATAAATATATTATACTTATCTACACACAACCTTTTCGTTGTGATCTGCTGACTTCTTTGCTTGTAATTGCGTCTAATGCAGGTTCGTGTCGATCGCTTTATTAAGTGCTGTAATCCTACTTATTAACGAAATCAAAATAATTTCGTTGTTTTTATAAAACTTCGCCTATTCATACATTAGCAAAAACTTACACTAACGGAATCGAATACAAAATTTTCACGCTTTAAGAGAATCGAATACAATATTCTTTCACTTTAACAGAATCGAAATTTTCAGTCGAGGCGTTGCAATTTGTTGAAAGCTCTCTATTCTTAACGCAAGATGCTTTTTTTTATAAACCATGCACTAGTGCACTCGAAGTTTCTCTAGTCAAAGGCAACATATCCTAAAAAATTCGCGAACGTTATTGAAACCTGCGCTGTCCCATGTTTTAATGCTGTAGTTTGACAAGTCGATGGAAAGTAAAACAGTAAAACAGGTATCGCAATACAACCAAAAGTGTCGCCCATATCAAAACAAGTTATAGAAATTAGTGCAAGTATATGGAAGTTCGTACAAAGGAAAACAATCTGAACCACGTAAGAGTATTCTGAAATCAAATTTAAACCTATACTATTGGCTTGGCAAAAAAGATATTTTAGTTCCTTTAAGTTTTCTTCCGATGTTTTTGTCATAAGAATGAGAGGTTCATGCTTCAAATCATAGTAGAACGTTTGATATCATTCACCTAAATATTTCGAAGATCGGCTTGAATTCAAGTAGGATTTTGGATACCGTTGAATTATGACCAGATGAGCCTAACTTGCTCGCTGCTATGAAAGGACGTAGAAAGCGTCCGGTGCAATATATTTTCGATGGTGATCGTCCTTAAACCAAAACTTGTCGGTGTGCTAAATTTAATAATATAATAAAAGGTGAGCTTAATACACCATATACAAGAAAAGATGTAGGATTTAAAAGTCAAACTTACTTCTCTATACGTACACGTACATAATTGACAGCCAACAGCAGATCCATAATAAAAAGAGAATTATAATAAATTGATTTTAAAAGTGATGTGCTATATATGTTTTCTGTAAAACACCTTTTCATTCATATGCGTTAGGTCTTGGAAGATTTTTGATTGATTAAACACACCTCATTGGAAGTATAATGATATTTAGCAAACTCATACACAATTGCACAATAGGTGCGTGTGATACGTGTAAATTTTTAAATGCTCTGTATGAACGATTTATTAGCATTATGAATGATGAAAGATGAAAAGAGATTCCTGAACTTTACGCAGCGTTTTGAAGATGCCAGAAGAACAGGTTGCGGTGCTTGAACTTCGTCGGACGGTAATTTTATACTGACATAATCACCTGTGATTGTATTTCCTCTTGCTGCTTATAAATTTTTATAATTTTTTTTTTTTGTTTAATAAACCGGCTGTTAGGGAAATATTTTTTTAAAATTATTTTTCTAATAAAGAGTTCAGAAATAACTTTGCGTATATGGAGAAATTGTATATATCTGGTTACCGAACGCTTGCTGTTTAATAAAAGTGATACAGCAGGTGATAACAATACTTATAATTAGTTAAGTATTGTTAAGACCAGGTACGAGCAGTGCTAATTGCAAGTTATTATCAAAATGAAGGTAAGGCGACAAAATTAATGTCCTTTTACAGTTTGCATTCATTTTTAGATATATATGTATATATATATATATATATTTTCTTTTTAAGTTTTTAAGTCATTTATTGTTCTTCGCTTCGTTGGCGGTAATTACAGCGCAAGTGCTTTTTCCTGGCTTAAGAGTAAACCAAGTGCCGCTTTTGCAGCCAACAGGTAATCTACATATTGTGCGAACAGTTGAATTAGCCACCCCAAGACCACTGCTGCAACAGTTTAAATAAACTCGAATTTAGAGCGATTATTTATATAATATTATCTAAGCAAAGAAGAAGAAAAATAAAATAAAGTTTGTGTACGTATTTAATGCAATAAGAAAGAAATTTGTGAATTTCTAATTAAGATTTTTTACTCGTAAGGCACTCACTTAATCCTTTGCTATTATATAATTATATTGTATTTAGTTACGCTAACGCACTACAATTTAATAAATAAATCGTTCATCTGCCTGTTTTTGATATTTTCACAATCATAAAAGTAGGAACGAAATACGCATATATTCCCTGATAGACTGAAATTAATCTAAAATATTGCTGGAATATTTACCAGACTTACAATTGCCTTAAAAATAATTCGAGACGGTGGATGCCCAATATTCGCCTCTGGACGGATGTAGTATTTTTCTATTCCTTACATTTGTTCATAAACTTGATAAGTTTTTTCATAGAGCACAAATTTTATTATAATGTATTTACAGCGAACGATAATTTAACTAATATATGAATGAAAATGTTTAAATATTTGAAATGTATGCAGCTATGTGTATGTTTTAAATACTTTTCAATTCAAAAATATATTATTGTATGAAACCATGATTTGGAAAGTGTCTTTAAATTCATTTTAATTTGATTGTTGACAAAAAACGAAATAAGAACAAAAATCGCTAGATGCCAGCAAGTCTAAAAACAATTTTTATACGACCTGCGAAAATATATTGCTTTGATATAGATGCAATTTTTAAATTATATTATTAGTGCTATTGTAAGTAAGACCGAAAATAAATAAAGGTTCTTCTATAGGCTATACACCCAGGCAAGTATCATTATGTATGTGTCGTACACTCAAGTTATTTTATTATTATACTTTTCTCTTCTTTTCGCTTTGCATCAAATTTAACACATATTTTATCCGATTTCTTGAAATTCTGTTAAACCTATTATTTGACTAAAAATTATGCACAAAAATGACAAATGAGAATGCGAAAATCTTGGAAACGGGTTTTTCTATATAGCTTGCCTTGGTTTTAACGAATGCATTACGATTTTTTGAAATAAGTTTACATGAATCAGGCGTAGATTGTCGTTTAACTAATTGAAGTATTACGCGCTCCAAGTAACCGTTGAACTCGTGGCACTCGAAGGTGGATGATAAAAGATTGTCTCTATAAGGGATTGTATCCGCGGTCGTGGATAGAAAACGATCTGTTCAGGCACGGTATACATTTGAATATAAGGATTCATCCATACCGTGCGCCGTATTCATATGGACCGTCGAGAACATAAGCGAAGAAGAACGTACTGTTTCCATACCTTCAAAAACGACTATCATGGAACGTAGCATGGAATATGATTAAGACAATGATGCATGAATTACATCGTCTTGGTTTTTCGAACAGTATGATTGCCTGTTTTAGCAGCTAGCTCTCACGGGTATTTTCGGAGTTCGTGAGTAATTTTTGTCATTTTTAGTGTTCTTCAGGGCAGCCATCTTGGCCCGCTTTTATTTATATTATATCAGTTTCCTGAATATTTAAACTGTATTTGAATGTCTGTAGAGTACGCTAACCTTTCCCTTTCCTTTGACTTAATACGTGGTAGTAAACTTCTTCAGTCTGATTTTGTGAACCTGTGTAAATGGATTTTAAACAATGGTATGGGGCTGAATTCATAAAAATGCAAGAAGATGTCTTTTCCGTGGTGTAATACGTTGCCTTCTTATTACCGTGTGACAATCGCGTCCTGTAACATCTCTTCAATTACAAACACTTAGAGGTTATTTTCAACTCAACACTCGAGTTTGATATTCATATAGACTTTTCAGTTAATGAAGATGGGTCCCTTCTAGGGTTTATAAAAACTTAGTCTAAAGAATTCAATGACTTCTATGTTACCACGTGCTTATGTACATCTTTAGTTAGACCAGCTCTTGAACACTTGTCGATAGTTTGTCTTCCTAGTTGAAGATGTCATGTTGATCTGTTGGTGTCTGTTCACCGGTGCTTCCTGCTGTTTGTTTTGCTTGGTTTGCAATGGGATCCTGCGCTACCCCTTCCACTGTGTCATAGATTGAAACACATTGATTTGTCTCCCCTTGATTGAAAACAGTAAGATGCCAGATCAAACGTATGATTCGTGGGTTTTGGATGGCCCTAGGTAAGATTTGTTATTTTAATCATATTTCATCGAGTTTAATTTGCAGACTTTATCTGTATGTGTGCAACGACTACTGTTCTGGTCTTTGGTTAGCAGTCTTGCAGACTATGGCAAGTATGGCTACTCTATTGGATCAACCTAATGATTTTTTGCGTGATCAAGATATTTTGGAAAAAGGAAAACATTCATTAGAAGAGAAACTCTGGAATGGCCATTATTACCGTTTCGATACTGCACCTGGACACAAGGATACAATTATAGCCGATCATTTGTGTGGTCACTGGTACTTAAAAACTTGTGGTTTTGATTACGAGGAACATTTTTTCTAAAATTTGAGGTTAAGGAAGAAAAATTTCTCAATGCCTTTATATATTTATCCAAAGGACAATGTAGGTTCTTCTTTGAAGTGTATTTACCAAAACAACGTTTTGAGTTTTCATGAGGATAATATTGGTGCGGCAAATGGTTTCATAACTAATCATTCAGACCCTAGTAAACCGGGGCACGTAGATACTAGCAGTATCCAAGCTTAGGAGTGTGGACTGGAGTTACATACGCACTAGTGCATGATACAAGAAGGTATGTTTAAAGAGGACTTTCAAACAGCTGGCGGTCTTTATAGAACTATTTCCGAGAAATGTGAAATGAATTTTGAAAGAAAAAGATAAGACCCCGCCTCTAGAATGCAGTTTTAGAAGGGTATTTTTTAATCTGCTTGAAAAGATATTATGGTGCCTTGATAACTATTTCAATTATAGAATTAATGGAAATATTTTAATGTATTCAACATAACAATAGAAGTCTCTCATGCATTTAAGAAAGACACGGTGTTACAAATTTATTTTAAAGCGAAAAAAATATTGTAAAATGATTCTATTTTTACGTTTCTGTTGGTACTGCTTTACATCAAAAAGTTATTGTTTTCATTTTTTTTTAGTTATATACAGTTGTTATTACATGTTATTACTTAAATCTCTTTTATTGCATATTCTTTATTTTAAAAATACTTTGCACTCATTAACAAGCATTTTATTGTTTCGTATCCACTATCGACAAGTATAGCTTAATAACTATATCGTTCGTCTGCCTGTTTTTAATATTTTCACAGTCATAGAAGTAGAAACGAAATACGGATGTATTCCCTGATAGACTGAGATTAGTCTAAAATATTATTCGAATATTTACCAGATTTACAATTGCCGTAAAAATAGCTTAAGACGGTGGATGCCCAATGTTCGCCTCTGGACGAATATAGTATTTTTCTATTCCTTACATTTGTTCATAAACTTGATAAATTTTTTCATAGAGCACAAATTGTATTGCAATGTATTTGCAGAGAAGAAAGTTTTTCTTTCTTTAAAGTCTTTATAGGCTTATGTCGATTTATTGATCGTGCTTATAGGTTAGTTTTTAATCGTAGAGGAAGATAACTCTTTTAAAACTAAGATTAATGAACTTTAATGAATAACAGTTATATTCAAAGATGTACAGACTCTTAGACGGACATTGACATTTCTTCTTACAAATTATTTATTTACCTCACAAGGTCTCCGATGGGCACTTCTGTTATTACATTCTTTATGAGAAGAAAAATGTAACTTATATATAAATGTTTACATGTACCTTAATTATTTGCAAGTTAAATGTTTGAAACATGTGTAGTTATGTGTATGTTTTAAATGCAAAACGAAAATTTGAAAATGTAGCAAATCTGAATTTATTTAGTTATTTATTGTGAACATTCAATTAATTCTCTAATAAATTCAAGTTTTATCGTTTTTCTTCAACCATCTTTTCATTGCATAGTTACTGCATTAAAATTGTACCAAGAAGCACTCCAGCGGTATCTTAGAATTTCTAAGAAGCATTCCAACAGTCTCTCAGAAACCGCACAGAACGTGTATGAGAAAAAAAACATACGTTTTTTGAGAGAAGTAAACAAAAGCTGAGATAAATTTCTTCCCATATAAGCATTCTCTCTCCGAATTTGTAAAATTCAAACGTAGAGCCTCTAAAAATGAACAAAAACCACACAGAGTATGTATGAGAAAAAATGTATGTGTTTTTTGGTAGAAGTATTCTCAAAATTTGTAGAAATCAAACGTAGAGCATCTAAAAATGATCAAAATCCACTCAGAATGTGTTTAAGAAAAAATACATATGTTTTTTAATAGAAGTAAACAAAAGCTGGGATGAATTTCTTCCCGAGAAAATTTTACTTTTTATTTGTTTATATTTGACTATGGATTTTTTTTACTCAAAACAAAAACACTTGTAGGATTATTTTCTGATTAAATAAAGTTTCCTTATCTTATACAAAAATCAAACAAAACGAAAATTTGAAAATGTAACAAATCTGAATTTATTTATCTATTTATTTATCGAATATTAAATGAATACCGTTCGAAATTAAACGAAATAACGGGTCATGAAAAATTAGTTAGATTACGTTGGTTCATTACGGCTGTTTCTCACAAACTGCTGTGGCGTTACTTTATGTCTGAGAGGGTTGACGAAAAGTAATATTATTTAATAGAATTCATTTTTTCACTTTGCTTCTTTACCCATTACAAAGATTTATCTCCACCTGAGTATTGTCACCAATTGAGGAAGTATGCAAATATTTCTTGCAACTTGGTATGTAGTTAACGTAATGGTTTTATGCAAGCGACAATTTGGTAGATTTAAATATTTGCGACGAAAATGCAACGTCGGGATAGGACAACGTATTAAATACTACACTCCACTTCGTCTCATAAAGAGTTACTCATGTAACGACTTTTCAAAGTCCTTGTGTTGAAAGTGGTTGAAACAATAATTCGATCCGAAGGATTTTTAACACCCTTTTTCCTTGGGCCAAAGTATGTCTATGCCCCATAATTCATTAAAATATTATCAAAATTGTGACCGCACGGGTGGCAACGGCCAGTGCAATTCAATTTAAATGCATTGATTCGCAGTAGTTTGGGTGATATATCATCTTTTAATGAATTTGTTAAAGACAGGACGTGGCCGCGATCCCGATTTCGGTCCTTCAAATTTCTGCTTTCTGCACATGGCCGCTTTTGTTGTGCATTAACTGGGTGTCCTGCTAAAGCAGACTTTGGAGAATTTCGACTTTCGCGACGTTCAATTTCGCGTAATACATTTTGACCGCTACTGAATGCACTTCTCTTAATACAAGGCTTATAGGCTCTGATATGGAAGAGCGGAATCGTAATTTTTACTGTCACTATCTGCTTGACTTTCCGTACTTGCTTTTTTTTTCTTTACAAATTTTATAAAAAAAAGTATCATGTGTTGAGAATAAAGGGAGAACAGAGTTGCTTTCAATAAATACTCACAATTGTGGTCCGTTCTCGTTACAGTTTGAAAAATCCGTTCTTGGACTTTCAAACACAATAAGAAGAAATGCGCTAAATAAGAAAAAAAATGATTTTATGTTTCGATTTGCTAGTCTTTATGGTAGCGACATGCCTTAAGAAAAGGTTCTCTATTCTTTTTATTCGCAATTTCATTTCAGTTCTCTAGTTGATTTTTTAACGTTTCGTTTAGAAAACGCGAAATTCAATAAACGATAATTCTACACTTACTTCGATGCAAACCTGTTTTACCTTCATACGCATATATTAAGTAAATCGTAATTTAACTGTTAAGATGTGATTTGCAGTCGAATATTTAGTAAATAAATAAATAAATGAGAAGGAAAGCTTGTATATAAGATGTGCATGTAATACTATTATATTAAATTTACACAAGGTTGGAATTAAACAGAAAATATAGTTATTTTTTAATTGAATCACAAAGTGCTTAGGATAAGGTTATGTGGCGTGGCGAAAATTGACATCGATATTTGAATTAATTTGTAATGCACTAATTAATATTCCGTTCTGGTATTCAGCTATTGGTCCTCGATGGCACTCATTTTCTTTCAAAATTGATTTGATCAAGAACTGATCAAAAAATACTTTTGCAGAATAGGTAGCGGACAGGTAGGCAAGCAATGTTAGGAATATCTTAATTTTATAGATTCTGCCGGGAGTAACCATCACACGGCGATATAGAAACACTGCAACTTGTCTTGAAAATTATTTCAGTGCGAACGCAGACGCTGATGCACTGGATGTTTATAGATTACACCACTTGTGATACAGAGTATATTTTTTGTTGACGGCTGTATGCAACACAGAAGGATATGAGATAGATCACCATTCATTATATTGATCACTTCGGAATTATTTTTTGAATCGATCTGAGCTTGGCTCCACCAGCCGTACGCGTGTCTTCTGTTCAACCTAAAGTATGCAGTTTTTAAGACATTCTGATGAAATTTGGTACACTGACGTTTATAGTCAAAAGTATGAATCCTAAAAATGAATGAATAATTGCATTAGGCGAAAAGCCCAGTGGCATTGAAGGGCCGCTATGTGGGACTATAATGTCTTGACTTGTTATGCGTTTTAATTGCTATAACCTGGCGTTTTTATATTGTGTTAACGTAAAATAAAGCAATGCATACCGTTCCATTGGAGGACACTAGAAACATGTCCCGTCGGTGTGAAGTGGATCATGAAAGAGGACGCTTTATTACGTAACAATAATAAATCTACCACGCAAGCGATAGTTACTACTAACCCGTTGGCGACAATCAATGCCGCTTCATTGAAATTATCCTATGCAATTATTCAGATTACATTGGCCTTAAAAATTATAAGTTGACAGCAGCAAAACGAAAAACTGCTGAGAGTTCTCTGCTCGAAGAAAGTCAAACAATAGTAATGCTCAAATTATGGGCGATAGGTTAATCAATTCAAAAGAATCTTCAGCTGATAGAAGTAATAAACAAAAGATGCCTCCTTGTGCAATCAGGGGCAAAAATTCTTGAGAAAATCTTTTAAAAATTACATTAGAAGAATTTTTAGCTATGTGATGGGGAATCCCACCCCCGTGAATATTGGCCTTGAATGCTCCATCCAATTAGAATTTCTATGTTTAAATAAATGTTTATGCCACATGTGGTTCACTGCTTTGTACCCGAAGAAGAAATAATTTAATATGTTTCACTTTATTGCGATCATGAGTTCATTTTTAAGAACATATCGTCGCGAGTGAATTGATTTCATTGTTTTATAAACATTGTTTGATGATGGTAAGGACGAGCTAATTAATTTAATGTGTAATAAATATAATGTAATGTTATTTTTGAAAACTCATCAAATTCTGAAATGGAAAATGCTGGAGGAAAGAGCGATTCCATCAATTAGTTCAAGTAAAGATTTCCAACTCGTACACCACCCATTGATTTGTTTACATTCAAAAGATGTTTTTGTTTCGAACTCGTGCATCACCCATTGCTCGGATAAGGGCTAAAGACAGGTGTCGGATTAGAAAAATCGTATACAGCCACATCGTTGGGCATGTCAACGCATCCTTTCCTTAATGATTGAGTGATGATTTTTTTACGATAAAAATAGAATTATTGGACGAAGTTATGAAATAATTGTACTGGGCACGAAAAATAACAACCAGTGGCATAAAAGCCTAGAATAAATGAACGGCCTTAAGCATTAATCGTCTATAACAGATGCGTTGCGCTTTCTGGACAATAATTTATGCAATCATTGAGAGAAGAATGGGATAGCTTGACACCTTGACATATTTTGATGAAATTCGGTACACTGTTTTGGTCCAAGTATGAGTCATAGTAAAAACGCGTTTAATTGGACCACTTTCTTGACCACTACAAATATAACGACCTTTCAAAAAACGGCGTGAAAGAAAGTTTCAGTTTTTGGGATTACCTGGAAGTCGCTGACTAATACGACGTAGCAATTCTTGGACGGATTTTTATATCATGGTTCCTATCAACACTTCATTCTCTTAATATGGCGAACAGGTCAAATTATGTAAATTTGTTAATGGCATGGTTCTCATGCAAAGTAAGCCGAGACGTATGGCGACAAAATCTAATTTGTAGTTTCTTGTGACGAAAACGGATGAAAAATCATCAAATCTTTAGAATGGATATTAACGCGAATAAATTCGGATAATGTTTGTCGACGTTTTGGACGCCCTCTAAGATGAGGGCTTTTATCAAAACTATGCTTGTATATAAACGTAATGAACGAATGACTATATGCTACATAGGCGAAGTGGTGTAGGGTATCTAATACATGGCTTTTCCCCGTCTATAATCTTTTTACTCGTTTTTGTTTCTAGTTTGCGAATATATTGGAAAATGGCAATAATTTTTTTTAAATTTTCTTCGCTTATAACGTCTTCAAGGTAGGACATAAATGTAGCAATTTTTTATTGATCTTAGAAGCTGGATTATAGGCAAAATATTATTAATTTCTTTTACTTTTTTACGTCCAAATTTTTTTGATTTTGGTTGGAGAGAGCCCTCTGACTTCTGAGCCTATGCCATTTGAAACAAAAATGATACCTTAATTCGCTGGTGATAAAGACCGGTAAGTCTTAAAGTCTGATACTACTTGATTATGGAGGAAAATCGTAAGTTTATTTAAATATTGTACCGTCAATTCCAATGGGAAAGCAGGAAGGTGGTGGCAAACTCTGAACTGGAAGGAATGAAAATCAATAACATTACAAAGAGCGTGACAAGGGGAAATTACTAGGGTGAGAAGTCGTCGGTCCTGATAAAAGAAGTCGTCCTTTAAGGTGAGCATAATAGTGAGCATGAAAGATATCACGGAGATTTCAAAGCTTGGCTTAGAGTCACTCTAGAGAGACACGTTTCTAAATTTAAGATGTATCAAAAATCTTTTAGCGCACGGTCTAGTGTCACTGCGGACACAGCGCTGCCGCATGCGGGCTGTAGGTAAGCACACTGTCCTCCCTCTACAGAAAGTGGCAAATTTTAGCAGCTTTTCAGTATTTAAATCTCTCTGTTGTTAATTGATGGATTCTTTTCAATAAGCAAGGCTTTGTAATGTCCCTTCTGGAGTTTCGGGTGTGTCCGGAATGTCTGAACCATATAATGAGCTAACGCTCACCAGCCGTAAATGTGGAAATTATAATTTTTTTTTTGGCAATTTTTGGTTTGCCTTCACTTTACGCCTTGCCCCGGGCTTGTGCTCTGACGAATTGGCCCGTTTTCAATACCAATCTAAGAGCAAAAACTTCTAATGTTTCTATCAAATTTGAAAACGATTTGTTCGTTTTTGCGACCAGGGGAATGTCAATAATACAAACCACACAGATCGTAGCTTGATCGATTCAAAATTCCACGGTGATCGAGAATACATATACTTTGTAGGGTGTTCTGAAGTACTCCCATTCTACGATGGTGAGAGTAAAAAGTAAATTTTTCCCTGTCACACAAAAATTGTTCCTGAAAAGGTTAGTTAGAATGTACGTAGTGACGGTCGTTGTTTTTCGTTACAGAATGTTCGATTCCATAAAAAAAAAGTTTTCACTTCTTGGAGACCATTTTATATTTTCATAAATTCGAAATTGTTAATCTTACAGTTGAGATATTTGAAAAAAATAAAATTATTAACGGATATGATATAAAAGCGTGAACACCACCTCTAGCAAACCATAAAGACGAAAGGCAAAATATTCTTTTGAATGTTATTTATTTAATAAATTATTTCTGACAGTGCAATTGACTGAGGGAGGAAGCGCTCTTTTAAGAGATGTGATACACTCTTTTTGCAAAAATCTTTACAAAAAATATTTGTTAAGCTTGTTGATCGCTGTTAAATAGATTTAGCATTCAGTCCTTGCTATCGGGTGCTTAAAGTCTGCAA
The DNA here is from genome assembly GCF_014805625.2 of Glossina fuscipes. Lineage (NCBI taxonomy): Eukaryota > Metazoa > Arthropoda > Insecta > Diptera > Glossinidae > Glossina > Glossina fuscipes. The sequence goes on along the minus strand of NW_023998464.1, from coordinate 4,264,801 downwards.
CGTTTAGCTAAAGGCAAACCGTTTTACTCACAAGAATCTCCGGCCCTATTTGCAAGTGTGAAAGAAATCAATATATCGTTAGCTCACCCGTTTTTTTGGAATTAAAAATATTTAATATCGGTAAATAATTAAAAAAAAAATGAATAAATTAAATGAGAATTCTAATGAAAATACATTTTCGATTTTTAAATATAGAGCGGTTTGCATTTAATTTGAGAAGAAAATAGAATTAAATAAGAAACTGAAAAGTATTGACGGGAAAATGTTGAGAAAAGAAGAATGCCGTCTATTTTTAAAACACAGCTACTGCACATTTTTTCCGTGAATAGTTTGCTTTCCTTACGCAAAGTTTCAAAAGTAAAGAAACAGAAACTCATTTTTCCATAATATCCATAAGATGCGAAACGAGAAAATTTTTAAAGTCAAGAAACGCTATGTGAAACGCTAAGTGAAGGAAAAGATAAAAAAAGAAAAAGAAAGAAATATGAACAAATTCAATTGAGTGCAGGCATTTCTCCTTAACGACGCTGAACCCAGAAAAAGCAAATCATTAATTTCTATTACGTTCAAAATCGTTTGGTTCAGTTCAGCACACTGCAAAAACAAGTGTTACGCAATTTCTTCCTTTTCACGATCGAGTACCTGTGCGATAAATTAAAACAATCACTCGTACATCCCTTTCCTAAGTAAACGGGCAGCACGGGAAGTTGCATATTAATTACATTTTACGCAAACGTTTTCGTAAGTAAATTTTTTAATTATTCATTTGCATATATTTATTCAATCTCGTTCTAACAAAAAACGTATATTTGTTTATTCATTCATTAAAGAAATTAAGCACATTGACATGACCGCAGAATTCTTCTGTTATGTATCTTTTCTACATTTCTCTTTGTAATTAGAAAAGAGACTATACAGAGTTAAATGTAGTTTCTCTTAGGCTCTTATATTTGTCTGCTCTCAAAAGTAAACAAATTTCAAATAGAGTAGAGGAAGAGAACGTGAATATCGTTTATGTTGTTTATGAAGTAACTTTGAAAAGATAAAATTTGAAAATGTAAACAAAAAATGAATAATTTATAAAATTGCTCCTTACTCATCGTATGAGTGAATTAGATAGCGTCGAAGGCGAAGTGTTATATTGTTTCGCTTATTAGTGCCAAGCCGTATACGTTCTTAATGTGCCTGCGCTTATCGATTGCCAACGTTCATAAAGGTATTTGAATGCAAACTAATTTTTTTTTTCCTTCTTAATTACATATTTAATTTACATTCTTTCCAAAAAGATAACAAGAAATTGTTATCATATATGAGAATACGAGTTAGGTAATACAAACTTGCGTTTAAAAATACCTTACGGCATAAAGTGCTCGTATTTTTAACTAATTTGAATGATGTAGATACGAGAATAAGCGTATTATACTCTCAATAATTCGAAAAATGTGAGAATAAGCGTCTGAATTTGTTTAGCCATAAATGGACCAATCGAGACACTAGTATGGTATCAGTTGAATGACAACATAGTTGAATTAGAGAAAAAGAGAGAAAGTTAGAGCCAAGACTCGCCACTCCGATTACAGCGAAAGGTAGGATTACCATTATTTAAAACTTTAAAACTTTAAAACTGCTCGCATTAATGGCATTTATAAGGGTCTTGCCTTTATTGGTCGAGAGTTGATCGCCTTACGAGCATTGTGCAGCACTGAACTCTTCAGCATAATCTCTGAATTTCATCGCGAAAAGTTTGTACGTCAACACCAAGTGAAAAGTATCAAGATACTATGAAAAGATTTGATTTTATATTCATGGTTCTGTTGATCATAATATCAACAGCAGATGTGTAACAAATACGCCTTCATTTTCAACTAGATATTAACACCATTGGTGGCTGAAGTATAAATACCAATTTTCACTTCGAAAACATTGTCTCAGGAAAGCTTCACTTAAGATGCAAAAATCAATATTATTTGAGTTCAAGTAAAACTCAAAAATCAAAAAGAGAGAGAAAGCTGCTCAGAGGATTTAATTGAAATACTAGGCAGTTGGAAGAGAATTAGCACAATAAAAAATGTTTTCTTCAAATTCATTAATGAGGGAGACTAATCTTTCCAATTCAAGAGAACGCAAATCATTGATAGGAATCACTGTTACAGACGGCTTTGGAGAAAGTAATAGATTTCCTCTTGACGAGACTATAAATTTTTTTTTTGTTATGATTTTATTTACGTCTTCATTATCATTTTTTAGGGAGGTGGTGTACGAATTCAGCAAGGAATAGAAGTTCTTACCATACGATTTATCGTTAAGACACTCAAAACAACTGGAGGAGTACTTTTCTCTCAACGTTTTATAAGCTAAATTCTCAATAGCCATCGTCTTTATTGAGACCTAATTCAAGCTCTCAGTTCGGATAAGCCTTGTTTAGTGGTCTAATAGCAGACTTTAAAGGAACACCACTAACGACATTTTTCGGCCTATACCGAGTCTTTTTGCCCAGATTCTGGGCATATACGTTTGCGGCTCTGTTTGAAAAGTTATGTGGCTCTGCCTTTGCCAGTCGTTTTGAGCTCTTTTAAGCCAAACATTTCAAAACTTTAAGGTATGCACGGGAGGTCGTACGTTTCTCCTAAACATTTTCACAGGTTTCAACAAATACAAAGAAACTACACTGCGTAACGAAATCGTACAAATTGATTTCAGGGTTTACAATACCGTTGGCACCCAAATCAGAAGGATTATTAACAGCCTGATTATTAGGCACCGGTTGGTCAGCTGATCAGGGAGCTAAGTTAACATCATTTCCGGCCGTCTGCGATCACTTATTGTTTTCAGTAATATTCAAATAATAAAAAATGGTCTGCTTCCGTAGGGAAACGTGCTGATATTGTTTTAGCCGTTTACCAAAATCCCGAAGTAAAAGAAAGTAAAATTCACTTTTTTATACTTTAAGAAAGGAGTTTACGAGATAGTAAATTAAAACAATAGCATAATTATCACTTGATAATGAAATCACTAAAGACTTATATCGATTATTATTATTTTTAATTCACTAACTCAGAAAAGACACGTCACAAAAAATTTTCAGCTGCCAATTACTTAAATATGTCGTGTTGATTGCGATTGAAAAAAAGAAGGCAAATACTTAAACATAAGTCAATGCTTAATTTTATGAGTACTTATCAATGCATGCAAAAGCATATTGGCTAACTTTTATGGACGTACGCTGCCAGGCAACATCAAGAATCATGTTCATGTCATAAATATTTTACAATAAATGATGACTTTTAGGTAAAGTAGCGCGTATTTTTCTACGAAGCATTGCATAGTCTATCATTGTAACTGATTCCAATATGTATTTAAAAAGAACCGAAAAGGGCAAGCGATGAGTCGAAATCGAATACGAACACCTTTTCTTTTTGAGATATTGAGTATTTTCGGACTTACCTGTAGATAATTTATATAATTCTAACGGTTACATGTGCCAATACGACCTTCATTTCATTTGGTTAAAAAGTTAGTTTTCTGAAATGATAATAGCAAGATCCCCTAAAATAACATTCTCTATGATCTCTACGATCATTACTATTAAATTGCTTTTTTTATTTTATAGGTTGCAAAATTTTTTAGAATAAATGCATCATTTATATCCATCTTTCAAGGGAGACCTGCTATGTCCCTTAGGTTTTCATCCACAGACACGTTATCCGACGAGATGCAAGCGTTGTTTTCGTGACTACAAAGAGCATACCGCACGGCGAGGTAGTGAAGATGTGGCGGCGTCCTCACCAAATCTTTCCGATAATTTTAATTTGAGGTTTTTAAGCAATAACCAACCAATGTTATCAAATTACGTTAATACAACTTATCATGATTTTAGACCCTCGTCACGTACGTGGACGTCTACGCAAAATCTGTCCTCACCAAACAACAACGAGATCGGTATGAAATATGTTGAAGTACACATTAAGGCATGGTTTTAATTATAAGTTGATTAAAAGTAGTTAAAAAATATAACATAAAAAATTTTATATTCATGTCTACACGTTTATATACGCGTCACCATAAACCATCTAGCAAATCTTTTGTCTCGCTCACTCATCTGTCAATGTTTGTCTTCTATCTTTTCTTCTTCTATGGCACTGTTACTATCATGTGTTAATACACTGAAAACTTTTGTTTACATTCACCATAAATTAACCCAATAAATATTAAAAAAAAACTACACCAATGATACTTTTCTATATGATGTGGATGATATTCGATGATTGAATTTGAACATCATTTTGGATAACAATCGCCTGAAACATCTCAAAACTGTTGCAACGAACGATGACAATGGTTTAAAACACATCAATCTTTTGTATAACATAACGCAAACGTAACACGCAACATAACGTTAATGCCATTGTTATTGTTATTTGTATTCGCAAATACTTATCGACTTCTTTCACTTCCTCCGGCTAATGCAAAATTTAAAACAAAATATAATAACAATAAAACTAACACCCATGAATGGTTTACAACTACTGTGCAATCGCATGTGTTCCGTCTTTGGGGGGTGCAACGGTATAAATGTATTATTCAACAAAAGTTGTCCACTTCAATGTAGAGCTAAAAAGACGTCCCCAATCGTGGACTTCAACACCGGATCTCGACGATGTCGATGATCGGCAAACGCTTAGTAAAGGAGGCAATATAGGCTCTGCGGAAAATGATGCTGATATTACCGTTAAACTGCCCATGCCACCTCGTCGTCATACCACCGCTTTAGATTTAAAAGAGGTATGTATAGCATTTGAACGTTATTGAAACATTAAAAAGTGTTCGATAATTTGTAAAAGGTGGAGAACCCAACATCTTCAAATGTTAATGCATCATCCTCAAAGTCGTCTCCGCTGAAAGATATTCCGGAAGACTTAATCATACGCTCTTCGGATAGCTTAGCTGAAAGAGCTCGGAAAATAAACACGTTGAAAAAACAACGCAGTCAAAATTCTCGCGAGTCTAGTCGAGAACGTTCTATACCTAAAAAAACTGAAGGGTTTGTTCGATCAATTTAATGAATTGTCTTTATTACAAACGTTACTTTTAATTTATATACTAATACAGGGACAATGGCGACGAAGAATCCACGAGTTTAGAACGCAGTAGATCTTCTACATCATTTGGAACCAACAGCGTCAGCGAAGAAACTAAGCATTTGTCTTTGCCTCCGAAAAAGCCATCCATTGTTAATGACTCTCGTCCTTTGTCAGCACCACTGAATGATGTTTCTTCTTTGAGCTCGAAGTCCGTTGTGGCAGCCTTACCTCCTACTCCACCAAAAAATTCCTACAAATCCAAAACTTCGCCTTCAAACCAAACCACTTCTTCATCTTCTTCTCCTTCCTCATCGGTTACGACCACCTCTTCAACACGACGCAAGGAATTGGAACGACAGAAAACTGCACAAGATGTTGAATTTATGTTGAATATAAAGGATAACCATTACCGTGACAAAAAACTGACTCACGACAATTTGTCTATAACCACTGAGTTAGCAGATGTCGGTCATGCCATTAGTGATCATGAACGTGCGGAGGAAATTAAAAATCTACGTTTAGAATTCGATGCGATGAAGACACGTGCTGAAAAGGCTGAGCGAGAAAAGAGCGATTTATTGTTGAGACGTTTGGCTTCCATGGAAACTGCACCAAATCGTACAGCTGCGTCCGAGGCTTTAATGCTACAAAAAAAAGTCAATGAGTTGAAAGATCAATTGGATAAGATAAGTGAAGAAAAGCGTAAACTAAATACGCGAATGAAAGATTTGGAGAACAATCCCAAAAGCACGGAGCATGAGCTGAGACGAAAATTGCAGGCGGCAGAACAAATCTGTGAAGAGCTAATGGAAGAAAATCAAGAGGCTAAAACCGAAATTGTAAATCTTCAAGCTGAAATGGACGAATTGCAAGATACTTTCCGCGAAGATGATGCGAAGGCGAAAACTAGTTTACAAAAAGATTTGGAGAAGACTACTAAGAATTGTCGCATTTTAAGTTTTAAACTAAAGAAATGTGAACGAAAGATTGAAACGCTAGAACAGGAGCGGCAAAATAGCGGTAACGAAGGGCTAAATGCTCGCATCAAACAATTGGAGGAGGAACTACGATTTTCAAATGAATTAACCAAAAAATTACAAGTAAGAACAAAAAGAAAAAAACTCAACGCAAGTATTTAAGACAATTTTGTTTTTACAGATTGAAGCTGAAGAGTTGCGAAATCCAGGTAAGAAAAAAACACCCACATTAGGTGTATTGGGTAAATCAACTTCGGCCGATGGTCGCATTACAAGGGAATCTTTAACCAGAGGGGGGTCCCAAGAAGATCCTCAGCAATTATTAAGAGATTTGCAAGACTCTGTAGAACGTGAATCCGATCTTAAGGACCAATTGAAGTTCGCTGAAGAAGAAGTAAGTGTTTATTAAAAAACAACACTCTGTGGGATTTCATGATCATAAGCATAAATTCATAATTTTATTCCTAAAAAAATGTGTTCAAGAAACTGTGGACACGGCCATTAAAGGCGAGGAATGATACCAATCAGGGAACTCAAACATCGTGGGAAAGTAACGAAATTTTACATTTTCCACGAGCTTCACAAACAGAACTTATAGAAATGTTTGACGTTTGTTTACAAACTGATGATGGCAGTGAGATTGCCTGCTTTTCTCATGCCACTCAGATGATTTCAAAAGAAAAGCAAGACGTTTACGCTCAAATTGATGATAGTTATAATATGAAGCTAATGCCTGAGCCGCAAAATATAAATATAAACTATGTGGCGACAGAGGATGTGACCCCCGTGGCTTTACCGGTAGGGGTTTGGGATATGCAAAAAACAATTAGAGCTTTGAGCAAAGAGGATTCAACACTTTCTGTTATCATACCATCAGTGACCAGTTTACGGACTTTCTCGTTTCCTTCCATATCTCAGTCATCTTTGCTGTTTCCAAATGTTATTTCTCGTGCCCTTAGATCTAGATCTTGTCATGGGGCAGGTATAGCATATTCATCAATACCGGCATAATTTTTTTTTGTGGCAGTTCCCCTTAGTTTCTTTTTGTGCATCTTTCTCTCATCATGTACTAATAAGCACATTTTGTAATATTGATCTTGGACCAATAAGTACACGTGTTTCAAGATTGTTCAATCACGGCAAGGTGCTATTTAAGCCTGACATAACCCAAATACAGTCTAGTTTTCATTAATTCATTCAATTTTCATCTTAAAATAAAAAAAGGTCTCTACGTTTTTGTCATGATTAGTTTTTACCACAACCTATATATGGGGCGAGGTGAAGAAGATGGATCTACATGATCCAAACCTAGTACCGTTTATATTTATGTTAAGTTAATATTAATATTAGTAGCTTATTATCACTGTCATATAAAAAATTAGCCCATTTTCCCGTACAAATGTTGGTCTTTGGTGAAAACAGCTCTATATGAGAATGGAATGAAATGGTATCGATCTAAATTTTTGCATCAGTTTAGGCTGGCAAAATACGATAACTCAAATGTTTTTATTGCGAGATTTCAAAAATTGCCATCTTGGTGCATAAAAGAACTTTTTTGAAAAAGGCGTTATATGAGGAGCGATCGGAAAAATGACCCGACCCGAGCTATTGTTAACATGGTTCGTGCCTTGGTCGGTGTATCAAATGTTGCCAAAGTATCTCGAAAATTGTGACTCTAGAATATGATTCTGGATTAATGGTGGGCCTTTCTTAAGGATTTTTTGGTGTTACATAAATGGGTTTAACTTACTCTATACTACAAAAGGTGTAGGGCACAAAAACATGATAGAGAACAATCAACAACCATTAGAAGGAAAGACTTTAAATTGGCACAAAGTATGATGAAATTGATAAACTTTCGGATAATCTTTTACAGTTTAGGACGGCTCGGAAATGTATATGGGTGTGGAAACTTCTTTCAATTTAAAGTTAAAGAATTATCATCTGACTTTTTTCACACATTGCTTTGGCTATATGCGCACTACAGAATCAGCTGCTATTGTATATACATTTCATTTGTTGTTCTGCAATTAATTCAAGATATGAAAATGTTGTAGACGGTGCAATATTCTCTGTTTTTGAGCGGGAAGCAAAAAAAAAACTGCGCGGTATTCTGAGGCAGTGGTGGCGCCTTACATTTTTTGTATGGGAGCAATGCTAAAGGTCTCCGCAAGTTTTTCAGATAACTAGAGTCAACTTTGTTACAGTACAGATCTAGGGATTTTTTCTTGCTTTGACTTTAAAGCAAATTCACTATCACATAAGGTCCACAAGATGAAGTTCCCGGTTAACTTTAATAGCCATGAATTCGTGTTTTGCGGGACAGACGGTTTTCATCCCACTTGGTTTAAAATATAAGGTTCATCTTTACACTTGTACCATGTCACATCAACTGAAAATGTTACTCGCTTACCTATTGCAAGTGAAAATAACATTGGTTCGACTAGACTGACCGCTTCTTGCTTTACTGAACTTGTATACACCACTTACAACACGGCAATTCTTTCCAGCCGCAATTTGGACTTGCAAGGTGAAGCGGATGTTCCCTTTCACAATATTGCCTGTGGCGTTAGGGCACAGTGTGCATTTCCGTTTGCAACAACGAAATTAAACCATAATCTGGCTTGACATTTCCAAGTGTTTATTTATGAAATTCGCTCGATTATTAAAGACGATGATATTATAGTTTTGTTTTCTGAAGTTGTAGTTACGTTTTTCTCTGAAAAAGATGAAACATCCGTACCTTTGCACTTTTTTTGAAGGCTTTATTCGGGACTAATGAATGCAAACGCAAAAGAGTAAAGCGAGTAAAGAAGAAACTCAAGAAGTATAGAACAATACAAGCAGCTGATTTTATGGGAAGTGATTATCTCATCATTGATACTAATGAGCTCAAGGCGGGTGGATTGTTCATATCACGGTACTTTGGAGTTGTTCTACTCAAACATTAGAAAGAACAGCAACTTATCTGGGAAAGAAGAAATGAGTGCATTTTAATAACGTTGGTCAAGTTTAAAAACACTGTATGTAATTCTGGTTTAAATTTCTGTGATCACACGCAATGCGTGTACTTATTGATCCATTTACATGTAATTTGTTAACCGGTTGACGTTGCATTCTCAACTTATCACACCAATTGGATCAAACTTGAATTTACATACATACATGTTATTACTGTTGCTTTATATGTGAACGTCATTAAGTTCTTCTACTCTCTTTTTCTTCCGTTTCTGTCTTGAATTTACAGGCTGAAAATTTAAGGAAAAAAGTCGCTCGTATGGAGGATGATAATGATTCTCTTATGATGCAGTTGAAAAAAATGGCAACACGCTCTAGAAGTACGATGAGTACGAATAAAGTTTCTTTGTTATTGTTCTTTGTTTATCAAAAATCACTCCGTATTACATGCAATACAGGTCGGAAAGCTGATCACTAACGCTTAGACTAGGATTAAAATTTATTAAAAAGTTATTACTAATTGAATTCTGTATGTTGTGCCGCTCCCATATTTACTTGGCTTAGTTGCCACTAAGCTCTGCTTATTGCCATTTTTTGCAGCTGCTGATGAAAAAGAAAAATTGGTTTGATCTGGAATAAATTTATATCTCAAAGGCCTCTAACCTTGTAATTAATCGCCCTTGAATGATGCATGCGTTTGCTATTCGCTTAAAACCTTAAAAATTTAATGCTATATATATGTGTTCATTCCATTTCACATTTTAGCTCAGAAACTTAGCTCTGTACCGCCTCGTGTGTCGGTTGAAATAAACGCAGAACGAGATGAAGGCATTTCAGATGAGGATGATCCAGCTGAACTTCGTATTTTGTTAGAGCTCAATGAACAAGAGGCTTCTATTCTACGCCAGAAAGTCGAGGAACTCGAAAAAGAGAATTCACAGGTCAAAAATCACATACGGGAACTGCAAGACCATCTACGTTCCGATATTGCTGCCGATAAGCGAACTTCGTTTGCTTCTTTTGCTTCTTTTGGCACTTCAGAAAAACGTTTAAAGTCACTAAACGAAGAGTTGGATAAATTGAAGAAGTCTCTTAAAGAAAAAGATATACAAATTGGGCGTTTGCAAGCGTCCCAAGCTTCCCAAGATGTAAAGACAATAAGTTCTAAACTTTCTTCTTTAGAAGGTGAAAACGAACGTTTGCAAAAGGAGGTGAAATGTCTGCAATTGCAGGCGTTACGTTCCAGTTCATCTTTAGAAAAAGTGAATAATTCAGCAGAGTTGGCTACGCTAAAGGACACACTAAACAAGGCAGAAGGAGAACGTGATATATTACGCACCAAATTAAAACGCATTCTCCAAGAAGCTGAAGAGAAACTACCGCCAAAAACTGCAATACGCATAACAGACTTAACACCTAAAAATCAGCTAAAAAAATGGCTGGAGGAATTAGGCGAAGAGAACAACGAGATGAGGGCCATAGTGTTAAAGTCGGATGCTCAACTCGTGCAAAAATTGGTTTCGGAAAAAAAATCAATGGAAGAAGATTTGAACAAGTATAAAGAAAAACTAAAGCAAATTGAAAATGAACTACGTAAGTGGTGTAAACAAAGTTAACTTTTCAAGGTACGTCGGAAGCGTTTAAATCATTTCATTTTTTAGAAACAGTGAAAGTCTCTGCAGTATCTGCAACTAAGATGCACGACCTAGAAAAGTGCCTTAAAAAGTCCGAAGAAGAAGCAAGAAGCTTAAATAACAAAATTAAGGAATTGGAAGAGAAAATTAAAAAGCAGGACAATGAGGTGAATTTGAAAGAATGAAAAAACAAATAAAAACTCTATAATAGACCTCGAGCCACCTTTAAATACTCTAAAGCAATACCTGTACCGACTTTTCAATTGATCGAATAAGTGGTCCGATTCGAATTATTTTTAATAGCATTTGTCCTTTTTACTATTTCCGTACTGTAATCATTAATCGTAGAAGAATTGCGAATGTGATTATTGGAAGGAGCTTATTATTTTTAAGGCTCCCGGGTTTTTACATTTATGTTGTAGCGGCCTTTGCACTCTGGCCAATTAACTTCCCTTTGTTTAGGATCATTGTAGCTGTATCTCGAACATTTTTGTTCGTACTTTTTTTGTACAAGAATTTAGACTGATGGACAGTGAACACTCTTATATATGAATTTCTTACATCTTACGAATAAATTTCTGACAGAAAAGGAAAAAGTAAAATAAATTTTGTATGCGAAGTTTAAGTAGAGAATGAAAAGAAAATATTGTTTTGTACTCAGGTTAAACAGAGCGAAAGCAATAAATGCCTCTTGGAGCAGCAAACTAAAGCCGATAAAGAGAAATTTGTCAAGTTGGAGAAGGACTATGAAAAAGAACGAAAGGAACGTGAAAAGCTTGAAGGGAAATTAGTAACGAAAGATTCAGAACTACAAGCTGCTCGTAAAATAACCGAGAAAACTAAGCAATCTTTAGAAAAGGAAATCAAAGAGCTTAAATCAAAGGGATCTAAAACGGATTCTAAGCAAATTCTAGATTTAAAAAAACAAATAGAAGGCTTACAAGAATCTTTGGCATCTGAATCGAAACGTTGTGCTGAACTGAATTCACAATGGGAAAAGCTCTCCGAGGAGACAATACTGTCGAAAGCTCAATTAACCACAGAAAAAGCTAATCTTCAAAGCGAACTAAATGTTGCCAAGCAGAAAATCTCTGACCTAAATGATGTCCGAGCGAACCGCAATGAATTGACTAAGAAATTAAATGAAGCTCAGAAGAAAATTCAAGAGCTAGAACAAAAATGTCTTAAATTCGGAGCATCAGATTATGAAAAAACAATGCTACAGAATAAACTTGCTGAGCGGAACCAGGAATACGATCGCCTTCGGCGGGAGAATGAAATGAACATTGACTTAGTTTTTCAGTTGAGAAAAGATAATGACGAGTTAAATAAAAAGCTTAATGATTTTAGCCGCATAGAACAAATACAATCATCAATAAATACGCAAAATGCTGCTTTAGAAATTGAAGTCAAATCATTGAAGACACAGTAAGCACAAAAGTCTTTTCGTTCCGATAAGTTTCATTTAAAAGCGACTTTTACTATTTAGATTAGAAAACACTGAATTGCAAATGAAATCCGAAGTTGCAGCTACACGTTTACGTTATGAACAACAAGTTAAGAATTTGAGTACGGAATTGACATCCATGCATGTAAGTCTTGGTAACATATTCTTACTTTTGCCTTTTAGTATAGAATTTTTTAACTTTAAAGATACTGACAGTTTTCAATATTCCGTTTATAACATTCAAGTATACGCATTATCGCTTAAGACATATATTGACTTGATTTTCGGCCATCCTCGATTAACTAGTCTATCTGTTGACATGGCAAGCTAACGCTTGACGTTGATATTCTTGACTAAAACTCGTGAACTAATTAGTGACCTACAATACCAATAGAGATTTGTCTGAAATTCCGTATCAATATTTACTGGAATTATAAATAAAGATATGTTTGGCCCAAAATTATAAAACTGCATATCTCTTATACATCTATTTTAAATTAAAATTCGCTACAAAGGGTATTTTATTCATTCATTATTTCAATATTTTACTTAGCGTCAATGTGAACGTTTTAAAAAGGATCGCGATGCCTTTAAGCAAATGCTTGAGTCGGCCCAAAAAAAAATAGGCGACTTGAAAGCTAACAGTAGCGGACGACAAAGTCGAACTTCTATGCATAGCAGCGATGAGGACGACAAGAGCAAAATAGCTTATTTGGAACAGCAGGTATCCGTGAAGAATTCAGTCGATATCTTTAGTTGAGTTTTCTTCATTTCGTAGATTGGTTGTTTGGAAGATCAGTTAGTTGAGTCGCGCCTGGAGGTTAGCAAAGTGAAAACTGAGCTGGTTTCGGAACGTAGTGCAAATGAAATTAAAATATCTGAAATGCAATCAAAACTCAATGAATTTGAGGAAGAACGTGTTATCGGTTCAGGTCGAACTAAAATACCGGGTATGAAGACTAAGCTAGAATTATCGTGGCAAAAGGAACGCGAAGAACAACAACGATTGCTACAGGAGACCTCAACTTTGGCTCGTGACTTGCGTCAAACTTTATTTGAGGTAGAACGTGAACGGGATAAGGAACGGTTAGAATCGAAACGTCGTACAGATCAACTGAAGCGGGCCAATGAAGAGGAAATGGAAGAAGGGCGCAAAAAAATTGCTGAATTGCAATGTGATTTACTAGAGCTACGTGACGTTCACGCCAAGTTAAGAACCTCAAATGAAAAACTAAGGCGTGAGAGGGAACGTTATGAAAAGGAGCTGATAAAACGCCGCATGGAACAAGAAGGCGGTGAGCGTAAAATTGGCAGCCTACTCCATACGGTGGATGAGCTTTTAAAAATAGCTCCAAACTTAAATCAAGTGGAAATCGGCAGAAGTCCCAATGAATTAAAGCCTTGTACGCAGGCAGCTGCTGCTGCTAAAAGGAGTAGAAGTCCGTCACCATCTTTGAATACCTTAAATGTAGGTAATAAGCTGGCACGTTTAGCAGAAGCATCAGAGGAGTTTAGGAAATTCCAACGTATAAACGAAGAGGAACATGAACGTTCTCGTCTGCGTCGAAATTTGAGACGTGCGGCATCTCAAGAGAATGATACCCACGGAAGTCAAAGTTCTGTAGCTAGCGCAATGAGCTTACAACGTAATGGTGTAAAATTATCACGGACAACTACTAACGGCAGCGTTATGCGTAAAAGTCTATCGTTAGATCAATCTATACAAAGGGATCAAGTAGGTTGAAATTTTAATTATATAAAGCCTACTTATCGTAACTTATCAATATTTTAGAATATATGGTGTCAGGATGAGGGTAGTGTATCTTCCATGCAGTCAATTGACTCTGAATTGGGTGGTTTGGTACGTGATTCTAGCATGGATTCCAGACTGGACTCTCGTTTATCTGGAGGCTCGACGCAAAGTGATATACCGCGAGGACCGCGCAAAAAGAAGAAGGGTTTAATCGGTAAATTAAGAAGTTTGACTATGAGCAGCCGTAATTCCGAAAGCGAAATATCGGTAAGTGCCCGTCTTAACGTACGAGAAACTTTCAAACCAACTGACCATGTTAACGTTGTCATTCAGATTCAAGGTTCAGATTCCGACATTAGTGTAGCAAGCGATATGAGAGCGAGCAAGAAAGATTTGCGTAACCGATTTTCCGGCATGTTCAAACGTTCTGGCTCAACATCACGTAGTGCCAGTACTGAGCGAGCGCCCAGCGAACAAAGGCCTGTAGCTGTAACAATAGTGGGGGGTGAGAATGGGCCATTACCACGCGAACCGCCGCCGGCAAATTCGATGACACCAAAGCCCATACGATCGGTAAACACTACGCTTGTATATTTTGAGAAACTGAAGCTCTTGCAAGAATTGTGTTTAATTTTCAGGTTTCTAAACCCCCTACGCCAACGCCCACAACACCGTTAACCCGACGACGCCTTGCCAAATGATAGCGAATTTCTCTCTATTGAGCACTTATATATTATATTATACATATTTGCTAAAAATTAGTAAAAATGATTTAGATACTGGACATTATTACCGACCCCTTTATTCTGGAACCCTTAGTCTGGAAGTTTAGGTATATTATATATATTGCCAGGTGGTTTCGAAAAGAGCGTGATCATGGCTTTAACTAACTAAGCAGCCACCTTCAAGGCACAAGTAAAGCGAATTTTAATACGGTTGAAAGTTCAAAGGTCTCGTCATCGGACGCACTTGAAAGAGACGATTGCAGACAATGTAATTTTTCATGTATTTGTCTAAATACATGTTTTCTGCTTTTTTTCTTCTTTGAATTGATCTCCATGTGACCGCAATATGAACTATAAATTTTGATATTCCAGTTTGTTCTTATAAAGGGTGTTGTTGTGCTTTCAATATTGATGTGGTACATTTATTTGTGTTGCTTTTATTGTTGTATTTTACACAACTACTAAACAAACAGGCAAATTCATGATATATAAGCATACAGAGAATGCGGGATAAGCCTATGCCTATAAAAACATGGCGGAGTAAGCGGACATATAACACTTGCTGCTCGTTAAATTGATGTGTGTTTGGACGCTCAAACATGCATGGAAAGGAAAAATTGCTTTCTGCATGTACATACTCTATACTCCGCAATAAAAACAAAAAACGAAACCTATGGCCAAAAACAAAATTAAAAAAATACAAAACAACATGAAGTGTAGTGAGCAACCAGACCAACCGACCCACGGCCGACCATCAAAAACATGAAACAACAACAAAACAGTAGCATGTTCACACACGAACACAATCTAATTACATTCTCCGCAAGCGAATTTTGTGTGTGTGTGAAAAAACAAATTTCGTTCGAAATTTGAATTTTTGTTTGTCAGCCTATGTATATATATACTTATATACATATATATATATATATATATATACTACGTATGTGCTCATTCATCTTTTAAACCCATCCATGGTACATTTTAGAGTCATTCATATGTGTATTGGATGGGAATTTTTACTACTACTGTTAGCCATTCATCTGTATATATGTGCAAGTGCTATACAGTGTATCTATCATGCAGTCAACTGCTTCTGAATTGGGTGTTTTCGTACGCGATTCCAGCATGGATTCCAGATTGGACTTTCGTTTATCTGGAGGCTTGCTGCAAATGGTATGTAGAACTCCCAGGCAGTTTTTCTTATAAAAATTCCACTGTTTTTGGTTCATATACAACTCCCCGGCAGTGTTTCTTGTAAAAATTCATATTTATTAGAAAAACACAGCACAAATTAAATTTAAAAGTCCGGTTTGAAAAGTAATCGCCGTTGTGCAGTTATCCAGCAGTTTCTGTTTTGCTGACACGTCACAGTGTACATATATGTACCTACAAACACAAAAAAATTGTACAGTTTTCGGTAGGCATTGTAGTTGCTTTATATTTCGTTCATTTTTCGAAAATAAGAAGAAATGGTTCAAAAATTTCATTTCGCATACGCATACACTTATTCATTCGTCAGTGTATACACCCAGATTCGTAGGCTATAAATCTGCATGGGTTTGAGAAACCTGCAAAAAAATGTATATATTCCAGTATATAACATAAACACTGCATACATCGATGCGTGTGCATTGTATTTATTGTACACACAAGTATATAATTCATGTATGCAGTTTTCTTTTAAGGATCTTAGTTGAACCATAATGAATCCATACATATGTACATCAATATGGATATATATGCATGTTGTTTTTTTTTTCTTTGTAAGTTTATTGATTACGTGTTTTGGCCTTATATGCGTTTTTCTTTCATTTCACATATTTTTAGAAGTTTCTCTTTTTTAACAATTCGTCGTCAATCAGTAGTTTCTTTTGTATATTTTCCATCTCCCCGAGAAACGAGCAACAAAATTTTTTTTCTAATTATGACAAGTACAGGATAAAACCTAAAAACACGAATTCGGGAAAGAGAAATAAAATTATTTTCTTCTTTTTTCGTTTCTAACATAACGCGCACCGTGATATCGGATGATGGATAAGGTGCTATTACGATTGCGCTCCTCTTCCTTCTTTTACGGATTTTTATAGTAGTACATCGCAAATACTTCGATATTGATATTGTTCGTTCGTTTAATATGAATGCATTCGAATTTGCGTCTGTACTCGTTTCTATGAATATGAATGATTGGTATTGGTTAGGAACGATTATAAAGGCATTGTGCAGAAATATTTTCATTTTTTAAATGAATTTTTTCTCTTTCATGACCTCATTGAAATTCAGCGAAAGATGTTGTAAAATGAGGATGCATGCACGCGTTCATTAGATTGATTTCTGCGGTTGTTATTTGCCATGAAATTCGATGCCTGCAGAAATACTTGTATGTATTTTTTTCTAAAAGTTATTTTTTGTGTTCATTTAAATCGCAATTAACGCTTAACGTTAGCATTGCGTTCTTAATGAAACTTCGGATCAGGTTGTGCCTTACTAGTAGCGAGTCGTGGATGCATATTTTGGTTAATGCAGCATTATTTTTATACTCCACACCACTTGTGGTGTAAGGGTATATTAAGTATGCGCCGGAAGAACTTGAGATAGAACTTCCTTTCATTACCGATCGCTTCAGAATCACTTTTGACTCAATCTAAGTTGTCGGTTTTATTTTCATCTGTTTAGCCTGTAGACGGTACTCCTTGAGATGTTTTGGTGCGCTTACGCGTTTTGGCTAACGGACGAGCGCTATTGAAAGAGGTTCGGATCGCATTACCTTTCGACCACATATAACGCCTAAGTTTGAAAATGTGAACAATTATAGGATGACCTAGGGCATTCAATGGCGAGCCGTGGTAAAGTAAAGTGATTTTACTTGTCTTTACGCCGCTCTTTTCGGCCACATTAATTTAACATTACAATCTTTAGTAATTCCACACTCGTAGTGCTAGTGAACACATTCTTCATTAAAAAAATTTTTGTGATTACTAGCATTGATTTAATGGTAGTTGTATGTTACGTTATATTAAATTAGTTTGCAATCTCTTAACTACTGGCGACACGCTTTTTTAATGTAATAGCAAAAATTATTTTTAATCTGATCAAACAAGGCTTCGGTAAGTCCAGCAACGAACTTGCATAGTTTCATTTTATTAAGGATTCAACGACCAAAACGTAATTCGATAGCTGAGTACACTACAAACGAAAAATTGAGATCCAATGGGATAAAGCAGAAAAGCAGCACAACTTGTATGGAACTCTTAGGCCGTGGCTCATGCTACTTTGCTTCGGGTATAATAGCGTTTAGCGAGGGGTCGCATGGTTTCTTCACTTTTGATTGGTTGGCGTTGTTTTTACACTCACCGCTGAAGAATGGTGATGTATTTATTTTGTCGGAATGTTTGCACGATCCAAAACGAAAGCTATCGACTTAGAAGACGCTATTATCGAAATTGTGTTTCGACATGTGAGTGCCTTTTATACGAATTGCAACGTTCACGTTTACGTGACTCATATAAACTGTAGATCTTCAAAGATATAATTTAACTAAGCATTACGTATTTTACAGCGTCTTTTCATGCGAGATGTGAATTGGCAGTCACCCGGGTGGACAACAATCGTCGAAAGCTGTCTAAAGCGGCCAAAAAGGCCGAGGGGGAATATTACGGCCTTTGTGCAATAGGAGCAATAGTTGATATTAGACTGGACACATATTGGGTGACGCAATGTAATCGTATTATTTTGTAAATGAAAAAATTTTGATATCGGTTTTCCCAATTTATAGAAGGAAAACCGTATGAAAAAAAGAAGGACAAAAATTTTAGGCAGTCGTTATGAGATTTCATGTGAATATTTGTTTAGATGTTTGTTGACTTATTTCATTATGTGGTTGAGAGAAAGTAGTTACTAGCACTATACAAAAAAGGTTAGAGTTACTTATATTATATGTTATGTATAAACTGGCAGTATATAACAAATAATGTAATTAATATATACTTGAATATTTACATAATTAATTAATTGACGAGAAAATGGTTTAATTCATATTATGATGAATCGATTGCCATTTCTTTTACATTTTTATTTGACTGACCGACTAAGAAAAGGCGGATAACTGACAATAATCGCTAATGCTTTTAGAAGCGAAATAAAAGGGATTAAATAATTTGTAGGTAAAGCGGTCATTAAATAGAAACATTATGCCTCGATGTACGCAGTAGGATATTAAGCCCTTTAAATTCGAAGTGTTATCGGGCGAAGCCGAATAAAAAGTTCTTATCAAACCCGATCGCACTGCTATAGAGGCAATGCAAATAATTTTCAGTTCACAACATACGGACAAGAACAGCTTTAATCATTCTTTTAACAAATTATGAAATAATGGAATCTGTTCACGATAGCTTTGTCTATGTAATGGAAAAGAACTGTTACCTTTGGCTTAGAAAAGGAAAACTAATGCAAATTCTAATAAATCAGCTGTTTAGGTTGTCTTTGTCTTTTATTTGTGAGCAAAGCGTATTAGTTTTGAGTTCATCTGCTGTTGTTATATTCTGAATTCGAATTTACAAACCCGTTGTTGCAAATAAAAAAAAATATGTGAAGAATTGAGGAGTAGTGGCAGTACTGGCGATGAATTAGGATTTGAAGTTTATAGTGACGTTAATATATATATGGACGTTTATATTCTGACTATACTAAATTAAACTATGAATCCGTTTCAATCGATAGTTAAATGTTCGCTGTTACACGGCAAAATAAACCCAGAGTAAAAGGTGATCGAAATGTCATGAAATATTGGAGCATTAAAACATTCCCATACGCCGTCTTACGAATTTATTGACTGGTGTGTTACAGAGGATATTTAAGTTGAATGAAACCAATTATGGACTTAAGCAAGCGAAGAGGGACCACTTTTTCAAAGAAATTAGCGATGTAATTAAAAAAGATTGGATTAATTTAATCGAAACACGATAACTGCATTTACTGCCTCGACAGAGACTATGAAATAACAAATGTTGCCTTTCAGGATATTTTTATTGCTTCTAATAAAAATGTGAATATAAAAGATTTGATCTTTCATATTTCCCCTCTATTAGAGTTAACTAAGTCTCCATTAGTCAACTAGCCTACATAGAAAACTTGTCTTGAAAATTGCAAATAAGTAAAGATACTTATGCAGTCTGATTTTAGGTTGAAAGAGGGAATCAAAATTTCTATGGGAATCGAAATGATTCTTATTGTATTTCAAATTTCGCAGTAGCCCAGACTTTTCGGGCGAAGTTAGTATGTTAGGGAAATTTCGTAAAGATACTCAACTTTTGAAAACAATTCTTTGTACGATAAAATATTTAATAACGGCGAAGTGCTCCAAAGTTAACATACAAAGGCAATGTTCTGCTTAGACGCTTTGTCGATGCAAATTGGCTACAAGGCTACAAGGTGTTAATAACAGAAAGTCCCAATCAGGTTTTCTTTTTTGCTCGCTTATGTTTGAAGAAACAGAACGTTGACGCCATCTCTAGTGAAGTTGAATATGTTGCTAAGCTACTAATTGAACACTTTTCTTAAGAGCTTGGTTATATGAATCAATATTTTATGCAGACTGTCATAGTGGGTTGCAAAAAACAAAAAAAAAGGTAGTCATTGCGTAAGAACGAAGCATATTCATTGTACGCATCAATTTGTACCTAACGCAGTGAAACGAAGACCAACCACTTTATGGTCGCTACTCCATTAGCTAAACCAATCTGTATAAACAAACATTCTCTTCTTTTAGTGAATTCAGTTCATTATTATAATAAGTTGAGGAGGGGCGTTGACATAAATTGCACAATATAACATGTACACGTTTTAAAAATACGTGATGATCAATAAGAGCGTTTTTTTTTTTGAAAACAACATACAATCCATGCTTGTTTTCGACTCCCACTAAAATCGATATTTGTTTTTAGCGTTGTTTGCCGAATCACTATAGAAAACTACACAATTGTGTTAATTTATTACTAAAATAATAAATCTGTTTGAGTTACGTTTTGTGCATGTGGGATGAAACTCATGTTTGGTTGATTGGCATCATAAATAAGGAAAATTTCTCCTTTGGAGTAAAAAAAACCTACCTGCTGTTTCTAAAAAACCTCTACGTGCACAAAAATAGAGATGTGGGTGTTGTTCCTGGGCTGAAAATGTCGTATTTGAATAAGAAAATGACATTTCAATTGAGACCGCCACATAAACATGATTAGAGACTTTGTGCGGAATGAATTAGACGATTTCGGCTTGGACGATATGTGGTACCAATACAATGGTCCAAAATGCTATATGTTTAATGGCACTATCAATTTATTGTAAGAAAAGTTCAAGATCTCTTTGCGAACTTACCAACAAGATCATGCGATGTAATCCCAGTGGATATTTTCTGTGGGATTATCTTCACTCCTTGGCCTACTTCGATGAACCGCTTATTGTCAATAGCCTTATTTTCTAAGATTATCGCGTTACTCGTGAAATAAGAGCAGATTAATGTGGAAAAATGGTGAGAAACTATGGTTTGATAGAAATCCAAAGGTAGCCAAGAAATAAAATCTTTTTTAAATAAAAATGTTGTGAATCAATATCTCAAGTAAAAAAAAAAATGATGTCGGTTTTCGCTGGCAAGGCGACAAGGTAGAAAAAAATTTGTGTTGCAAGTTATTATTACTAGGTCAGTCTTAAGGAGTTTCAGAAGCTTTAGGTGAATTACTACCAGGTTTTATTCAGAATAAAATGAAAATGATGATTATTTTATCATTTAAAGCTTCGTCAGGGCGTAAGTAATTTTTGGCCAGATAATGTATCTTCGTACGAAGAACGTATAGAATAATTTTCCATATGAGTAATAGGTAGAGAAAGTCAAAAAAGTGGGACAAATGAAAATTTTTTCGTTTGTGAAGGCGTGGCCGTTGTGAACAGGATTGCTAGGGTCTCCCATAAAATAAATTTTGAAAAACATGCGAGTAATGAACAAAAATCCCCAAACTTTTGCTTGGAGGAAAAAAAACGCTCTCCATTTAGAATTTACTGTGGGCATGTTGTTCAATCGATTTGGTCCATCGTCAACGTCAACGCGGGTGCAACAATTTTCCCAATATTTTCCAATATTGAACTCATTGTCTTAACTTTTGCGACCAGAAGAATGTCAACAACACACATCCAGGCACAACGGACATGTTTAAATCAATTTAAAATTTGGCATTGATAAAGAAGTTGAAAGCATTATGGCGAAATGAGTAA
The DNA here is from genome assembly GCF_014805625.2 of Glossina fuscipes. Classification (NCBI taxonomy): domain Eukaryota; kingdom Metazoa; phylum Arthropoda; class Insecta; order Diptera; family Glossinidae; genus Glossina; species Glossina fuscipes. The sequence goes on along the minus strand of NW_023998464.1, from coordinate 4,242,969 downwards.
AATGAGTGAGAGTCCATTCTTCGGTTATGGGTATAACAAAAGCTTTTATTTAAACATTTTCTCATATTTTATATGAAAATATCTTTTTTACATTTATTTACTTTATTACAAATATTTAAACAATAAACTTGTATACAAAAAATATGCAACTACGCTAGTACGCATACGTTACATTTATATGAACCTAAAGTGGAAGCTGTGATATAATGGAAAATTTAATAAGTTCAAAATGCAATTACAGAAAGGTGTAGCAAGGATTAATTAACACGCAAGTGTTCCTAATTATCAAGCTGGATTAGTTGCAATCACAATGCAACAAAGCTTTTTTTTTGTAAATCGAAAGACAATGGGTGGTAAAGTTATCAAATTAATCTGATCTAAGGTAACGAAATTAATGAATATTAAATGGGTGATTAACTTAATTAAATTAAACTAGCATTCAATTTTAAATTTTCTTTAAACATAAACATATTGAAGACTTAACAAAATATTATATTGAACATCTACAACTAACAGTTTTGCTAATCCCCAAGATAAGATCGCCACAGATACACTGGGTTCAAGTTGATTAAATACATATAATGTTTACGTTATAGGTTTATTTTTTTTAAGCAAAGTCTTCACGTTTAAGTTTATATGGGTTGCAATGAACTCATTCTTAAAACCGCTAATATTATATATATATATATATATATATAAGTTTTAGATTGGTGGAAGGCAATCATTTCCATTTTCATCTTATTATATTATATTTGATGTTTATCCTTCATTTGTAGGAATGGGGTAAAATTTATTCTTCACCTATTACTTCGCTAAGAGACATTGTTAAGAAAAATTAATCTACTACATCGTTATGTCCACCATAATTAATTTAGAATTAACTTTAGATTTCCTGAGGATCCGTATCACTCCGCAATTTGCATTTCCTTTGATTACAGACACGTTGGCCCGTTGAACCATTCTGCTGCGTCAACTACAACTTCCTCAAGCAGACATCATGATGATTAATAAAACCTATATCTTATTGCGTAAATTTCATCTCTCACACATTTTGCACGACTTTTCTGCTGGGAGTATTGAAATCTTGCTGTCACAATTTTCTGCATCCGTCCGGATCAAGCCACCTCGCCCTAGAAGCAAATGCCCGCCATGGTTTAAACAAGACTATTAAGTATTACAAGAATAGGAAAAATGAATCAAAGCATAGATTTAATTACCTCAGACGTCTATTGCAGACACAGTCAACTGATAACTGGCCTTGAGTCTTTTTGTCTTCAAAATTTTTTAACTGCTAATACCGATTCAACTGTAAACTATCCGCCTCCGATAACTAACCCGCTTTTGATTCCTAATTTGGTCATTTCAGAAAATGACGTTACGAGTGTTATTTCAAAGATTTTTAATGACATGTTCTCCCCTTGTGTTCGAAGAGTAGTTTTCTCATTTCGCTTCACAAATATGGAAACAGAGATCACGTTGAGAACTGTAGAGGCACCGCTAAATTGCTTGAGCGAAGTGTTACTTAGCACTTAGCTTTTGTAATCAAATCTTCTATTTTTCAATTCCAGCATGGCTTGCGGAAAAGAAGATCCACTGTTACGAATCTTTAAGTGTTTCCTTACTATGTTTTGATGCCTTTTTCTAATGACTCCCGCACGGATGTCGTATAAACTGCCTTTAGTAGAGCGTTTTATTGAATTAACCATTATTGATCTTCAACCTCTAGATTTCTGGCTTCCCTTTCTACTTAGTGAAATGGATAGGCTCTTATGAGGGTTCTATTTAACTTCATTTCCTCAGATGAACTTCCTATGACGTCTGGCGTGCCTTAAGGCAGCCACTTCGCACCCCTTTCATTTATTCTATACATCAATGATCTCCCCTTGGTGACTAAATGTAGCCATTCAAAAGCAACTTATGCTGTTTGCCCTTACGAATTTGGGTTGAGATCCTATTGTCTCTCTTCCTCCTTAGGAAAATAGGTTGCTTCTGTCATCCTTACCGTCCCTTGAGAAAAATAGAAATATTCTTGGTGTTTCCTGCTTAACTATGTTGGCACTACCGATTAATCTACATTACTTAGTGAGATAAGCTTATTCATGGTCTTTCCTTCTTAATTAAGTTAATTAATGGTACTATCGATTAGTCCACATTACCTGATGAGATAGCCTTTAATATCCCTAACCGCTTTTCTAGGCACTTTATTTTCATTAAATAAATTTTATTTTCATTAAGTCAATGTAAATATAATTATGAGCTATTTAACCCGTTTAGAGTTGTTTGCAGAAACCTAAATGATGTATATCATTTAATCTGAATATCGGATTCTTTAACGTTTACCAAAACAACTTTGCTTAATGCGCGCGCTTTTATATCTCGCTATGATTCGGAAATTAACTGGTGTTGTTTAATGTTGTCGGTTGCCAAGTTTTTGCATGTTTACAATGGCTTCGGGGTTCATTTGCAGCTTGGAACTGTACCGGTTGTTGGTGTGCCTCTCTGCTAGTTGTGTACATGCTCTTTTTGCTTCTTATTTGCTTATACATGAATTATTATTATTATTTGTTTCTTTACTTCTCCTTATATGGTTTGTATTAGTTTTTAAAAATAATTAGTACGAGAATTCCTTTTAAGAGTCAGCTGAGTTTCATGTGCAAGTAAACAAATAAATAAATAATTAAAAACAAAGAAAAACACACTTACCTTGTCTCCAAGTCCTTTTATGTGATACCCATATCAACGGTATTGTAACAAAAAAAATTAGTTCACTACGACGTGACGCCCACCATAATTAATTTAGAGTTAACGCACTTACTTTTTCACCCTTTACTCTTCGAGTCTTTGTTTTGATATTCATGCCGCTGGAATTATTTAAAAGAAATTAATCTACCAGGTCGTAGTGCCCATCATATTTATTTTAGAATAAACGCAGCCTTAGGCAGATAAAATATATATTGATTTAAGGAGTGTGCAAAATAGTTTTAAGCACTCTTTCCTGTTTACCTTATATTAATAAGCGTAGAAAAGAAAATTTAATCACTTGTAACTTTATGTGGGCATGGCCGCAAGCAAATGTGCAAAATTTTAACCTTTTATATGCCCTATGTGAGTAATGAGCGAAAATCCACAAATTTTTGTTTGGAAAAACGGAGCTGCCTTAAACTTACGCTTCATTGTAACCTTATGCTCTGACCAATTGAGCCTATTCTCAATACAAAGCAGCATACAAAGAATACGAGCGATTCTACGAAATTAAAAATCGATTTCTTAAATTTTGAGACCAGGAAAGTGTCAACAACACACAGACACATACAAAGACGGCCATGGCTTCAAAGTTTCAAATCAGAATTTCATGCTGATCAAGAATAAAGGATATGAAGGATATATATTATTTATAGGGATCCTACAACTTCTTTTTGGGTGTTGTAAATATTGTAACAAAACGATTATCCTCCCGTGCTTCAGTGGTGGGTATAAAAACTTGAAATAACGCAACATTTTGTACTTAAAAGTAGTCGTTCCTCTAGAAATCAATTGAGACAGATAATAGGTTCGATTCGTCTGCTGCCATGTTATACCATACGTTTTAAATATTTTGTAACAATTCACTTTTAGTGCTAGAGCGAAACTTTGACACTAGGCGCTTTAGTTCTCCCCAAAGTTCCTCAATAGCATTGAGGAAAGAAAAATCAGCCTTACACCATAAGATTTCCTTCGCCATGCTTAGCTGTTTTGTTTAGTAAATACAATATGAAATGCTTTTCCTTTCGAACGACATACATTTATTCCTGCATCTCATGCCCGAACAAATTTATCTTTGTGTATATAATTGTATTATATTAAAAAATCAAAGATCTCGTAAACTGCATAGACTTTTACATACGCTTATGCAGTATCTGGTCATTTAAGTTATTATAATACTTGCTTGAAAAAATCCTTCTTTTCCAAGTGAACATCTTCTGAACATATCCAAGTAAAAACCTTACGAAATCGACGAATTTGAATATGTAAATGAAAACATCTCATAATAGTTTTCCACCTCAGGCAAATGCAAAGAGAGATAGTAAGTAACCCAGTATAAAGTAAGAGTGTATCAGTGCATGATTTTTTTTTTTTAACAAATTTGGAACGTTTGATAAGAAAGTGAAGGTTTGACGATATCCTTTATTTGTTTAGAACTGTTCGTTTCAACATTCGAGTGTGTATTACATCGAAGGCTTTTTACTCTTTTTTTTTTTTTTGATTTTTTAATTAACAAAATCAAAGGAATGAGGTAAAGCTCATGGGGCTCGTTACATATGGATTCTGTAATGTCCTACGGGAGGAGTAAAAATGTTTGTTTATATACATTAATTAAGATAATGGAAGATTTTTATTATGTTGAGGGAAAAAATTACTACGTGTTCTTAACATTTGAGTGAAATGGAGTTATTTTAAATATCATATGTGGCTGTATTCTTTGTTACATGTACAAAATATATTTTTCACATGTAGATATAATTATATATATATGTATATCATTTCTATATTTCATATTATTAAGTAGATGATAATGAATTTCGGTTTTCTGAGCTTTCGCTGCGGTAAATGATAGGTTGAACTGTAAAATTAGCAACAAATTTATAAAACACATAAAATGAATGTTTCTTATATATTATATTATGTAGGTTTGTGTTGGTTGGGGAAGTGAGGTAGGTTGTTGAATATTTTAGTTAATATTAATGTTTATCAGCTGATGAAAACGTAAACATAAAATAGATACATTGACTCTTCTTCTCCCCATTACTCTCCCACAATAATAGTACAATTGTTACGCATGTGTTTTATATATTTCGCTTAATAAACACATATTCCTGTTCTCCCGCTCTCTTTTGTTTGCTTTTTTGAAATTATTTCAATTGGATGTTTGTGCGCAAAATCTCTTTGATAAAAATATTTTTAAATTTCCCACTACGTATGGGTGGGTGGCTGTGTGGTGAAATTAAATAGCAGAGCTTTTCATGTGTGGGCCATATCAAATGGTGATAGCATGAAATCATTATAAATAATGGCATCCTTTATGATGTCTTGTGATGCTGCTGTTCAGCAGTCAATGCAATGGTTTACAAAAGGATACAAGCAAAATGATATTCATGCAAAGCAGATATCCCAAATGACTGCGTTCAACAAAGAAATCTTTACGTAATAATTACCTTCAATACTCCGTCGTAAATGTCACTAAATGTTTGAAATGATGAACTTTGTGTGTGTTTGTGTATATATATATATATACTAAATATGTACTACTTAAGGCAAATAAAATATTTTGATGGAGCGGTTGCCGGTTCCTTTAGTCAGTAATATAATAGCGGCAAAATACTAACATCTGTCGGCGGTCGAGATACCATACCCGACAGATTTTTTATATGCATATATGTAGTCACAAAAGTTCATAAATTTACAAATTTACAAATATGTGATGGTTTTTTATACAAATGTGTAGTCGTAAAAAGTAAATTCCCGCAAAATTTCTCATGTCAACAACAGATTTGTAACCGTAAGTAAAATATATATCATTTTATGTTTCATTTAGTATGCAAAATTTAAAATAAAATGCAGTAAACAAACTATTTCAATGATTAACATTTTATAGGAAATGATTTCAGAAAACAAAACAGTTTCGCGAAAGTATATAAGGAAGTGGTGGCTGCAAAATATAAAATATATGTTGCATTGCAGATTTTTTACTATTATCACAATAATACTCGATTGTTATCAAATTGCTTTTAACTCCTATCAGATTAGATGGAAATTTATAAAAGTCTCAATCGTCATTATTAGTTTTGACAAGAGAGATGGGGCAATGAATCAGTAGAAATAAACTTGCAGCTTGTGTGAAATTAAAATAAAACTTATGAAAAGTTATCGTGAAAAAACAAAGAGTCAGTTAGTGTTGCATCGATAGTTTCTCTCTGTAGTTGTAAACAAAAGTTTTCTTTACAGTCTTACGAAACTTATAAGAGCTTATCGAAAGCTTTTCTAGACTGTGGATGATTTTATAAAAAAATGATTAATCTTTTATTAGGCAAAGTTGTTGAAATATTGGATTTGATTGGATTGGAAAATTTTTTCTGTTTTCTAAGCAGCTTTCTGCTGCTAATCATTCATTACAAGTTAAAACTTGATGGGACGTGGCCTCTTTAATTGTCTTATCTCACTATGCTGAGACTAACAATATTTGAGTGTTATAAATATTTTTTTTCGGTTTCTCTTTAAAACGAAAGGCTTACAATATGTCTATCACTTATTCTCAATATCGAACACTTTAAAGACCATTAAAGCAACATTGCTTAATGGGCGTAATTTACGTATGTCGTACTTAAACCAGCTCTTAACCTTAGAAAGGCACGATGTGCCGAAAATTAATTGTTCTTAACTATTATCGGTTGCCAAGCTTATGTATGTTTGCGATGGCTTAGGGGTTCATTGGCAATTTGGTCCTGTACAGGTTGTGGGTGTGGCTCTATGCTAGTTGTGTACATGTTTTTTTCTTTTTTTTCCTTCTTATTTGTTTTATTATAGTTATACTAAGTTTTAAAACTTAGTCTAAAACTAAGCATATACGTGCAGTATGATGTGTTTGTTATACATTTTACGAGATATTTAACAACTTTCTAAAATGTACTTCAATTTTCATCCTCTTAGATCGTATCCCAGCACTGCACTGCTTTATATTATTCTTTCTAGTTGCGCTTAATATTACGTCTATCACTAGGACTCTTTTTGAGGTTTTTACAAAAATTTTTACAACTGCTCTGTTGCGCGTTTCAGTCGGCAATGCGTTTGTTATGCGATCATAGAAATCTTTCCGCCCTCATTTTCAACTGTTATTTTCATCATTTTTTCAACTCTTATCTAATCAATATTAGCCATGCCCAATATGTGAACGTACGCGTGTACGTACGCATATGTTTTATGATGTAGGTGTATTTTGCCTTTTACCTATAATAATATGCACCGCTTGCATAGATTTGCACAACTTTTGATTGAGGCCCAACTCGTCGAAAAGAGTGTGGTATAGCATTTGTGTTCGATATAAATCTAGACACGATTTTTACGGAGAGTCTGCCATTTACTAGATTTTTCTGGGAACTGCTAGTGACGTGAGCTTAAGGATTTGTTCCTCGATACTCCAAAACCGATAAGAGACATCTTATTTGTTACTTTATCGTGGATACAAATGCCTGCCCTGTGGCTTCAGATACACTAAACAGTACTATTTGCTATAATGGTTGATCTATGTTTGCAGTACGTACTTCTTTTCCTATGTGCATCACGTATCTGTAACGTGGCCAAGTCGAAGTTTTAGTGACACTTCCGTGTTTGGCTTTATAGTCTTTTCCTGCAAAATACATACAATCTGGAGACATATGGATAATATTTTTTGTTGTGCGGCAGCTGCATGTCCAATTTTCACTATTACGTCACGTGTGTTACAAGGATATGTTAAGTCTATATGATTGTAAACAACACCCAGAAGTACTCGATCGGAATCACTTTCTGCAGGGATCTGTAGCCTGTCCGTCTTGTGTTCAACCTAAAGATCTCTCTGTGTTAGATATTGTGATGAGATTTGGCACACCGAAGTGTTTTGGGGCAAGCATGAAGTCTATTGAAAATGGTTCGCACCGGACCAGTTTTGCGCCCACTTCACATATAACGCCTTATTTTGAAAAGTTGTTATGTGTACTTAATGGTAGGCCGTGGCATGCTATTTTACTTTTACTTTTTCTGTATCGCATATCAAAGAACAGGTTAGTTGTGATATGTTGATAGTCTCATGTTGCGTTGCAAGCATATGACATTTTATCTCGGGGCATGATTCATCTATAACTAATTAGTAATCTAATCCAGTAATACCGACGTCATTTGTGCCAATAATTTGTGATTATCTTTCATGTTTATCTTGTCTTCTTCTCTTATATACGTAATATGTGCATAACATTGCTCGCATGTCCGGTTAGGTATTGCTGTGCCATGATGCATGGTCGACACATTACTTTAAATATGTCTCATTTTTCAGCCTCTGAATGAAAGTAGTTCCTTTTCTGATATATTTCACATATTTGCTATACTTCTGCCTTGCATTTTCTATCCTTCTATATAGCTAGACTTCTGCCTTTCATAGTAATGCTGTCCTTTTTAGAGCAAACTTTCTCATGTGATTTGATTACGACGAAAGGAATTCTTTAATAAGATCTTGAGTAGCAATCCCAACGACTATGAAAACAACAGCCACGATTATAGTTTTCATGTCAAAAATCAAATTAATTCTAATAAAAATTTTACGGTATGTGCGGTAATCAAAACCAGTGTCTAAAATGCCAACAACAGGAATAATGACGAGGAGAACTACTCTCCACCATTAGATAACTGCTATATAATTGTAGCAGCAAAAGCGTAAAATCATCTCTTTAATAATATTAATCAAATACAAGTGCAGACTAAAAACAGTAACAAATTTATTAATATGTCAACAACATTAATTACAATACATTAAGAGAAGAAGTGAAAACAGTAGGGGCGGCAATATATAATAAGCGATAAAAGATAATCTAATGATAACACATTACACATTAGCGTCTTCAACAAAAATTCATTGATCAATCAAAGAGAAATTCAATAAAGTCAACAATGTCATTGAACAAAACAGCAATAAATACTACGAAGGCAATCACAAACACCAACAACTGCTTAAAAAACAATATGCAGAATGGATTAGCGGTAGCCACGACAACTATATAGCACAGTAGCGGCAAAAATAGTAATTTCAGCGATAAGAACAACAGCTACTTCAGTAGCAATTTCAACAACTGCAATAACAGTTTCAACATCAAGAAACTGCACATTAATTCTACTTTGACTTTGCGTACAGTAATTAAAGCCACAGGCAATAAAACACCAACAGCAGAAGTTATGAGAGTGAAACGTTTATAATTCGTATTTTTAAGTTCTATTGTTTCATCGTACTACTCACCAGGTGGGAATTAGCTGTGACTCGGATCGTTAGTAACCCGTTGGGTTATGTCAATATTATGGCCATCCTGTGTGAAATCGCCTTTTATTTCTTCAAAAACTAAGTTGTCCGAGAGGAAAAATATCTGTATGAGAATGTTTGATGTCTAAATAACAAAGTGCGCGCTGCCTCGGTTCATTCGACCGATTACGCCGTTTAGATTGTAGCGTTTACTTAAAGGTGGTTAAGCCCAGATTATGGGAATGCCGAAAATCTTGTATCCTGACTACCGCTTTTTAGGCAAGAATAGAGACTCGTACTTGTATGAACGTAAAACTTAGAACGTAAAAACAAGAATTTAATCTTATACAAACTAGCCTCACGCCCTTCTTATCATTTATGAAGGAAGCACTTTTGCATACCACCCTCAGAAAATACTGCAATTCATCGTGCTTCGCAAAAATGGGGAAGTTATTGTTTTATTATATAATGAAGCGAAGCGCTCTGCTCATGCTCTTTGAGTTTTCGGTAACGGAAACGAAGGTGTACACACCCCTTAACATAGATCGAAAAAAATTTTTTATTCTCTGACCTTTGAATTATACTGGAATCAAATTTGTATACAGAATCATCGGTTAATAAGGCGACATCGGCTCCCTGTTTCATGAAAAGGTGCTCAAAAGAACTTTGGCACCGATATTATTAAAAACTTGTGTACAGCTCTTGTAATACAACTATTGAAATGCTCTTCGGTGGCCTACTACAGATATCACTGATTTGATTGAATTGAAACGAAATTCATTGTTCCTTATTCTAAGAGACCCAGGAGGGGCTTCTGATTTAGAGCCTCACCCTTATAGGCTAACGTTTATTGATCCACCTAGAGTGAGAAAACAACGTGAAATAATTATGTTTATAATTAAATATGATTATAATTAAATATAATTATGTTTATAATTAAATATAATTAGGTTTATAATTATTATTATTTAGCTTATTACTTATGCACTTAAATTACATTTATTATTATTATTTGATTGCTGGTTGGTATTGAAAATAGGACCAATCGGTCAGAGCATAAGGTCGCAGTGAAGCGTAAAGTGAACGCAACTTCGTTTTTCTAAACAAAAATTTGTGGGTTTTGTCCATTACAATAAATTATAAAAGATAAAAGACTGAAATTTTCCACATATTCTTTGAGAAAAACTTAACTATTTATGTGCGAATATGGAAAAAATCGGACCGAGGTAAAGATAGTTGTCATTCCCGTACAATGGACGGAATCACTCTCTTCGTTAACTTTTTGAACGCTTAGGTACAATAGAAGCAACTAAAACACATGTAGTAACGGATTAGTGGCCATATTGGTCGTAGGTTGGCTGCTGTAACATCTCACTCGTATTTTACAGAACTTTGGTACTTACGTTACACGGAAAGTAATATCGGATAAAATAACTACGTACAAGAGTCAGGTTGCGAACCATCACGCTGGTTTCTCTCTTACTTGTCGCATACTACATATCATAATTGTAAATAAGATAGGCAATCGGAAAACACCTATCAAATTCCCTGTGAATCATAAAAATGTAAGTTGGAAGAAAATACGAAGGTTCAAGACTTTTTTTCTATATCTGTTACGTGCGGAGGGTTTTTTGAAAGCACTTTCTCTTACGGCTTCCATTAAAGGGTAGAGATAGAGTACGCGTCAGTGATCTCGCTAAATGTACGCAGTTGGATATGCGTATACAATTTAAAATATCACGAATTTCCGAAGTAAGTTCCTCAGTTCGCACATTTCCCATAAGCGGGTGGAATCATCTGGAACAGGTCGGAGGTTGGAACTCGCACTCAATATTCGCTACAAGCAGCAATTTCTTCAGTTTTTATATTTTTGTTTCAAGCTTGAGCCAATATATGTACAAATATAATTTCCTTAAGGTTTTTTTTTTTTAAATTATATTTATTTAATTTAAAATTTTCCCTTAAGATACCCTTTGAAATCTGCATTCATTTAAGATTTTGTGAAAATTTTACACAATTCATGTGTGTTTAAATAAAACACTTACCTGCTATTTAAATTTTAATATACACAACCTCATATACCTTAATACGACCTGCAAAAGCTTATATAAACAGTATATAAAATTATTACAATTGATTAAAGTTTCATAAATAAATGCCTTTTGTATGTAAATTAATTAAATATTAAGGTAAATAACTTAGTTAAGTGCCAACACAAACTTGCATACATAAATGGTTACAAAACTATATGTTTACCGACCGCCTTACACAGACCTACTATAGATAGTTATATGCTACGGGCATTTGTTAAACTAAAACCTAGAGAAAACTTTGCGGCCAAAAATGTTCGTTATATGAATATATACATGAATAAGTATGTATTAGATATCGTAAAAGACAGTATATGCGAAGAATTTGCTTTTTATACTTTACTTTATAGGAACAAGACACACAAAGCACACCTGCATACATGCAATCATTTATGTTCATTTCCTGAAGTTGTATCTTCTGTGACATGAGTCAATAACAACATGCAAGAGAGGCATTCGGTTAACAACCACAGAAACACAATAACAATATTATACAATACTTAAGCTTAAACAAAGGATATTTTTCACAAAATGAAAAATCATAAAATCAAAGGAAATGAAATGAAAAACTTATCTTTCAATACGAAAGACAAGCGAACCCAAGCACTGACTACATAACACACACACAGCACATCGTCATCGTCAGTACCATACCATACCTCTGTTAACGCGCAAACGAACCGAAGGGAAGTGAAGGGAAGCGGGAAAGAGAGAAAGATGACAAAAGAGAGAGAGAGAGAGAGAGAGAGAGAGAGAGAGAGAGAGAGAGAGAAATAACCTGAGTAGTTTGGAATGGGTGAATGGCGGAAGAGAGGTGGAGGAGTAGTTGGCAATATCGCTAGCAGATAAAAAAGAGAGAAAAAACTGGGACGTCTAAACGAGTGACAATGGAAAATGACAAACGACAAATAACATGGAGGGCTATGATGGAAAAAGAATCCGCAAAAGGAAGCCAGAGAACAAAAGGCTGCAGCACACAATGCCGGTAGCGCAACCAACTCATTCATTCTACATAAGTAACAAACTAAACGTATGTGTTGCATTCGCGGGCGGGAAGAGGGCTTTATACACGTCGTGCACATTATGTTTGCGAGTCCTTCTGCTAAATTAATTGCACTTGAGTTTCTGTGTGAAATATTTTTTCTTTCTTTTTTTTGTGCAGAAAAGAAGTAATATATAAAAAAGCTTTCCATTTACCCACAATCGCATTCAGACAAAGACAAAAATTAAAAAATATAATAAAAACCTTCTTTTGATCAGAGACTGATATTGAAAATTTAAAAATGAAATATTTTTCAATTTCATTCCCTACACCTTAACAATGGCTCCGTTCATACCAATGGTTTCGTTGATACTTAAAAGGAATTTTAATGAAGTGCGTCTCCGCTGCTCCGCTGCTGTTATGTGACGATTTGCCATCAATAGAAAACCGACTTCATCAGCAATGACTCTGGCAATGGTGATGTTTGCTTATGTGTATGTAACTGATGCCTGCTTTTAGTTTTGCTTTTTCATCATTTTTCTAAAGTGCTTTTAACTATATATTCAACTCTTTTCTTAATAAGAGTGTGCGAATTTAGCGAAAACGTGCTAATATCATTTTTATCCACAATGTAAAGTGATTAAATTCTTAAATTCGGAAAACCTTTCTGTAAACATTTCCGCCCGTTATCTATTATCTATGTATAAAAAGGATTATCGCTCAAAGTTAAATGGTGCAGGTTTTAATTAGAAAGTATCTATCAGTCCTAGCTCCTCTTTTTTTAATATGTCCAACTATTTGCGGGGAAAGGAACAGACAGATGGATTTGGCCAGGTAGAGCACAAATCTGATGTGGCAAATTTTCGAATTTGTCAGCGCATGTTGATTCAATCACCTAACGAACAAGTAAGAAAATTAAATTCAGTCGGAACCGAATATTTTATACCTATCACCATTGACCACCAAAAAATACAAAAGAAGTAAAAGAACAAAATTCTCATGCTCTATAATATGGAGCGGACGCAGATGATTTCTTCGATTTTCAAAATAAAAGTTTTTGTCGTAGAGGAATGTGGGCGTTGTAAGCGTGTCCTTTGAAAAGTTTAGGTCAATTCCAAATTGTTGTGCAAATTTTTAGGCGATATCTTCATTTTCGCTACCTGGAGTATGTTTACCACAAATACTACAAAGTTACGCAAACAGACAGACGGACAGGCGGACATATTTAGATGTTTTCAAAGATTGTAACTTGTCAAGAATTAGTATACAATTAAATCTTGATACACTTTTATATTGGTTAGGCGAGGTCAATTTTTGCCTTTTATGCACAATCGATACAGCATCGCCCATAGAGTATGCGTTCGAATTTTTGTACATTTATTTGCTATAGTTTATGAGTAATGAGCAAAAAACGAATTTTGTATTCCCTTTGAAAACCAGGGACGTCCTAAGTTTACGTGGTACTGTAGGAGGGTCCTCCCACCGATTTAGCCCATTTGCAATACCAAACTGCGTGCAAGAAATTCCAATGTTTCTGCTAAGTTTGAAGGCGATAGCTTCATTTTTACGGCGAAGAGAATGTTTACAACAGTACATTACGCAGACGGACAGACGGACGGATGGGCGTAGTTAAATCGATTTAGAATTTAGTGCCGATCAAGAATATATATACTTTATGGGGTCTCTAATGCTTCCTTCTGGGCGTTGCAAACATTTTGACAAAATGAATGTACCCCTCATTGTTTAGTGTTAGGTAAAAGAGGATAGTGAATACTTGTAAAGTGTAAAAATATGCATAAGAGACATCATAAATTGAGTATGTCAACGTAATGCATACATATTTCATACAACAGAGTTTGCTTGTATTCCAATTCATCTCATTTTGTCTTTTTTTACCTATTAACGAAAGATGAAGGGTATATTGCTTTTGTTAACACGTTTGCAACACCCAGAAGAAAGCTTCAGAGACTTCGCAAAGAATATCAAATTTTGAATCGATTTGGGCATATTTGCCTGTCGGTCTGTGTAATGTGTGCCGTTACCATTCTTCTGGTCGTGAAAATAACGCTCTCGTCTTCAAATTGGGCAGAAACATCGGAAGTTCTTGCACGCAGGGTGGTATTGCAAATGAAGTAAATCGGTTGAAGAACTACACCGACAGAGTCCTGTAAACTAAGAATGCCTCTAATTTTCAAAGAAAAATAAAAAAAAATGATTTTTCGTTCATTACTTGCACACTTTACAGCGAAGAGACATACGAAAATTGTCAGTGTAATTTTTTTTGAAAACCCAGAAGCAAGCTTCATAAATTCCATAAAGTGTAAAGTGGCTAGTTTTAAATTGGGAATGCACCTAAGCATGTCCGTCTATCCGTCCACCACACACAAATTTGCACATCGCCTACAAATTTGCAAAAGAATTTGAGAATAATTAAAACCGATCAAATGCAGCACGAACTGAGCACATTTTTGTTTTCTGTTCTACCGCACGTTACTCATAAACTATACTAGTCCACGATAAAAATTCCCATTTTTATTCTACCAAAACAATCAAAACAGCCACGCCTACACACAATATTATAGAGTATGAAAACTTCTTTTGCTGCTTTTTTTTAAATCTTGCCCGATCATAATTCTCTTACTTATTTTATGTTGATTAAGCAAAAAATCAGACAAATAAGTTCTTAGGTGCGCGCACGAGTATAAAAAAGTTGTTCTTCTATTAAGATCTTTAACTTTGTTTTAGCGCTCCGAATTATATTTATCCATATTAAAAGAGCGCGACATAGACGCAGCGTTAAAAATATTCGTTTTGTAGACTCGGTTTAATAACATTTTTTTGTATTTGAATAAAATATTATGAGTTAGGTTTTAGCGCGCATTGACCTGTCAGTTTATCTAAAAATGGTTCAATAAAGGTTTCTGCAATCTTCGTAAGCTTTTCACTATGCTTGCATACAACCATTGTTGTCGCAGCAAACGAGTCATAGAATGCCAAGTGGTGAGATAAGGATGTGACACAGAGATCAACAATTTTTGAATTCAAGTAAAAAACACGTTGACATAGTGTCCTTGAAAAGTGATACAGTCAAATACTTTTGTCTAGTATTTCGTGCCGATATTTTTCAGAATGACTTTTCAAAGCCCTGAGCATAAGCTTCAGTTTCCATAAATAGTCGCTGTCGGCCAGACGTGCGTGTGGCACCAAGTCGAACTTTAATTCACATAACTTTTCCATTGTACTTGTCGATTTGCGGCTCGATATACTTGTTCCAGTGTTAGCGAATGCGGTACCAATTTGGGAAATAGCCTTCTTGCTTTCATGCGAAATGGTGAGCATACTATATGCAATTTCCCTTCCGTTTATATTCAAGGTGGTGCTTATTATACTTGTGGTGTGTGTAGAACGTTAACTATCCCTGCAACTTCAACTTGACTTCTCGATTATCGAGACTAATTCTCGGGCGTCCATTGCTTTCGGCATCATCGTTATCCGTCCATCATTTTTTTTAAATCGGTGAACCATCGACAAATTGTTTTGATTGCTTAATTTTTTCCACATTTTTGTCAAACCGCCAAATTTCAAAGTGATATCTTCGCTTTGCCATCCCATATACTACAAAAGTGGACAAACGGACAAATGAATAAAGGAATAGATGAACTGGTGGATTTCGAATTAGAAAAAATTTCATATGCATGGACTGTAATATTGGATGGCCGATTTTGTCCATATGTTTGCAGATAGCATAGGCTCATCGATGGAATGTACGTACGAGTTTCTTGCTTTCAAAAACAAGGATGGCCTCAGATTACCTTGCACTATGAATGTGCCTCACGATGAGAATTTTTCTGAGAATCCGATTAACGATATGCATTCTACGTAATCAGCGATAATATATTCGTGTGTAGGAAACTAAAGATTCGAGCCAAGGCAAATAAAAATTAAAAGATTTGGTTTAAATTTGATTTTATTTTTTTAATTGTGGCGTACTTTTCACCACGATGTACAACCAACAGTTGCAGTATGCACGGTTAGTGCACCATGAGAAAAGCTTTTCTCTCTCCCTCGAAACTCATATATTAAAAATTAATTATCTTACTGCCAAAATTAAATTTGCACTAAGTAACTAAAACTAAAATGTAATTTTTTTTAATTGAGTCAGCGATATTGAAGTGGAATAGATTTTGCATATTAGGCCAGGGCAAATTTTTATATTAATATTATTTATATTAATATTAAAAATTTTTTTTGTTCGCTAAGCAAATCTTTTAAGCATTACTTGAATATATTGTTAGTTAAACGCGTTGCTAAAAAGTTCATAGAAGTACGCATAAATGTTACGTACACGACCGCTCAAAATTTATGCTTTACATTTTGTAAAACATTAGAAAAGTAAATAAGAGTGTATTGGAGTAAATTTGCTCATTGTGACAATCACGCAGTCACCCATAAATATGCAATGGATGTAATGTATGCAGTAACAATAATATATAAAATGTGTTTACAAATTGTGTAGATTGCGTAGGCTTGTATAAGCTTTTGTTTATGACTAATTTTTCACATCGTAAAAAGTACGTATCCTTTTTTTTTTTTTTTTTTTTTAAAAAATAAACAAATGATTTAACATAAAAAAAAAAAAAAAGAAAGCAATCGTTAGTAGAACAAAGACCACGGTTTTCTTTGAAGGAAGATTATGTGGAATATTCTCTAAGTAGAAATATGTGTTTTCATTAAAACGGAATTCGAAACAACAGCAACAAAATTTAAAGTACAACTCATATGAACGAACATGCGAATACAAAGAAGCACTGAAAACGCTTGAACTAAATTCTATTTAACATTAAAGCGAAACCTATAAAATCCGCTTGCATTTCATTAGATGCTCGCATATAGCTCGTTTATATG
Source organism: Glossina fuscipes (assembly GCF_014805625.2). NCBI lineage: Eukaryota > Metazoa > Arthropoda > Insecta > Diptera > Glossinidae > Glossina > Glossina fuscipes. Next base: position 4,225,976 of record NW_023998464.1, on the reverse strand, counting down.
TTTTTGCTCATTCATTTGTGCCTTTGTGTGCGTTTTCACGTGTATGAGGCACCTTAGGGCTTTCGTTGCCATTCACCCACACTCATCTGTACATGCATTTACATAAACGAACCAATAGACGAGAGTTACGAGTCAAGTTTTTACAGAAATTTGCTTTAGCAACTGTTAGTTTTTATATACCAATATATGTATGTTGTTACTGCCGAAAAGAATTTATGACTGATACATACAATCAAGTGCCTAAAAACGTTTATGCCCATGTAAGTGCATAGGAGAAAATAGTAATACTTCAGAGGCGGTGTATTCAATTTACCATAAACTTCTTTTAATCTAACAAAATCAGTTAGGATTACGTATATTAAACTTTAAAGCGCCAAAATTTTTACGATATTAGAAAAGTCATTTTCGGAACGTCTAAGCTTAAAGCATCCCTAAAAAGCATCACTAAAATATTTAGCTTGAGTCTAGAGTAACCTTTTAAAGAAATAGAGCCGATAGACTCCGATAGAGTCTAGTACTTACTCTACTTTTAGTCCTAGGACTTATTCCTTCCTTTGATCTAAATATATTATAATAATAAAAAAATTTTACTAGCAAAAGGAGCGATGGGTAAACAAGCAACAGATGCGACGTTATGAGTAAAGTGTCTTACATATTACGGTGCAAGAAGACTCCTACAAGAGAAGTCAGTCTACTTAGGCAATAACCTAAAAGTTTTTTTTGCTTTCTTAGATCCGATCAAGTTCAGAAATGCATTTTTAAAACTAATCCTTTTTAATCCCAAAAGCATTATTATAAATGATGTAAGTTTGGTTTTTTGTTCGTTTCCAGCTTTTCAAAGATCGTGAAGAGTTCTCAACAAATAGATGTTGGTTTCTATATGAGTTTTCTACTCGCAGAGTTAGTGTGTTCATTACTAGAAAGCGACTCCAAGTAATGCCTGAAATTAATTAAATTTGTGCATCTCAATTTTAATTTAAAGACCGTTTTGCAAGCACGTTTATAATAAAATATTGCATAGAAAATCTCAAGGAAGGCCTGTACATGTAAACATGTTCGTTTGAATCCATAGTTAAAAAATTCATTCACTCTTATGAGAAAACGAAAAAATTGTCTTATTTTTATTTATTAGTTAAGGTTAAGGACTGAATATTCAACAAATTTATCTTGATTAAATAATTAAAAGTAATTCAATTATCTTCGGTGCAAGAATTGGACGCTGAATGGCGTCAAAACTGTACTACTGATAGTAGTCCTAAGTCAGACAATTTTGCCGGCAAATCACAACCGAAGTAGGCATCATTGTCATTATATATATATATATATATTCGTGTATAACATTATTAAGGATGGAAAAAAAGTTAATTTTGAAAAATATTAAAATAATGGCAATTAAGGGGTAAGGGCATTAAGCGTGTCGCAAAGCGTAACTAATGCAAACCCGCGTCTAGATGTCTAAGCTCAGAGAAACACGATTTTTTAGAAATATTGATGCTTGTGTGATTTGAACGACGAGGTTCAATTTTTAACCAAGCAAAGGCAATTTTTGCATAATAAATACTCTTTAAATTAATTTGTCAATAATATTCTATATGTTTATCGAGATACTGCTCTCCGGAAGATATTCGAATGAATAAAATGAAATTTGTTGGGGACACGTTGTAGGATGTTATGAAAAACTCGTGCGTCGAGAAAAACTCTTCCGTATTCTTCTAAATGTTCGCCGATGTTGTTCTTCCTCGAACACTTTTCCCCAGGAAGCGAAATTGTCTCCGCTTCGCACGTTTTACACAGTAATATAACCGAATTCATAACTGAGACCGAAGCATTTATTCCAGGCTTTTAGTTCTTTGGCAGCAACACGCACAGCTTTCGAATTGAGTTCAGCTTCATGTCTCGATGAATATAGATTTTAAGCTTTGGAAAGTGTTGTATGTTTCCTGTTTTATAATTGTTGGCCTGAATGGCTTGAAATTTTTAAGAAACGTAAAAATGCGTTCCCATTTGCGAATATTCTAACTCATCCCCTTTCCTTAAAGCTTTTCATTACAAATTTTTTTTGTTTTTTGGTGCACACATCTTTTCTGAAATGGTTCGATGAAGTTACGCTAACTTATTTTTCTATCTGAACATAAATCCTTTCAAAACACATCTCCTAGTTTTTTTTACCAAGTTGAAACTCAGTAGGCAACATATCACGCTTTAACTTTGTTCAAAAATTTTGTTTTTATCTTATCAAATTTTTCCACATCTTACAGACGGTGCAAGACAAGTTTTCCTCTGAAAAATTTGCAGTGTTCTTCCCCCTAATAGAAATATTGAAATTCTAAATCGTGTTCTAAAATCGTAAAAACGTAGCAGTGTATATTTTTCGCGATATGGAAAAGAAAGAAGTATAAAATGATTGGAAAAAATTCAATGTAGCGTATAGCAGACCATAGTTCTAATTAGCAGTCTATGTAAGTAACTGCATACATATATTAGTTTGGGGAAAAAGAAATCCATTATTTTTATATGAACTTCAGGACTTTATTTAACATGCTTCGGATTGTCCGATTTGGGTCAAATATGCACCGTTTTGTTGTATGATTTGTTGCCATTTTCAAGGTAACTTCAAAATGCCTCTCTCATAGAAGTCCTGGTCTCTATTTGCAAAAAACTCTAGTAGTCGATTTTCACAATCCTCCCTAGAATCCAATTTTTTATCATTAAAGAAATTTTGCAATGCAAGAAAAAGATAATAATCGCTTCCCAACCAAGCTCCTGAAGTTTCTGGCGAGTCACTGTAGATGTTTGTGGCCTAGTATTGTCCTGGTGGAACACGACATCTCTCCTGTTAGCCAATTCTGGCCGTTTCTGGTCAATCGCTATCTTCAAACGGTCCAGTTGTTGACAGTAGAGATCAGAATTTAGCGTTTGGCCATATGGAAGCAACTCATAATAAATAATCCACTTCCAGTCCCAAATCAAATGCATAGCAAAACCTTCCTGGCCGTTTGAGGTGCTTCACCGCTCTTTGACCACGATCGTTTCCGCACAGGGTTATCGTATATGATCCATTTCTCATCTCCAGTCACCATCCGTTTAAGAAATGCGTGTATCTCATTCCGTTTGGCCAAGGCTTCGCAGATGGAAATTCGATCTATCATGTTTTTTTCTGTTAATTGGTGTGGCACCCAAACATCGAGTTTCTTTTTGAATCCAGCTTTGTGTAAATGGTTTAAAACTGTTTTATGGTCGATTTTTAGCTCCTGGGCGATGTTACGACTGCTAACATGCCGGTCAACTTCGATAATTTCTCCGATTTTATCGACATTTTCGACGACCGGCCTACCTGTGCGAGGTGCATCTTTAGCATCAAGAATTCCTGAACGGAATCTACGAAATCAAAATTGCACATAATTGGCTGTTACAGTATCGGAACCATAAACACCATGCACAATTTTAGGCGCCTGGCTTGCATTTTCGCCTTTGTCAAAGAAAAACTGTAAAATGTACCGAATTTTCTCTTTGTTCACTTCCATTTTTAACACGCTGCAACTCACAACTGAATGCACCAAACAAAAAACAGCAAAAGAATTTTTTTTACTGCGAAATGTCACCTTTCCAACGAGCATAAATCTGAAATTGTTTGATCGATACTTTATGAAAAATCTATCAGTGCAGCTATCTACCGAAAAAATAATGGATTTCCAAACTAATATATATTCCATAAAGTACATATGTAAAAATTATCTTATCTCTTCTCGAACTTAATTTTGATACGAAGGGGCGTATATTTTGGTTACGATGTGGGAAGTAAAATCAAAGATATGAAAGAAAAGTAAACGTGGAAATTGTGTAGTTGCTGATAATTATGCTTGGAAAAAAAGGTATCGAACTTAGTTAGTCTTTCGTATATCTCTATACGTGTGTCTGATAGTACATATGCGCCTACAAGCACACCAACACAAAATTGTGTGCATGAAGTAGCGTCATGTACTGACTGGCAATGACCAAAATATCGATTTTTTGTTGTGCACCAGGCTAGAAAGCTCTTGTGCAATCCGCTCATAGTTTCCATACAAAATTTTTGTGTAGTTACGTATATGTATGTGCAATATGTAAACATCTGCATGTATGCATATATGGACTTAAACATAAAATTGTATATATATGCATGCGTATGTTTCGTTGTGAATGTATGCGTGCACATGGTTGGTGTTATGCTATTGCTACTGCCTGCGATGATATCACTAATAGAACACTAGAGTATTCAAATAGTACCTAACAAGTGTGCACTTCAATGTTTTATTTGTCTGGTCACTCAGTTGTTCGTTCAGTCAGTTGTTTATGCGTTCTTTCGCTTCAACATATTGTTGGTTGCTCCGGTCACATTAGCTTGAACTGTTATATAAACAGTAAGGGACAGTTTGCACGCGTATGTAGCTCTTGTTCATTAGCTGAGAAAAAGTATGGCTAACGCTGCTGGGGTACTCGTTGGCCAAATATTTGTGCTACCAAAATTTTCTCATTTTTATTTCATCTTGTACACTGTATTGTTGTTTTATTGTTCTTATTACTATTTCTCATTTTTTTTTTTTTTTTGCAATTCAGTTTTTATGTGCCTGACAAACGTTTGGTTACAGCCGTTACTCATTAATATATACGGTTATATGCATCTATGTAAATAATACTTGAATGTGTATATGGGCGCGTGTATAGTTTACTTTAACTACTACTACAAAGTAATATTAAAAGAGGAAAAATAACAAAAGAAAAAAGAAGACCCCAACTTGCCTTGGGGCAAAATTCTGATATCCATCGGCAGATATAAATATATAAAAATCATTGCTTGACCATTTCACTTCAGCGTCGGTAAATGTAATCGTTCAAATATTGTATAATCCCTTTTGAACTGATTGATATCCGATAGAAGCAACCAAGCCTAGAGATTATATGTCAACCCTTCCGATTTTTATGGGCTTCGAATATCGGGCGAACGCATAACGGTATGGCAGGACTTATCTAAATCGGTTTATGGACCACTCTAGATCAAACTACTTTTAAAATATATTTATTAGGTATTACGCAAATTCATTGAGCCATATATTTACCTTACCATTTGGGGCTGGAAAAAGCCGCACACAATACAAATTCCTATTTTCGCTGCTCACTATTCTCTATTGTCGTATATTTATGTGCTGTTTTAATATGTGCATCTGGCATCGTTTGTATTGTATTGTACTAGTACGCCTGTGAGATCAATGAGAAACTTAACTCATCAATGTATTAATTTGATAATTTGCTACTTACCAAAACGGATAATGAAAAGAAGTACTTAGCAAAAGTAATAGCGAATCGGACCGGATGTTCATGCAGGCGTGGGAAGCAGTTGGCAGAGAAGATATAAGAAAAGCAATTAATCTGAAATACTTGAATGTGCATAAGGACCTAGATGTGTCCTTGATGAAAGGGAGATCTTCCCGATATTTAAAGGGGAATTTACATAAGCCTAACAAAGCGCAACCAATAGCAGCAATTTTCTAAATAAATATTTCTTATTCTATGTTGTTCAAACCGAGCACATTCCTAGGAATGTTTTACTTAGTCGTAAGTTATATGTTATGCTCAACATAATTCTATTCATGTGACTGGTGTGTTTTGTTTCTGCGCTTAATAAAATTATTAAATACAAAAAAAACATGCTTTCGTTCAGATACTCGGTACTTTGTTATATGATATATATATAAAATATATCTGCCGCGCTCATTTCCTCCGAAATTTCATCTATAGATAACTTTGAAATCAACGCTTGTACGGTAAAAGTTACACAGTTGCTCATAAGCTGTTGTTCAGTAAATATCAATGAATATAGAGATGGATGCCATTTACGGCTCTGCGTCTTAAACTGAAGAAAAATGCATCTGAAGCTGCCGAAATGATTAAGTTGGCTTGGAACGAAAATTTTAGTCTCGGAGGCGATGAATGTTTGTGTACGTTCGCCCGTCCCTTGCAAAAACAATCTAAAAAGTGATCTTCAACTTGGGCTATAAACTTCTCCTGATTGCGGGATTATTCTCTAGACCTATTTCGTTCGCGGTTTAGCGTTGGTTTAAACAGTTCATAGATAGACAGATGGTTTAACAGATCGGTAGTTCGCCAAAGTTGAAGATGTGCGAAAATGAAGCGATGAGAGATGTGCGAATGGGGGATGACTTGAAACCACGAGGTTTTTATCGCGATCCATCCGTAAGCTAGTCGATAAGAACCAGAAGACGTTAGATAGTGATGTTGAATGTTTCGATTATTACGCGTTGTAACAAGTGTTTTTTAGTTAATTTAAATTAACTAAACTAATTAAAAAAACCGCTAATATTATTGGCTTTGCACATAAGAAGATGACATATGCACGCGTGTGTATGTGTTATTCAAAAGAGAGATTTGTATCTACTTTGTGGCCTATTATTTATGCTGTTTTTGTAGCATATTTATCAGTATTTACCAATTTTAGCGGAAGCAAATACCGAAACTTAATTTACCTTACGCTATAAAGGGATAAAAATTTTTGTTCGGTTCGGGCTTTTATATCCTTCTACTTGCATTAAAAATTTAGATATTACGTATGCAACACCCAGAAGGGTCCGAAAATCCGTCATCATCGTCATCATTCATTATACCGATCGATCCCAAATCACTTTCTGAATCGGAACATTTAAACATCGTTGAATCATCCCCTTTTTGAATAATTTTTAAAATATGGTTTCAATAAAGATTTTATTAAAGTTGACGAACGGTGAGATTGATGATGAATGAAAAATGAATGTGGAAATATGTATTCAATTCAATTTAAAGTAGAAGAAATTTCTTGACACATTGCCCTTTCTCTTCCTCACCCCCAAAAGCACACGTACACACTACGCATTTAGACAATTCTTTATTTGATCGTGATATAGCAAACATTAGCGTAGTTCTGTTTTTCTGCAGGTATGTACGGTGTGTACGAATTTGGCATTGATGCTGCTTGTATGCATATTTTATGCATTATTTTTCAGTTTATCGAGAAATTCACCTAATTCCATTGTTTATGGAAACTCAATATCGACAGATGGCTGTGATTGTGAAGCCAACCTCAATTAAACGGTAACATCATCCGTAGTAGTTTTGTGTTATGCAGAGAGAACTATATATTCTAGTTTATGACCAGAGACTTAGATGGCAATAATGCGCGCGAATACATCCGTACATATATATTTATGTAAGTATCGAAATGGTAAATGTGTTGTGTTAGTGACTTTGCACACAGTGTTGGAATGTTATGTTTAGTTTTTATTAAAATGTGTCTGTAAACTGAAATTCGAGTAATAGTCAAGCACGATGGGACTTTGTGTAAGAGAAGTATGCGTTAGTATAAGTCTCAGTGTTATTGCTCCTACAAACACGTAATATACCAACCAACTAACAAAAACAAGAAGAACAACAGTATAAATGAAACGTTACAACCAGGAAAAATGTATGTATTTTTTGGAATTCTCGTTTTTCGTACTGCAAGTTGTCCTCCTTTGCGAGGTTTGCCTTCGTATGAAATTGCAAAAGAGAACGCCCCTGCATGTAAGTGTACCTCTCATATACGTTTGAGTGCAGTTTCAAAGAACTACTATCATCGTATCTATAGTTCCTGTCAGATTGAAGAGGGTGGTGTGTGATGCTTTAAATAAAAGGGAACAATAGAATTTTTTGCTTTAGCTATGTATGTATTTACCAACACCAACATCAGTATTTCATTATGATTGTGATTCATCTGCATGAAACTATGTGTGGTTGCGTGCCTATGTTTATGTATGTTTTCACCCACGCAATACCGTCAGCTTTATAAATGGAACCTTATATATATATATATACATATATATATATGTATATATATATGTATATATATATGTATATGTAGATAAGAGTAGGTAGTGATCAAACCGAAAGGGTAGCTATGCTTATCATAGGCCGAATTTTTCTATTCATTTTGGCAAATTAAGCTATTTTTTTAAATTATTGTTATGGTTTGGCGTTTGCTTTTCTCGCTGTCTGATAAAGATCTATTGTTTGGGCGCTAAATGTAGGCCCTTTCTCCCTTTCTCTGTCCCCTTCCTAGCTCGATAAAGGGATAAAGGTAAACAAACTTACTTTTTTCAAACATATACGTGAAAGTTTTTTGCTTCGTTAAGCTTATTATTATTAAATTTTACAATCATAATCATGAACTTAATTTATTCCTGAGTTGTAAATACAAAAATTTTTACGTATAATTACGTGTGTATGCCTTCATAAATAAATGAAAACATGGTATAGCTCTCCCATAATCCCAGTCGACATAAGCCATATCGTACCATAAACCAAAGAATGTGTACAGAGCTAACGAAAAATACAAATTTTTATATATTTTGGAGTTGTATTCATTCGCACATACAGTCATGTATTCCTCCTTTTTTCTCCAGAGAAAGAAAAATTCTGAAAAAATATAAAAATGAAAATCAATAAACCCAAGATGTCCAAAATTTTTTATTTTCTATGGATTTTTAGAGATTGGATAGCATACATATAGCAAAGGTCTGACCAATAAAGACTTTCACTGCCATTTTCCAGCATTTCTGTATAAACATAGATATGGTCTGTTGTCATATTACCGTAACAGTTGATATATATAGAAATCTGGAACTTGACATGTCTGCTGAGAGTTGATAAATTTAGATTAAGTTAGACAATAGTCGCATTTATGTTAAAATTATCAACAGTCCTTATTAGAGCCATATGAAGATTCTTGCTATCGTTGGTCATCTCAAACCTGCAAACACCTGCAATGAGAACGCTATTTATAAATATTATTTAACTGGAAATTAACGCTGTGGGAACTAAAGTGACAAGGTCGTTGCGGTCCGACACTTAACCTTCGTTTAATTTTATGTATTGTGAGTTTATTTGTTTATATTGGAGGGGTTACCGCATACGAAGTCAATCCAGTTGCCTTGCAATGTGATTATTGTAACAACTGGCGACGCTGATCCTTCGAACCGAAGTTAAGTTGAATTGACAATTCTCATTTCGGCTCTTCTTGATCAAGTGATCGAAGCAGCAATATAATCATCATCATTCTCACCCGTCCGAATCCTTGTAAGCAAGTAAGTTAGGATACCGTCTAGGTTAAAATAATTGGCGGCAATAGTATGCAGTCACAATCCCCGCTTAGTAGGCATTTTATGTTGATTTTGAAAGCAGAAGCCGCATAGATTAGCCACGTGGTAGGCGTCAAGGCGGCCCAAAACAATCTTGATTTCGGAAGGTAAGCCTACGTTTTATTAGGGAAATATGGAACATGCCGACGAGCTAATCCTAGGCACATATCTTTTCTCTTTCCCCACTTCTTTATCACCGTCACTGTGTTACACGAAAAGGGGACCTTCCCTGGATGATTGCTCCATATTAAAAAAAAAAAAAGTTACTTTGCATCAGAACAAAATGTGGGTTTTACAGCACATATATGTCTTGTAAAACAGTTGCTGTCGACTTGATGCAGTGTCGAAGGTTCGAAAGGTTTCAAACGTTCGCAAATATAAAATTGCCCGATGGTGTACCTGAACTTTCACTTTGCAATACTGTAGCTCGGAATCGTGAAAAAAATTATTTAAAAATGGAAGGTCAACTTTCCATTGTTGTTGTATCAACAGCAAGAATCGTATGTGCTTCTATTATCGAAATTTACTAATGATTTCTTAGCCGTTAAAACACATTTAGAAGAAGAAAAAGAAGAAATAAATTGTGCTTAGTTAAATACTTGTTAAAGTGCAAACATTACCTTGAGATTTATCTTAATTGACTATTGATATTAGCAAATTATTGTGCGTTACTGAATCGTACGATTCACGATAGCACTTATGAAAACTTTACATTGATGGCTGGCATGATTTTTACTTTAGAAAAACATCACTTTTATTTTATATTTTAGCAGAACTTCTTGCCGAACAATAAAAGAGTTCACAAACGTATTAGACTTTAATTAAATTTTAACTAATGAAACGCCCAGACTTGCAGGTAGTCTTTTGTTTGCTTTATTTTTGAAGTTCAATTTCACCCCTCTCGTCCGAGAAAAGTATCCTTCCGAAATACCCGATCGACCAAGCGCTACCTATTTATGTTATTTGGTAGTGAGATGAAAAAGTTATAATAATAAAAGAGAGAATCTAAAAAAGGAAAAAAAAATTCTGGTTTTACGTTCACTCATACAGAACGATATGTACATAGGAAGGCAGTGGCATATTCTGTAGGGAAATTGAAATCAACTAATGCGACGGATGTGATGTTAGTTTATGTGGTTAAGACTAATTTTTCTTTCTCGTTTACTTTTTTTACCGCCTTGCTTTGTTGTTGGAGACGGGCCCAAGAAAGGGGAAAGGGAGGTTAATGGAATAGTCAGGAAGAGAAATACGAAATGTGTATGTGGGTATGTCTGTATTTAGAATAAAAGCACTATTTGTCTATGTAAATTTTAAATAACAGTATATGTAAATGTGTGAGCGTGCATGTGTGTTTACATACGCAAACAGAAATTGTTTGATTTAATTCTCTTGTCATATGTTGTAAGTTTCTGAAATGATCTGATGTATGCACGAAAGTTTCGAAAGGAAAGCACTTCATTAAAAGCCACAAAAACAAAAAATAAATAAAAATAAAAAGGAAAACCACATATAGTTTTAATCGAATCTTAGATGCCCACCATTTAAGGCGAGTTTCTTAAAAGTTATTTACTTTTTAAACAATATTTAATTTTTAAACGTACATACATATCTTCGATATCTCTATGGATTTTTGCTCTTTTAGAATATTTGTAAATTTGCATTGCACACTATTGGGTTCACTTATATCCCCGTTACATGGCAACATCATCGTTAGGTTGTGGTTAAAGAGGCAGCACTCGAAGGAAAAATAATAAAAAATGAAAATTAAAATAAAGTGAAATCAAATTTTATACGGAATAACAACAATAAGAAATAACAGAATTTAAATATCATTTTAAATAAACTTTAGAAAAAAGTATACAGAGTACATGTCCACCAACACTATAATCATATAAATACACGTAAGCAGTAAGGCGGATATTATCTTATTTCTAGATTGAGTCTATCGTACATTTTGTATTCAAGTTGATATCTGTGAGTGGCATAGCTTATCAGTTACCTTTGAATAACAAATATGTTTGTGGTACACATGTTTACATGTTTGCCAAACTTATCGAAGAAGAGGCTGTTTTGAGAAGAAAAAGATTACGAAATACCAGTGTGGGAATTTGCAATCGATCGGTAAGATATTTGCATAGATAAAGCCAAACTTTTGAGATATCCTCGGTTCTTTTAAAAGCTTTAGCATATTTCTTTGCGTTGTCGATCCGAATTTCCTTACTTTAAATCAAAATTACTAAAAATCAAACTGAAGGCGAAAATGTCTTCATTATTTTCCCTCTTTGCAGAAGTCGGCTTGACCGACATGCTTTCGAGAAGGCCAACTTGTAGGCAATGTTGAATTGTGGGACATTAGGTAGTCAACCAGTGATCGCAGACGATGTATTAGGCATTAATTATAAACCAAAAATCGTCTTTTTTCCCTACTGATCGAAAATGATTTCTCTGATTCTATGCTCTTTTGTCGCAATAGTACATACAAATAATCATTTTCTTGCCATTAAAATTTAAGATTTTTTCAACGTACAGTTGAACTATAATTTCCGTAAAGTGAATAACAACCTTAGGGAAGAATTTAAATTATCCTATTTGTGTGACTATTAATTCAATTTAATTTAATTTTTTCACAATTCTGTGAAAAGGATATCGTGTGTGCATCGAAATTGCGGGCAGAAAAGAGAAAGGAAAAAATGAGAAATTGAAAATAAAAAATTTATTCATATACGTTTCAACATTAACAAAGCAGTTGAAACTGTTTATTTGTTTATTTCCTTTGAGAGTTTCTCTCCCACTGTTTCCTTTTTTTCAGACAACGAATGTGAGGTTAGCACTGCACAAGCAAATTAAAAGAAAACGTTATTCTTTCTGTTCCAATCTTGCCAGATGATAATATCATCTTATGGGAGTGTGTGTGCCATTAAATGGAAATAATTTCATGTACAGCAATGTCTTTCCCTAAACATCACAAACGTTTGTATGTTGCGTGTAGCTATAAGTAAGCATGGGTTTGAATGGTGTTGGATGGTTTAGCTTAAATGATATTCACATGTTTTCCTTTCCCTGTTTTTACTTAGTGTCGAAACCTTTACAACGCGCACAGAAAAACTTTAGATATTGTCCCTCTCTCTGCGTCTGTCTGTGATAAATATTGAAACAAGACTGCACATTAGGGAAAAGCGTTGATGGACTTTGCGCGCAGCTTGTTATAGAACAAGGATCAAATCGGTCAAAGGACACGCCTGTAGCGCCACTTGTACTCAAAGCAAAAAAATTGGCTGCGTTGTTCATTACTCATTAGGTACAACAGATACAAAGGTATAAATTTCCAAACATGTTTTTCGTACGATTGTATAGTGCCCGTATAAATATAGCAAACAATCGGTCATGGGCACCCGGCATTGCAGAATAACAAAATTTCATTCTTTTAAGATAAAAATGTTGTGATTAAATGACTTGTCATCAGGCGAACACTAATTCTCTTATTTAGTTCTTTTCATGTTAACTAACCTTTCGAACCTGAAGTTATACAATGCGTTCATATGATCACATAATATACATTTACAGGCTACGCTATTGAAATCAACACATAGTAATTGCTCCAACCGCTCGCACTCACTTCGAGAGTAGTAAATAACAATAGGAAAAGAGTGACATGAGCAATTAAAATTTTGCAAAACTTAATAGATTTTTGTCCTCTAATGGAAAATAGATAATAAAGAAAATCTGAAAGTAATTATGCAAATCATGAAAGTTATACAAGTGTTTTTTAATGGAGAGCACTAAAACAAGAGAGAGAAACTTTTGATGTCCACAATACGACTATTTATTTATATATTTGTAGACCTATTTGCTAATGCATTACATAGATCAGTAATTTCCGGGACTAGAGAATTGGTATCGCCCCGAACAAAACGTTCATAATAGTTTTAGAAATACTAAACTTCAAAATACGTTTATCAGAATTTTAAGTAGTTTCGATTTACAGTATTTTGGTTGCGGTAATTTTGTTATTTTCAAAATAATGGGAAAAGTCCCCCTTAATGGAAGAATCTCCTTTGCTGTTTAAATATCGCTTTTTGATGGGAAAAAATACCGTTTAAACATAACGTTGGCTTGAAAAACGTTACAATAATTTTCTCCATCGAAAATGACAATCCTTCAATCTTTGTCGACTTATCGGCGATTCGGAATGCAGCGGACGCGTAAAAGATGTATTTGCAATGAAAATATATCAAAAAAATCTTCAACACTATTCTTGATAATTAAAAGGGACATGTTAGTTGACGTTCACAAGTTGACGCCCTCGGAAGTCGTTTTACAAATGGATACAGCGTCTAGTCAACGTCCAGCAAAATTGATTAAGTTGAAGTTCGAATTAAGCTCACATATGGTATTGCAATAGGCGCGGGTGTAACAGCATTTCTAAATTTCAGGTAAAGAGTCTTTCGCGATAAATTACAAAACTCTTTACTAACCTCAACGAGATATTGCGGGGAAAACTATGAATGGGGAATGGAATCTTACCAACAAGACGTCTTAGAACGAAAGCAGGACTCGACTGTTTAAGCGAAACTGAAGGTAGACTTGCAAGATGCATTATCCATTGCTTGTGAGAAGGATGCTTGCTCTAAAGCACTAGTAAATTAAATGAATAAAACAGATTGTAAAACAATTAAAAAGACTATAATGATCCACGGCAAAGCATTAAATACCCTACAGCATTCTACAATACTTTTTCAAAGCGAGAAGTAATATAGAAAGTGGTCAAGAAGGAAGTCCTATCCGAACAATTTTCAAGGGCTTTAGCTTCTAGGCAAAACACGTCGGATTATCAAATTTCATCAAAATTTATCAAAAATTTCAGCCCGTAACTTGAACACAAGAGAACAACTTGGACAGATGGATAGGCGGATATGCAACCTCATATCAGATCATAACGTGGTTCTGTTGGATCTTTCTCAAGTCCTTCTGGGTGTTACTTAGGTCATCACAAACTTAATATACCCCTGTAGCACAAATGGTGTGGGATAGAAATATGTCCAAACGTACAGACAGACAATGCATGAATCCAATATGTTTTCCTTTAACGTCATTGCAATTTTATGCGGAGCTCATACCTGAAATCATATCAAATATTTATGTTTACGATAAATTATAACACATGTGTGTGATAAGCATGCTTACTTTTAAACGACAATTGTTTTCATAGTCGTTTTGATTAGAAAATATTAATCGTATATTATTTGTAAACACCAACTGAACTTGGACGGGCTTCAAACTACGGCAAACAATGTTCAATAAATTTTGTGGTTCGCAATTAAGGACACTTACTATTGGAAAAAACACACACGTATATTAAAGAGAAAACAATGAATGCAATGCGACGAATTGCGTAACCAAGGGCTCGAATTTCCGCGCTTTATATCGAACAGCGTCTAAAAAAGTCTTCAATACTAAGACGATGACTTTCGACGTCGAACAACTTGTAACGTGTTGCAGAATAACAACCTTCGTTAACATACAAATTTTAATCGACAACGAACGTGGAATCCCCTGCTTGTTTTTCAAATCAATGCTTGTATCGACAAAGCGAAAAGAGTGTACAATCATTTTTATGAGACGCACATATTTGAAAGATGGTTGCACATAAAAGGGCGGTCCAATGTCTTTGAAAACATAATTTCTAAAATAACAATTTCTGATGTTTGATCTGCGCTATAAAGGACAGAGATTAACAAAAAAATTCCTACGAGAGAATAACAGTTCAAATCGACTATGAAAGAGGAATTAACAAACATTGCTGCTATATATATCCTTAATGCTGTATATGCCAACTATTTAGCAGGTTTGTGCAATAGCGCGAACAGGAAATTATCCTTAAATAAATTAGCAAATTTGACACAGGAGCTGGATCTTATAAAAAAATCCCTTGCAACTTTGTAGAAGAACGGATGGTGGGAGCAGTTGCCGGCCTGGTTTCAGTAACCGGAGTGAATTACGCAAAAGCATTTGGATCGAACGAAAGTAACTTTTTACATTTCCTCTGTTTCTTTTCAAAGGATGGGTCGAACGCAATGACCACTGGGAAACTGTAAATTATAAAATTTCATTTGGAAAAGGGAGAAGAGCACCGACACCCTATAATGGAAATGCTAAATAATTATTTAGAATTAAAAGACAAAAAGTGGAACAAAAAAATTCATAATTGACACAGAAAGCAAAAATATTGAGTTACCCGTTACACATTAACGAAAGTGTATTCGACTTTCTAAATTGAGTGTGGTTTCTATTGCTCTTTGAATATATAATTACGGCCTTCTACACAACGAATTTTCTGAGTTATCTTGTATTGTATTGGCCACAGTCATAAGCGGAACAAAAAAGCCTGAGTAAAGTAGCGCAAAATTTATAAATATTGCAATCCATGATTTCTATACGTTTTCATCAAAATGACGAAACAAACTGTTTTTTTCTTTTGGTATTATGCTGTTAGAGGGAGATCGAGTAGATATCATTTTAATAATTTCTTAGATAGTTTGTATTACGATATTTAAAAATGTTAGATGCAGAAACAAATTTTCTGTGTTAAAGCTGATTGTTTTATAAAACGCACCGGGCGTGTACACTTCTCCCGAAATGTAAGGTACTTTCAAGTAGCTTTGGTGCTTGTAGTTAGTTTTAGTTCTGTAGTTAGTTTGGTCTTTATTCTTCAAAGTATAAAGAGATAGATATCAACAAGCACCATTTAAGGCATTGGATATTAAACAGGAAAAAATGCAATCGAAGTTAATTTGGGGTGAAGTGAGCTGTGCAATAAAAAGGAATTTGGGAAATTTACTGTTGAACAATTGAAGTTTGGTGGGATTGTAAAAAAACCACTTGTTAGCTACACGAATTTCTAAGGTCTAATAAAACTGTTGCGTCCGACCCTATCAAGCCCAAATGGTCCGACGTTGCGACGCGCTTAAGGAAAATAGACCATTAGCGAAATGGAGAGGAGCTCGAAAAGCAGCTTTGCTCACTATGGACGTCAACATAGGATGGGATATTTTTCAAAACTGTTTCCTTCTTTGTTCAGATGGATGCAGTGACATTTAGTAGGAAATGATCGTCAACATAGGACGAGATATTTTTCGAACCTGTTTCGTCTTTTGCTCAGATGGGTGCAGGTATGTAAAGCAGGAAAACGGTTCGCAAAAGTCCAGGATATGAAGAAAAGGCTCAATGACTTTTTCGCTTTCGCAATGAAACCACGAAGTTTCTGTTAAGAGGGCATGCACAAGCTATTTCATAAGAAGCAAAAGACCATAGGTAATGACGGTGAGTATTTGGGTTATTACGCTTTGTAACACGGTATGTTTTATATAAATTTGTATTTTGACAGACTGATGAGACGGAGGTTGTATTCTATTCCTTAATCAACGTGGGGATTCTTTCAACTAATTGCGATATTGCGTTGCAATTATCCAAACAGATTGACTTTCTATGGAATGGAATTGTAGGGGTTTTCCTAAGTTTAGTTAGAAGGAAGTCATCTAAGGGACACATATCGTGTTTTTTTTGTGTTGATTTAGATCAAATCGAATCTATTAATCACCTACACTGACAAAAACATTTGAAAGTTATGCTTCCAACATAATAGTGCCGCGTTTCATCGCTAATTCGAAGGTAAGCAGGCATGCAGTTTATAAGTATAATTCAACTTCAACTATCTCTTTGAACTAAACAAGTATAAATTTTGAAGTCACTTGTCATTAATAAAGTTTTTCGAAAATGATTGCTTTTAATTACTAACATCTCAACTGAATTGTTTTATAAATGCCATCCATGTTAATGCCGTATGTTAATTAGAGCGATCATGATTAACAAGCTGTTCATTTATATTTTTGTCAAATTCATCGCCACGTGGTTAAATGAAAATTTGTTAAAAAAACATTTTTAATAAAGAAATTTCAACAATTAGCAAAATGGTCTGTTTTAGTTGTTTTCACTTATGTACATAACTGCTCACAGTTTGTGTGTATTTGCAAACAGTTATTCTTACGCATACGAAGGTGTGTACCAATATTTTGATTAACAGAAACCCTTCGCATTGCAAAAGTAACAATAATATATGTTTAAGTGACTAAACTAAGAAATATCATTTCTTGCAAAAAATTCACGGTGCGTTTTAGAAGAATGCCTTAGGAAGGTCGATATGAAATGAAATCTTAAAAGATTCGTTCGCCAAGTTTAATAAAATTTCATCGAAAATTCGCATTAACTTCGTTCTCATAACTACCTGGTGAACCGGTTGTCTTGATATAATCAAGTTAATAAAGATTTGAAAATATTAAACAAATGTCTTTAGTACAATTTTTTCGAAAAATTACGATTATAAATACGTTATATCCATGTATATATATATATATATATATTATATATGTATGCATCAGACAAACATATCATTACATTTGTGTTGTTATTGTTGTAATGAACGTTGAAACATCTTGTGCAGAGCGAATGTAGGTCGTCGGTACTTATGTAATAATTTAAAATATAATGAAATTAATGCAGATTCATTTACAGTTGCCCAGGTAGCATACACAGTTAGCTGACATTCGGATATTTGCATGAGTCAAAGATGCCAACGTTATATTTGCATGGAGATTCTTGGATGATGTTTGTCTGAATGAATGCAAATAAAATTATATGTCCATGGAAATTTTGTATTCAAATGAATGCTATCATCATGATATTACTGCGAAAATGTCGACAAAAGAGAGATTGATGAGAAAATAGCAACAAAAACTCATTCTCGTAATATTTATGGTATTTTCGCTACTTCTGCATTTTTACATATACGTACATAACGATAACGACAACAGCTACGAACAGCAACGGACGTAAATGAACGGTTTTGATGTATGCTTTCATTAAATTATATATTTGCAGTAGAAATGACAACTGAATGAAAAATTGGACCAAATATGCTTGTGGTAAATATGAGAATATATCCCGCCCATATATTTATCTATGCTGTATTTTTCATCTTAGTCGGTTAGTTTGATGTAAAGGAGCACATAAGTGGTTCAGTCTAAAAAAAGTTTTGAACTGCGGCCTAAAAATTTCTAATAGTTTTATGAATGGCAAATGGTAAAAACAATTTGGATTTTTTTTTAAACTGCTTCAGTTATGTAACTGTTCTATTCCCGAACGAAGGCTAATCACCTAAATCACCTTAAAACTCGACGTTCAATTCGATTTGCATTAAGCGTACGTATATTTCAGAAGTTGGCATTCTACTTTAG
Source organism: Glossina fuscipes (assembly GCF_014805625.2). NCBI lineage: Eukaryota > Metazoa > Arthropoda > Insecta > Diptera > Glossinidae > Glossina > Glossina fuscipes. The sequence continues at coordinate 4,207,483 of NW_023998464.1, read as the reverse complement.
TTTTTCAGCTTCTATTTTCTGGTTTTGTTCGCCAGATTCTTATATTTTCAACACTGGATGGATAAACAAAGGAACAGGCATAACTGAAGCGTTTAACATTTTTTTTTTCCGATTGAGAAGAGATTTTTTTTGAATTCGGAAGCTAAATATTTATTTTACTTATTTATGTATTTGTCCGCATGAGTAGCCGAGTAGGGAAAAATCGTGGTCGCCAAGGCTGCGTTCTCAGACGCAAAGCTTAATACGATAGAGTTTATTTTGGTTGTAGGGTAGTGAGTGCTCAGCCAGTAAAGGCGTAGCACCTACGGATTGTGCACGTAACCACTAGGTTTCGGCCGCTTCCCTATCTCTTTCTCTTTCCTCTCCCCTTCTTCCCGACGAATAATAATGATGATGATGATGATGATGATAATAAAAATAATATTAATAATAATAATTTGGATATCCAATCTTCTTGTGTTGATCAAATGAATATAGATTTCTTAGTTTTATTTGGTTTTCATACTCCGCTAACTCTACTATTTTTCTCATTTAGGAAAATTTTTAGGTTCCATTTAATTTTATATAACGACTATTTAAAGAACGCATTAAAGAATTTGCAGTTGTGTTATAAGCATGGAGAGGTGAAAAAGGAGATGAAGTTTATTTATTTTTATAAGGGTTGCGCTTTTTTTTACGCACACATTCACCTGAATTCATTTACGTACGCAGAGCAAAGACACCCGCTGCAATATTCAAACTCGCGCATATGTATGTTAAAAACAATTACTTTTTTACAGTTAGGTGCCCTCCAAAGCCATTGTTTGCCACCATTGCTATTCCTTTGTGACGACTGGGGACACTGTTTTTGCTGTTGTTGTTGTTTCTTTGTACTATGAGTATTTACTCATTTACGGTACGTCAAACATGCATAGACGTGAATAACACATGCATGAGAATGTATTTTAAATTAAACGGTTTATAATAACGGTTACAAATGCATGACAACGTGGGCTGGAGACGAACTTTAAATACTGAAACAAATTTGTTTCTTAGCCATACTTGTGCACTCGTATATCGTTTATCGACCCAAATTTTTATATTTTTCACGGAATTATGAGTTTTTCTACTTGCAATTATTCCAAAAATATTTAATAGGGGCAGAATAAGATTTGCATTTGACTTAGATACGTTCGCCGGGCGAAGCTAACCCAAGCTTCAAAATCGTAAAAGTGGAAATTGAGATCTGAAATCCAAGTCTTGTCGTCCATATAAAGGCTTTAATCACATTTGCACTGAAAGAAAAATTATGCTTAATGGCATTTCGGTAACAGATCTATAGGGATCTAAAGGTTGATACAAAGTCGATGTAGTTAATAATTCAATGTCAAAGTGATGCCGACACAATACTTGCAAAATACTTTGAAATTTTTATACATTTTTATTGGCGCAGTAGGTGTGCGAAACAAAAGGAAATATGGCTTCGGTTCAATTTCTCTTTTTTTACATATCATTCAACGCTTTATAATATTCTACCAGTAGCGGACTAAAGGCTAGCATAATACACCACTCAATAAGTTTGCAGGATAACGTAATTGCAAAAAAAAAAACGGTACCACAAGAAGAAGTAACAGACGGCCACACGAAGATAGTGCATCGTGTCACTAGTCGATCACAACAATGGCAAAACTGCATCAATTGCACTTTGAATTGCTTCCACATCCACCGGACTCCCCAGATTTCGCCCTCAGTGGTTATAATTTGTTCGCGAATTATAGAAAAATCTCTAAAGTGGTAGTCGGCAAATCTGAAATTTATTTTAAAGGATGAGAATGAATGCATTGCTCTTGAAGGGGATTATGTTAATCAATAAAGTCGACTTTTCCCTAAAAGTTGCTGTTTTATTAGTGATCCTACGACCCTATTGAATGATGTGTTATGTTTTTAAATTAGACCACCTTTAAAATGTAGCTGATTGGCCGTATACTACCAAGTCTGTCATAGCCAGAAAATCGTAACTCTATACAAGACTCCATACAAGACACGTGTCTAAAACTGAGTAAAAATTCTTCGCAAATTTAATTAAAAGGTTATTGTAAAACCATGCAACCGACACAACCCTAGTTGGTAAAGCACTTATAAATTTTTAGCTGCAAATTTGTTTGAAGTGGCATGCTGTGAAAGATTTGCCTCAGGATGAATACTTCTTTCTTAAACTTCTTCTCCTTCACTATCGGTCTTCTCTTTAACCACAAACATGCATTTCTTGCTAATTTTGCTTACGGTATTCAAATTCAATTTTTCTGTCAGTGTGAACGAAAGACAATGAATTGCAAGACGACGAAAGTGGCGAAAGGCCAGCCCAAAATCTCAAAGAACTTCGAACAGCTTAGCAGTTGATGAATCAACTATTCCTAGACCCTTAATTACGGTGGGAAAGTTCAAAAGGAGATAAAATGGCTACCATTCGAAACGCAATGAAAATGAGTTTTCTTTGGCATATCGTGACTGGCAATGAAAAATGGATCTACTATGACAATCCCAAGAGCAAAAAGTCATGGCTTGGGCCCTGGGAGCCATCCATCCTGACAAAGCGGAATATTCATGGCCGTAAAGGTTTGCTGCGCGTATAATGATATCAGCAAGGTGTAGTGTATTACGAGTTGACAACGTTCGCAACGAACGGGAAGTTTTGTCACACTCAGCGTATTCGCCAGACATAGCGACTTCTGATTACCATTTGTACAGACTGACGCAGTATAGCTTAGTTTCGAAATGTTGACGAAGTGCGAAAATGGGTCGATGATCGGATCGCAACCGAACCAAGATTGTTCTTTTGACACGGTATCGCCCTGTTGCCAAAAAGATGAGATAAAATTGTAGAAAATGATGGAAAATACTTTGACTGACATATATTGTACCAAATTTTTCCAATACAAATGACTTTGCTAGTGACATAATGATCATAGTGCATGGAAGGATCTACAATTATAACTCCCTTTCGCAATCTACTGTTGCGAACAAAAGCTTAAGGTATTAAGTGGTTAGACGACATTTTAGAGGACAACACATGCACTTAAAGTTCACCCCATATGCAAATTAAAATTGTTGAGCTACTAAAACAAGAAAACTACCATTTTGTTCCGATCTTTTAATTCTTTTTCTCCCTTTTTTTTGAATGTTGCGTGAACAAAACGCTAAATTAGTTGAAAAAACAATAACATTTAGCTTAGATTGTTAAGTATTAATTGATAAATTATGTAATAATTCTTCGTTGAGGCAAATTATCAATATTCAACGAGAAGTGTAAAAATGTTAATATCGCTTTTATTATTTCCATGGAATGATATCAACGGTCCTGTTGGTTAGAATTAAATTGATTTTATTCTGTGCTGCTAACAACAATTTTAAAGTCAATTCGAAAACTATTTGCGTTCCAACTCGATAGCAGGTTTGTATTTTTACATCTGCACACGCATCCAGCACCATTAGTGTGTGCATTTATTCAGGCAGCATACTCTAACGTAGCCTCGTGAGGCGCATCTAAGCACAAGTAAATCATTGCCAGTACCCACAACTTAGTGTTTATCTGTGTTCGCTTGTATGTATATACGTTTGGTTCGTGAGGGTAGAAGAAGTCGTTTGTGTATATGTATGAATGCACAAATCCCTTTTAAAGGCACTTAACATCGGTTGTGAAAATATTTACATACACTGATTGCATTTCTGTTGACGTTAAAATTTCACAATTTTTTTCCAGATGCCAGCGAAATCAATATTCTTTACATTCGAGCAATAATTTCACTTATTTTCTTTGCAATTGTGAGATTAAATCAGTCTTCATCAAGCATCATGAAAATAATGTCGATGTTTGACTGAAATTTCTTTGTTGTTAAATCTAGTTTCTTATCTAACAAAAACGCACTTAACTTCGTTGTACTTGCAAGTTGAATAAATACAACTTTAAAGTAATAGTTTATATGCGGTTACCGCTGTCAACATTACAGTTTCGTATACTTACTTATACGACCGTTTATAGGGCCATAATTGGCCTCGAATCAATGCAATGCAGACTGTTGATGAACATTGAATCGATTGTTGATCGAAAGCGAAATATTTATCAAAGTTGTTTTTGAATTTTAGCTATTGCGGGCTTATTCACCACGTGCACGAATAATTCGTTTCGTTAATTGATTGGTTTTTGCAGCAGATGGGATTGCGCGTCTGTAGCCATTTATCAAGAATGATATTTGTGGCAGTTGATTGTACTCTTATCAAACTTGATGACGGAGAAAGGTAAAGGGAAGAATGAAAGAGAAGTTTGCAATAAAATAAATTTAATATGTTGGGTGTATTTCGAAAAAAATGTAGTTAAAGTAAAAATCTAAAACGAGAAATATCGCGAGTTGATCTGGACTAACGATCAACGTCGGCAGTAATACCAAACCTTTTCAAAAAAAAAGACAACACGCTGCCTGTGGTTGAATCAGAAAGATGTACAAGAAGCGTCTAAAACTATGGGTTGCCATATTCATCGGATATGAATTCATCAAATTACTTGTTTGCATTGATGGCGCACCCACTGGCTAAGCAATGGTTTGACACATATAAAAACTCGGAAATATCCCCATCAATGGTTTGGTTGGAAAATTGAACTGTTCTTATAGTAGAGGATTGGCAGACAGATCAGAAAATTGCGCACGTGACTATGAACGCTATTTCGAATAAAGTAATTTTTTACTGAACTTGTTTTAACAAAAAATTAGTAGAGAGATGAGAGCGATGTTTGTAAGCCTTCTGAACAGAGTCCACTCTAATTGTGAGATCATTTGATGTAATTAGGGATGCACCCGCGAACTTACTTCGTCGTACTATTTATTACCATGAAAGTCGTAGAATGGGAAGACAAGCTATGCTGATGATCCGGTATTGAGAAGCTTAACCTTGTACATGCCATGTATGTAAATATGAAACCGGCATAGGTGACACTGACAATAGGTGTAGAAGTCACACATATCTGAAATTGTGTTTTTTATACCTTGGACATTGACCTCTTTGCCTCAAAATAGTACTAATTTTTTTGTATGACATCCGCAAATTATCAGACAGATGGGAAAAACGTATAACTAGCGATGGGCAATACTTCAAATAAAATATTTTTTTATCCTTTTGTGCAATATTTTCTTTACAAATTTCATATGTAGATACCGAGTAAGTTATGCCAAATCATACAATATATCAAAATATTTTACTTCCTTTTTTCGGTGGCGGATGCGATAGAACATCGCGTTTTTCGCCTTTATGGGATTACGAAACACAACTGAAAGATTTTATTTTCGTTTTTCTGCTAAAATTAGATACAATTATATGCGACCTATTACAATAGCGTCTGCATTGCAAAGTCTGCATAATAAAAGACGTAGTTGGGCAACTTAATTTATCTCTGCCATCAAAAAGGCTGTCAAAACATATCAGTATGTAATTGAAAATGCTGTCTTCAACAACGGCACTAATGCTACACTTAGCTTTGTTCTGCCAGAAGAATTTACTCAGTATAGGATGATATGTCGAACTTTTGAAAAGATCGCGAATTACGGTTTTAATATTTTACTTTGATAAGCGAAATGTATGCTTTATTATATTGAAACGATCGGCAAGAGAACTGAAACATTTTTGCGGCTACAAAGTTGATTTTAATTGTGTTAAATTGTAAGTAGGCTAAGCGATTCCTTATATATGAAGGCGAAACCTCCCCCCAACTTAATGAACTGATAAGGTACTAAATGATATTATTCTTAAGGCACAGTGTATTTAACCGATGTCGCATGATTAACTGACATAATAGCGGAATTTGTTGCTGAAAGAGATTATACTATTGGCAATATACGAGAGTGTTAATTGAAGGTCTTCATTTAAATTGATTTCCCCCAAACTTTTTCTGCATTGCAAGTCTTTTACTTTGTACCAGCGCAGCAGAGCACAATTTATCTTTCTTATGAACGCAGACTTGGGCAGGTTGATTGTTTTCGGTCAACCATAAGCAAGGTAACATTGTGAATAGATGGCACATTCCGTCCGTTATAAATAGACAGGCAGACGGTTAAAGTAGGCGTACTTTATTTATGTAACAAATGTCTTTTAAAGAATTAAATGGAAATTAAATTTGTCAAACTATTGCAAACTGTACCTTGTGCAGCATTAATTCATGCACAACTGCAATGATAAGAAAATGTGTTGTTTTCTCAAATGAGAAGAATACAAAAATTGCGTTTATCAAAAAGAATGTTCTCCCAGTTTGTATTCTTCTTTTACCGATGTTTCAGAATAACAGTAAATTTTACATTTTAACATTTTTTAAGAAAGTTCTTCTTACCTTCTGTATACTGTTTTTGTTACAATTTTTCTTGTTCTTGTTACGTCATGCATATTTGTTCGTTACTATATTTACAATCCATAAATAGTTTTAAATACTTACTTACCAATGTCACATATACCAAGAAGGTGTTCGCTAGACCGTATGATTTTACGTAAATCTGTAAATGAAATTTTATTTTATATAATTTTATTTATTTGTAAGTTTTACTAATGTTGCTGTTGTCTCTTCGCCTTCGTTTAGTTCGTTTAATGGTTTTATGGTATATATACGTAATTAAAAAGTCAAAACCACGACTCATTTAATAAAGAACAAAAGTTGTCTCGGGCATATTGTTTTGTTCGCATCATTGTGTGCTGCTACACTGTTACTTACTTACTTAACTGCGGCAGCATACGTTCAGGGGAACCGGCAAAAGCTGTAAGAGGGCGATGATGGCGGCGGTGGTGCTCTTGTTTCGCTAGCTAACCGCACTGTTCAATTCCATAGTTCACTAAAGGTTGAAAATCATCCAATTATTTCCAGTTGTTGGTTTACGTTTCATTTTCAATATATATTTTTGTATAAGATGAAAACGAAATAATCTGTATTTCTATATGCAGCTCAACTCAGCCACTGGTTTAGTATATGTAAAGAAAAAACAATTAATTGTGTATAAAAAGTAACAATTGTGAAATTAAAAAGGAAAAAAACAACAAATCAAAAAGTTAGAACGAGATGGAAATGCAAAAATAAAGATATTCGCATGGAGTTAGAGAAACGAATATAAAAAAAAGAAAGCAATGAAAATAAAAGAAAATGGAAAAAATAAAACAATGTTGTAAAAGTGAATGCAGGAAATGAGACAATAAAAGCGGAAACGTTTTGGGAAATACTTGGCCGGGAAGAGTTTATTATTATAGTAATTATACGTATCGTTATTGTCTGCGGCCCTTCAGTAATAGCACCAACATTAACCAAGAGATTTGCAGATCAAAAACAAACCACAACGTAACATAGCCCAGAAACCAAGTACATTAACTCTAATAATGTTGTCTACAACGATGACAATTATGCGGAAAATTATAATTTGCCTGCGTTTACTTAATTATGAGTGACAATTATCAATGGAAATCGGTTCTTTTCTTCTTTCCCATTACAATTGTACTCTCGTATGTTACTTGTTTCAATGGCGCTTTACAAATATATTTGTTTTGTGCATAGCCTGGGCAACTGAAAGCAAAGGTTCCTAACGAGGAAGTTACATTTTTTTAATTTTCCAAGAGTAATGGACAATAGTTATCTAACCGATTAAATACTTGACTGTTTCGCAATGATAGTCCAGTGCCGAGTAACTTTGGCGACACTAACCCGCTGAGGCCATGCTAGAACACACGTTAACGTTGACAATTAACAAATAGTCAAAAAAAAAACAGACAAAATTACATTCGAATACGGCGGAATCTTCTGTAACCACTACTTTCATCTTAATCTCAAAAATTGTATAAAAACCGGATGTGAATTGAGATAATCCCTTAGTTATGTATTTCAATTCAATGCTCATAAAGGTTATCATGAAGGATACTCTCGGTCACTGTGAATAATACCAAAAAACTACTTGTCTGGGTATTCTTCCTTCCTCGGGGCGGAATCGCCCGTTTAGGCTCCATCTAGAAAGTTACTATTTAGCTCTTCGTTTCTTCTAAAGTATGATTGTGGCGACCACGACTGCTGCATCCCGTCTAAAGAGGACGATGATACTTTGCAATACTATGACACAAACTGCTTTTCTTGTTGTAAAAATAAGATATAAGGCAGCCAAGCTCACTTGACGCTTCATTAATGACAACATTTGGTGAAATGTGTCAAAAAGTTAATTAATCCAATTTATGGATAATAACTGGTGTCCCGTTTTCTTGAATAAGAATTTTAAGTTTTCTTTCAAAATGTTAGCTTTTTAAAAACTTCGAAAGCACCTACAATCAAAAAAAGAAAACAAAATTAAGAAAAGGTTGTCAACTCAACACGGCCTACGTACACACCTTGCCTAAGGTTATACCAGACTTTTTCAGTTTGTTATGAAATATTATAGCATCCTCCCGGCTTACTTAATAAATCTGTTTGCATTATTGACATGTGTTTAAGACAGTTTATCTAGCACGTAGCGTGATGGAAAGCTTTGATCGCGTACTTAGCAAATATCGGAAATATTGGAGTGCTCCGGAAGTCGTATTGCGTTCAGCTTACGTAGTCCCATTAGCCCGGTCACGGATGGCTAGGTCTTATCGCCGCGGAATACACTTGGAGAATATGTAAAAATAATCAGGTCCGACCAATGTTGATGTCGCTTTCATTTTGTCTATTGTAAACGTCGATATTAAAGTTAAAGCAACATATTGTTTTCAAACGGGTTTGTTGATAGAATGCCGCGAATAGAATGTATATATAATCATGTAAGTCATATAAGTCATATAAGGTCATTTTCTATTTAAAAAGTTTAAAATAATTACTTCATTGACTTTAAACTTTACTTTATCCATATACGTTTGGAATAAACATTTAACTTTGCAGCATTGTTGATTTTGCAGAGCGATAAATAAGAAGCAAGTAATGTATTAGTTAAGATTCATTACATACATTATCAATAAATTTAGCATTCAATGTTGTTGCAAAGCAAACAAGCCAATCAATATCATACTATGTTATTACACTTCTCCAATAAACAACGACAGGAAAAAGTGACGAAGTTGTGAAGTTGTTCTTCCTTTATTGACTGGATATGTACGCAATGAACTTACTTTGTAATGGTTAATATTTATACAAGTGCTTACATATGCGTGTACGCAATATATATACATCAACGCATGGTTAGATATTGCAGACTATCGAAATATTGCCTTTCGATGGTGTAATTTCAATTACAAAACCATCCCCTACTTTCTAATTAGTTATGCCACAGGTAAGAGTTGAAATATTCCATTTGTAACTTCATTTCAAAAAAATGAAAAGTTTTTTTTCAAATTCAATAGAATTAAAAAATTGCACTTATCGTGTGCATTTAAGATAATCGATAAATACGAATAGCGATAATTAATATTGATAGTTAAGACCGAAAGTGAGGTAAGATTTCGTTTAATATTTTGTATACATACTCACTGACTCTCTCGAGAGCTCTCGATTTTCAACGTTGTTTCAATTTTTTTCTTTTCTTCATGATCTTTAAGATTTCTTAGCATTTTATTTTATGGAGGTTCCATTCAGCTTTTGTAAAGCTCCGCATGTAGATGGATATGATTTTACTAATATAAAACGTCACGGCAACGAAGAGGCCCAGTATCATATACTATGATATAAAGTGAGCATGAACTACTACTACTCTCCATCATTTCCTAATAATTTTTAAAATTATTTTTTTATGGTAGAATATTTGCAATGCAACTACCACATCTACAAGCTGAATTTTCTTTTGTTTGCAAACCATTCAGAAACATTCGCGACCTATTGCATCACCATTCCCCTCTCATTTAACCGGTTCATCGTGAAATAGGTGGAAACTCGTTCCAAGAAGCAATTTTTCAAATTCATTAACCAATACTTTTGATAATGATGTAGACTTCAGATCTGCTAATATTTTGATAAAATGTAGAACGTTTTATGCTCCCATCCTATGCAAATTTTTCACATTCAGTTTGTATGACAAAACACAGGTTTTCGTCGATTTATGATGAGGAATATTAAAGAAAGCCAAGTTTGCAAAACAAGTTGCTTAAAATGTGATATTCTGTGCAGAATAGTCGCCCGTAGTTCCCACCGTAGTTCACACCGTAGGTCATAGCAACAAAGCGACGCTGTATTACTAATACAGATAAAAACGATGCTATTATAATTGGAAGAAAGGAAAGAAAGTAACCAAAATTTTAAAGCACCTTTTGAAGGCTCTGCCTGAATTTTTTGCAAAAGTAAAAAGCTGAAATGTATAAGTAAAGGCAATGTTTGTTGACTGAATTGATGAAATATCAAAGGAGTAAATATTGAGATAATGTGTTTGGATTACTTGGAAAATTTTTTTTGACACCATGAAACAAATCATGCGTACAGCCAGTAAAAAAATAATGTAAGTCAGGTGAGGCCGACTGCTTAATAGAATTCTTTAGGTATTTTCCTTATAAAATACGAAAAATTAAAGTTATCTCAATGTAAAGGCGAAAGCCCTTGTAAGGGAGGGGGGCCAAAAAGTGAACTGATGTAGTTCAAATTAAGCACATTTACTTTTCTTTTCGAAAACCTTGCTAGGCTGCACTTCTTCTCGCTTTACCTTGCAAAAAATAAGACTTTGTTGGTATACAAGCACCTTGTATAATATAATATATAAGCAACACCATGGCTCATGCGCAGCTACGTGGTTGCAGGCCTACGTTTTTATGTTATTAAAAAGTAAGACTTTTTGCCATATACTACTTTTTGTAGGAATTATTATAAGGAAGACGTTTCAAAAAATACGACCACGCATTAATACTTCGAGCCAAATGCTGTTTGCTATTCATTTTTATTGAGAAATATTAACAATTACAATTTATTTTTTCATATGAGAAAGGCTTTTTTCAAATGGTACGTTCTACGGGAAATGAATTTAAAAACTTGCCGATCTAATCCATTCTCAGTAGATATGTTCTTCAGGGCAACACGCATCAGTGTATAAAATTTCGTCAAAATGTCTCCTCTACGTTAAGCGCAAAAATAGATGGGATCGATATTAGACAAACCGATGAGCTTACATAGATTCAACAAATATTTCTGAACGGATTGATGTAACAAAAGTTTCTTAAGCCCTTTTGATAGTCGCATTCATCGACATGCTTACACACAGCAAGTGCATAGACAACTTAACATAACCTGTGCCAGATGTGATGTGTGGGCAGGAATAACGAAGTACACGTTTGTGTACTTTTGTTATCTTTATGCAGCGTTTAAGGCTCACTACGGTTTCGTTTAACATAACAAGCAAATGCATTGCTTCTTTTGCACATCGCTAAATATTTCCTTTCAATGCTCGAGAAAGTGACAGTTCGTTTCTTTCGTGCTTCTTAACTAACAGCTACGCCACCACACATAAAGCCAAAGAAAGCCGGCTAACGATAGTCTACCGCTCTTGTTTGCTGTTAAGTCTGTATTAACTACGCTAAGCAAAATATACGTTCTCCACTATAATCGCTCATGTTTTCTGTTTCTTAACCTCATATAGTGTACAAGACGGTATTGGGCATTGCAGGTTACGAGTGTAACTTCTTTTTCTTTTATATTTCTAAAGGTGGATCGACATGTTGAATTTTTATAGGTGAAGTAATACATGAATCGACGTAAACTAAAAACAATCGCTTAATACATTCGCATTTGGGTTAGAAATTAACGTTTGCAAAACCTTACTTTCCTCATGTTTTATGTGAAACGAATTAACGTTATATTCGCTAGTCGAGCATTAAAATATCACCTATTTTTAATAACTATCCGATCTCGATTTCTGTAAGTTGCAGGCTACTAACACATTTGTCGTGCTTTTCAATATTTTTTTCTTTTTTAATTATTGTGAGAGTTTCTGTTTTATTTGCTTTCTTTGTTCTACGTGCATCGTTCTTATGTTTCAATTCTTTTGATTTTAAGTATCGCTATTGGTTGTGTCCGAGCTTTTCCTAAAAGAGAGTCTAAATGATACTGTAGGGTGCTGATTGAAACCGTCGCTTCCTTATTTGAAAGCGTAAGTTATCGCACCACAACGTATACGATATAGTTTCTAGAAGCTCTGATTAAGCGCAGTTCTTTGCCTAAAAGCGCCATTTGAAGGAAACTTTCCTCTTTTTTCTTTATTCGAAGTATAGCACTGGTAAGTGAAGGCCTTACAGAAGGCAAGGTCCAAATAATCATGTTCCAGACTGGGCAAAGTATTAACATCGGCAATAGGGCAAAATAGACTTGCCCGATTTGTGATGGTCAGTTTTCGATCAAATGAAATCATCGCCAGGGAAAGTCGTCAAAAATGGGAGTAACATGCCAAAAGTCATGATACGTTGAGCTTTCATTATTGAGATATTTGACCCTATATAGCAAAACTTTGCGGTTGCTTCACTCAAATAAGTTTTCCAAGTTTCAATAGCTGACTTATTTTTAGTTCGAATGTCCTTTCCGTTTTTATGGCAATAGCATAATATGGTGTCTTGTTTTGGAAAGACACAAGGACCAGTTGTCCGTTTCCCACACAATTCATATTTTGCATAATAGATGGGACAAGTGATGTCTGTTGTTGGACAAAATAGTGAATAAAGTAAATGGTAACATTCTTTCATACTATCTACCAAGTTTATGAAAAAATGGGTTTGATATTCACTCACACACCTAATACGAGACGATATGAAAAAGCAGACATAGACAACTTTCAGGATTTAAAATTGCGCACTTGTTACTGTCGTGTCACACTATAAGCAAAGTGCTGAAATTAATACGAACCTCTGAACCGACGTTTACTGCACCAAGCAAATGATTGTCATCCATTAATTTCATCTGATTTGTTGTAAAAACGAACTTACTGAGAATAATATATTTGATTACGAAAATATACTCTCTTTCTATATAAATGTGTTAGGGCGTAGATTAATCCGTATGAAACGCTATGAATACGAATGAAATAACATGAAATTCTAATAGAGTCAATTCAGACAATTTAACAGAATATCTGATTTAGTTGGCATGCATTCCTATAATCAGTAATTTACAGCAGCAAAGTTGAAATATCTTCGCGTGTTCTTTTTGATGGAAAAGTTTTCACTTTTCAAAGTAAAGTCACAGCACAAAGTTTTGCACAAATCTACTTAAATGACCACATCCTCCATGCACGCAACGTTTAATCTGCAGACCTTTGTTTAAAGCTACTTTGTCAAATATTTATATGTAAGTGTATATACAGGCGGAATTTATGTCCTTTGCCTGCTGCGAGGATTTGCTGAATGTTATTGTTGTCTGATTGAGTAGCTTAGCTGAGTTTGATAAGATATTTTTATGGCCACGACAAGAGCGCAATAATTGAAACACAAAAAAGATAAAATGAAAGCAAATATAGTAACACTACATATATGCAACATAAACATATATTCTAGGTGCTAAACAGGTGCTTTAAAGTCTTTTTTGAAGTCTCCATCTCATCATCAGCGAAGTGAGCGGCGGCCGACGGCTATGACAACGATTCGAACCTTTGATGCTTAAACTCTCTACATAGATGCATTTATTTATTTAACTTTAACCGCCGAAACATACTTTTGCACTTTCTTTTTATCCCATCTCTTTCTCTCCTTTATACATAGAAATGTCGTAATATTGCTTGAGGCCATTTACAGCTTCCGCTCGACATTATTACATTTTCCGTGATAGCTTGTTAGAAACTCATAACGCGATAATTGCCATTTAATGTTGTCATCCGCAACAAATAAATGACAAACGAACAGCCAACGAGGAGCCCTCGACTAAGCAATCTCGCCGATAATAATGTTGAATGTGGATAGTGACGATGAAGTAGTAGGGGGTTTTTAGTGACGATGGTAGTGGCCATAATGATAAAAACTTTTTCATCAGTAATTTTTGTTTGATGTGTTCCTTTTTCTTACTTTTCTTCACCCAAGAAAAATTTTAGTTCAACAAATTTTTCATATCTGACTGCGTGTATGTATACATTCGACTTTGTGAATTCTTAAATGTAAATCATTGAATTCCTATTTGAAGTGACTTAAACGAGCGTACACTTTTTAATGATATTTCGTTCGCGGGAGGTTCGCGGGACATACGATAACTTGCTAAGCATTGAAATAAATTGCGTCGTATACAGTTATTCATGTCTCAGGTGACCAGTATTTTAAAGTACAAAGGTCGTACTTTAATAAGATTCGCTCTTTTGTCTTCTCTGCAACGAATTTGATATCAAATTAAGCCTAAGTATTGACCCTTACATAACCGTTAGTAGTTAATTTTAAAACATTTCTTTTCTGGCACAAAATGCGACTTTATTGTGAAAAGATGGAAATTTATCATTTAAAATATTGTCTGTCGCTAGCCACCATTTTTTTGGTACTATACGGAGCTTAGCTCAACAAACAGCTCATCCTTTAGTTCCAACCACGAAATGGCAGCTATTTCGGCATAGACATGATAATGGGAGCAAATGATGATCATAACTAGCAATAGCTGATGAATAGCGGGGACATGAAGCGTTGGGAATGTTTCTTAAACGGCTTTGGGTTATTTGAGCGAATTTTTTCTTCGTGTAAAAGATGTCGCCTACGCGTGTAACGTTGTCATGATCAGGTAAAAGTGGGGAATGAGATGGAGGGCGGGGGAGCGGCACGAGCCAAGATGGGTGGGTATGTGTCCTAGCGGTAAGTATTATGCTTTTACTGACTATAGCCACGGTTCAACTGCACCCAACCTACGAGCTCTAACTAGCTACTCACGGTTATTGTAGAGACGTAATGAGCCAAACTCAGAAATATTTATTTTTCCCCTTGAAGATGTTACTCGCATGCGGAAAACCATCTTTTATTATCCTTCAGTAGATTCGATACATTCAATGCTCAAGAAACTGAACCAGCACTGCCGCTGGATTATAAATGAGTTTTTGGCGTAGATCCTGAAGACGGTATTTCAAGACGAACCAGCATAAGTGGTACTCCTTAAAATCTAAAACAGGTATTATCTCCGCTTGATTGTTAAGACAAACAATAGCTTTCATATAATTACTAACAACCATCGCTTGAACGGAAAGGTTTTTTACGAATGCGAAAATTTTGATTTAAGAGATTTTGCAATGAAACAGCAAAAGAGGGCAAAATTATTGTACGATACCCGAAACCATTGTCTGCTTTTCGTGTAAGTATGTAGTTATATCTTGCTGCAGAAAAGCAATGCTGCGTCTATCCACAACTACGGTTTCTCTATATAGCGGATATTTTTTGCTTAAGAATCTCATCATGTGTAAATTTAACAACACAACATTCGTATACTTTCCTCTTGTGCCCACAAAGGCTTCAGGCTAACCAAAAATCGACTAAAAATTGTGGTCCATAAGAGTCTGATAGCATTTTTTTCGCTATTAATAAGGAAGCAATGTTTCCTGGTTCTCTATTTAACATTGTTAAACACGCTAATGTGAGATAGAAATGCATTAGTTTTGTCATTCTGTTTGTAGAATTCATAAGTGTTAAGATATCTTTGCAGCGAAACTTTTGGTCTAATTAATTGAAATTCGCTGTTTGATCGCTTCTCTGAATTTCTATTCGTTGCAGAAATTCTTAAAATTTCAGAAATACGGCAACTGTGACAGAAAACTGAAACTTTGTCGTTTGACTTAATTGGACTGTTTTCTAACAGGCCCACAATACATCTAAAGAGATTATTTGTCTATAATTTGCTCATCACAAAGGCGCAGCCAGTTCACACGCACAAGTTATCGGGAATTATAATATCGAAAATTGTCTTTCAACTTTTTAAGAGACTTAATCCATCGTAAGGAAATCTTTTGAGTAGTTCTAAGAGAAGATCTTTACATAAAAAGTAAAATAACAAGCAATTCGAATATGGTAATCAATAACTCGCGGGACAGCTTGCTTTTTATGTGTACTAGTAAATTAAGGGGTGTCACCGGTGTACATCAGATGTCAGAAATGGCCGCAGTCTAATGGATATATGCCCAATCGATAAGAGTTACGCCTTTCCTGATTAGGCACTCATTACAAAGACAATGCGTTGTCGAACCGTGTTTTTGGTGTAAAATTCGACTTTATCCATGAATACAGCTTGCTTCAATAGGGACGCAATCAATTCCACACCCCTTTAACATTTGAGCGCCTATTTTATAGAAAGACTCGTCAAGACTATCAAAACATACTCCCTTTTCCACAAACACCTAATCATCTGATTCAGATATTTTTGTAAAGTTGTGCGTCGGTTCCCGAAATTATTGATTGATAGGATAATGGAAGAAAAATACTAAGTACATTGCAATGACCATCCGAATGCTCTGGCATTGTGGGAGTGAAATACCTTTTACGATATTATCCAGTATGCATATAAAGGCATATACATACGCAAACGTAGGTGCGTACATAAGATTTCCTTCTCGTCCTGAAAAGCTTATGTATAGATGTGGTTGACGCTTTATTATGGCCGAATTCATATAAAACAAGGTAGGTGAGTGTCGTCGTAGCGGTAGTGTGGGTCTGTCACATCACCCTTTTCATGACGAATTTAGTTTTTTCAGTTCGGTTTGTTCTTCCGTTATATAAGACTTGTTTTTCATTTTTGACTGATGTATCTAATGCAACATCCGACAACACATGCGTTGGCTGTTAGATATAAATGCACAGAGACTCATATAGTGCATATACATTTCTTGTTTGGATGCCACATAAATTCATTTAGTTTCATTTCCTATCTTTTCATTTTAGACTCTGCACGAATTTGTTTGCTTCTTTTTTACATCTTTCTCTTCTCAGCCTTTTTTCTCTCATTGACATTTGCTGATGGTGTTGTTGACTCGCTGGTGTACAATCGTGCAAGCATGCATGCATGTCTATTAGATTTTAGTCTAATGGAAGGCTGTGTGGTTGTATAGTTTGTTTGTTTTTGACTTTGTTGATGAATTTTTAGCTTGCTTTGATCCCTCCGCTGTTTCCATGTTTTACCAGCTTTCATAAGAACACATATGCAATCATAGTTTTTTTTTTAAATGCTTAGAGAGATGAAAAGAGAGAAAAAAATATATGTTTTTATAAGAATGATGCCCAGAATACAAGCCAAAGAAAAACTAAATTCTTTTGCTTCCAAATATTTTTATTATACATACTTTCAAGCAGTTTTCACTTCTCTCTGACACTTTTCTCACTCTTGCTCTCGATGTTATGTTGTCATTTCCCAAAACTCTGTCTTTCTTTTTTTTTTTTGCAAAATTTGTGAAGCCGTATTTCCAAAAGTTCATTAGCAAAGCTGAACAACATTTGCATGCACAACAATCACATGATGTGCCTTACAAGAAAGGGGTCATGTATATATGTATATTAGACGAAGTAAAAACTTGTATATAAGTTTGCTGAAAAAATTTGCACATTTTCAATCCATAAAACGAATGATTTTTCTTTCACATATTATCTCATATAAAAAAAATAACCTTAAGCCGGCGGTCAGGCAAGCAAGCAGACAGATGAAATTTCCGTCACATTGATGAATCTTATAGATACGAAAAAGTTTTCAGAAATTTAATTATAAGGAAAAATACCATATCAGATAATATAGATCACAATTACATTTTGGCCGCACGTTCAAAAAAAAAAAAACAAAAACAATTAATTGTATACGTGAAAATTTAATTCACTTTTCTAACGTCAATTAGGAAAATGAAATTAAAGGCAGCAGCATATTTTTGAAACTAAAACATAAATTTGTCGTTTATTGTGAAAGGACAACGCTGCACACAAATATTAAATTTAGCGGGAATCTAATGCAAAAGATCGGCAGTATGACGCTTACAGGCAAGAATTCTTACGTGCTCATCATCTTGCACATTAAAAAAACAAAAACTAGTTTTCTTAAGTATGGGAATCGAAAGTAAAATAACAAGATTAGTAAGCACTTTTTCAAATAAAGTGTAGACAACACTTAAGACTTAGCATCATATCCCAAGAGGTGTGAGCACGAACGAGCAGAAATACATAAAAAATTCTTTGTCCTGTTTCAAACACTTAACAACGATTTGCCCATGTAAATTATGAAACTCGCTCTCGCTTTCACTTGTTAACCGTGGATATTTTGACCATTTTCGCGTCCCGCTTTTACTAATTCCACTGGGTTATATTGATGGAATTTTTTAAAAGTATTTGCAATTTGCGACGCTACGTGGGGAACAGAATAGTTACTAGCAAAATGAATGAATGAATGATTTAAATTATTTTATGTGTTGCATGTAGTTGCTAATGTAGATAATGAATCTTGCTATTACTAGATATTAAGTCCTTCAACTCGCAAACAAAGCAATCATTTTGCAAAAGATGAAAAACTGTCAGGACATAACTGCTTAACACCACAAGCAGTTTGACCTTGTATATAGTTGTGGTACAAGCTAAATGGTAAAGTGCTGTTAAGGCTATGCTATGAGTGATTATGGTGCCTTTTATAAAAGGTGTAGTTTGATACATTTGAGTTGTTTCGATAGGAAATGGTAAGCAACTTTTGACGATTAGCCATCGTTTTTCAAAGTTTTTAATTAAGTGTAAGAAATTAAGATTTGTCTGAGTGCTTATATTTACTCATTCCGTAGAGTCATAACCCGTGAAATAGAAAGCCAGATTGACATATGCCTGCCGAATGATGAGAAAGATCAGAGCAAATTGTATACGACGTGATATAAAAGTTAAAGACTTTTTGAGTAGGGAGTTTAGTTTACAACTTAAGTATAATGAAATTGCTATTAATAATTTATTTGATGTAGAAATGAGATAAGAAAAATCTTTAAAGAAAATTTGTGATTCGATAAGAAAAAATAAAACAGGAAAACGAGGAGTAAAAGTAAAAAATGAAAGAAATATTTGAAGTAATTGCATTTCATTGATATGAGAGCACAGTGAGATTCGACATTTTGTGCAAAAGTTAACGCTTTATTCGTTTAGTCAAGAAGGAATTTCAATCTGGAAAGTAGGCACAGGAAAATTTCAGAATAGGTTATGGAACATTGTGAGGATTTAAAATTTTTGTTAAACTATCTACCCATGCCTTTTATAAATAGGACATGGGCTGAAACGTTCTACTAAGGAGAGGCCATTATAAACTCTAATAGAGGGACAACGAATTGCATATGCATTTGTGATGCTCAATCACCGCGAACTCGCTTCATGCACACAATGAAACACTTGTTATATCGTTTAGTGTTATTAACCATAATCATATCTAATACTTAATAACTTACTTATAGAACCACTTTTCTCTCTTTTGGTTCCTAATTACAAATCCTACAACTAACTCTTTCTATATCTTGTTATCTATATAGCGGGAAATTAGTCTATTTACAATCCCTTTAGTTCAGGTTACTTTGAGCACACGTCCATATGCACTGATGACGAGAACTAGGAAAAAATTGAATCCCCTTACGAGGCTTTTAAACTCGTTATCATTTAGAGCACACTACACGACGTCCAACGCAGACGGAATTCGTAAGTTATTTCAATTATCTCTCTTCTACTGACTACTTCTGGTAACACAACTTGGTTAAAATTATTTAAAACCCGTAATATAAGCTTAACCTAAAGTATGGAAGCCAAACGATTTCGGATTTTGGTCCACACAACATTTTTCAAGAGCTTTCTTTACGCAATTTGTAGTTATTTAATACCGCACTAAGCAGTGGAGGACGAAAACGGATCAGAATAAACTTAAGGGCAGGAAATAGAAGTGAGTTTTAGTGGTATTGTTTAACTTTATAGGTTGTATAATTAGTGTCAAAGCTAAAATTAGGCTTAGGATCCTATATTACGCCTAAATACTGGACCACAAAGAATTGATTCCAAAGAAAGTCGCTAGCCAAATCTGAAGGTATATTTGGAAGTGAAACATAGTTTATTTTTTTTTGCTAGCTAAACAAGGTTGCTTGCATTTTCTGTGCATTAAGTTCATTAAGTATAATTTTTCACTTTTAGAAAACGCATCTATTCGAACAAATGTCGCTTGGAGGATGGTAATAACATCGGCAGAAAAAACAACAAAACTTATAGCTATGTTTTAGCGTTGTGTCCGATTATAAGTCATAAAAGAAAAGAATGTGTTTTCTTGCCCTACTTTGTACAGCTTTTACCTAATTCGATAGTCGTAATAAAAGTTTTCAACATCAATTTTGTTACAAAATAAGGATAAGGCCAAGTCGTGAAAACTGCAGGCAATACAATGCGTAGAGACTTACCACGTTTGTGTGATTTCATTCAGAATGCGGCTTAAAGAATCGTAGTCCCATCAGTATATACGGATGCCATACACCCACTTGGTAGTTAGTGATATATCTGCAGTGAAAATATCATACAATGCAAATGAAAGACGCACATCCTTGTGAAGGATAACTTGCGCTAATTACAATGGAGTGGGAACTAAGCGAGCCCAAGCAGGCGTGAAAGCTTCTGTTCTTCAAAAAACCCTATATGATTTTAAGAATGTCAATAGAAAAATTTTGGGAGAAGATTTTAAAACGGACCCGGTCGTCCAAAACAGAATCGGAAGCCGCTTTATATTGCGGAGATCCATTTCAATAGATTTTACAGAACTAAAGTGTCGTTTAACATAGTAACGATTTTTTCCAATACTTTACCAAATCACGAAAACCACTTTATCGGCTTGTGTGAAGGGGAACAGTTCCCGGGTTTATTTGATTTGAGAATTTTTGAAATATTTTCATAATTTAAATTATTCCTAGATGAGTTTCAGAATAACTTGATAAAATTAAACCAAAAAAAAAAAAAAACAAATAAAGATTAAAATTGTTTCTTAAAGGAAATATTTGAGCCGTGATTTGTGAATTGTTTAATCACCAGCAACGCCGACTCGCTTACGCCAGCCAATTTGAGTTACTGCACTTAAATCCAAAAAAACAGAAGAATCATAATATATAAAGATAAAATGTATTCTCGTGCGTTTTATCCTAAAGTTGTCCTAATACCCGTCAGTTAAATAGAATGAAAAGTGAAAACTTATTGTAGAATATTTTTGATTAAATTAATTTATATTCAAAAAGCATCCAGATATTGAGATTGTTAAACAATGAGTGGCAAGGCTAATTAAATTCGAACGGGTTCATACATAATTCGCATTTCCTGAAGAGCCAGAGTTGAAAAATAATGTTCTGAAATATATTGTTTTTGTATTATTGCCATCGGGGCATCCACAAATGTGTGCGAATTTATATTAAATGCCATCGTATATGTGTATAACAGTAGGTGGTGAATAACACCGCAACGTATGCATGTGAGAAACATGTATGTGAAAGCGTGGGTAGGCGATAGGGGGCGTAGCAGAGGAAAGAGCTTCGAGTGTTGAGTAAAATTTTGATTTTTTTATATTCATTTTTTTTTTTTGTTATGCTGCCAACAGCAAGAACAACATGGTCTTTAAACAAGCAGTTTTTAACCAGGCCAACACAACATTACATATCTACCTATAAATATGTAAATGCCCAACCACCTATGTATGTAAAAAGTGTAGAATATATGTGTGTAGGTAAGAGTTTCCCCTTTGTTATAAAATGAGATGGCTGCCAGTGCCGGAGATGGCGGTGTGTTATGTATTTGCGATACCGTCGTTATGGTACGTTTGTTCACTGCTTGTAGAATGATGCGACTAATGTTACATCCTTTACATATAGACACACAAACGCATAAATGCCAAGTGACTCTATAGGGACTAAAAGTGGTTTTGTTATTTCGCTACGAGTACGGTTGCCACAGCGATATGTTGTTGCCGTTGTTTCTGCTGATGATGGCGGTAATAATTTGGTTGTTTGTTTTCTCAAAGAATCATATTATTTTCCCTCTGCTAGTGTGTATATGCCTGTATGTATATTTATTTTTATTTTATTCATTTGTCGCTGCTGCTGCCGCTGCTGTGTTTGTTTGTTATTTTGTATAATAGAAAATTGTCTGTGGAATCTCTCATGAGGATGTATTTTAATATCATCTGGATACGTCTGTGTGTGTTTACGTCTACAGAAAATGAACTCTGGAGTCTGATGATATGCGTTGATATTTTGATGTTTCCTACTTCAGAATGACTTACATGGAAGATTTTGTCTTTCGGAGTCCTTTTCGCCACAGCCACTAATGCTACATACATTAAATTACCCGCACGGTTACTATACGAATACTACATAATAGTGCGATATATTCAAAGTTCTCTCTAACTATCCTGATTGACTCGCTGATGCGTTGCCTCTGCGTTGTTACATGGCATAAATTCCCGAATAAATATATTTTTGTTTGCTGGTTTTCTTATATTAATACATATATATATATATATATATATATATACATATACACTATATTTGTATAGGTACAGACTACTGACAGGATGTCTCCCAAAAAATGTTCATATGTGTCATATTTAAATTTGATTTTGTGTTAATAATGTGCGAGCGCTTACAGAAATTTTTGCAAAAGTGTTGTCGACGTTCGACAGTTGAATATTCACACATACATATATATACATATATATACTTGGGTAGACATAAATTGCGGCAAACATCGAAATGAAATGTTGTACTGGCAAGCATGTTAGTTGTTTTGCCAATTTAAGTATTTTCTCTCTTACGCAGCGTAAGTGGCAAGAGCAACATATGCCAGTCGTCGCTAAATCATTTATACGGTGGGTCGTGTTTTAATATGAAAAGTTTTATTGCGCACAAATTTATGACCATGTGTGTATGTATATATTATAGTAACATAGAGTCTTTTGAGTGTTAGTGTTGTAAGCAAGACCAACTACGTTATATTAAATCGGGTATGGTGTCGTATAAGTGACGTGTATTTATTTAGAATGAATTTATGCAGCCGCTCCCATCGTATTCGTATGTGTTGAAACGTATGGATTTTGCAATTACTTGAAAACTTTTAAAATTTACCTGAGGCAAGTAGAAATTCACCGTTGCGGTGCATAACCAAGTAAACGGCAGAAGCAAAATTGGAAAGGAATCCGTACAAAGTTTCTTTGTTTTAAACCTCAAAGTTATTTTTCAAATCTACTTGTTGTGTGATCCTTTTAGGGAAAGAATTTTATATTTGAATACAGGAGAAATGTAGTGTAGTCAGGATTCAAATTCAAATACCTCTTGCGCGTTAAGAATACGTTAATCTCACTAGATGTATAAAATTTAAAAAACAGTCCACAATATATAATATACATACCAGGTAAGTAAACATGAAACATGAATTTTCACATGGAATTTGTATACAAAAAAAAAAATGTTTATTGTTATATAATGTTATATTATTGTATAAAAGTGATAAAATATATTTTGCTCGATGTGCATCTTTCCCACCTATTTCACAACTTAAGGATGTCATGCTAAAATACTGTTGCCCCTTTGCGACAAACCAGCCGTCCAGGTATTTTCGTACATATTCAAAAGAAATTAAACCCTGCCCAGCAAGTCAAACAAGTGGTAATCGGAAGGGCACGAGCTTGATGAATCAGCCACATGGACTAATACTTTGCAGATGAGTGCTTCCAAAGTGTCCCGTCTCCGCTGTGTGTTGCCCTTTTCCATATCGCGCTTTATTTTTGAAGAGCGAATGGTTCAAATCAATTAGTTGTTGTTGTTAGCGTATTAGTCTCACGAAACACGAAATATCGTCTTTCCGCCAAAGCGATACGCCAACATCTACCCATGAATTTTTACACTTAGGATGGCTAAAATCGAGTTTTTGTTATCTCCACTTAGAATACGATGCAAGAAAAACTTTCTTCTATTTATAGCCTTCGGCCAAAGACAAAATGCTCTCTGCGAAACCTCTCCATTTAGTACAAAACTCGATATTTTCATTCTGAGAGAACTATTTTAATTTTTCGATACACTCGATACAGATATGTTAACTCCTTTACATGTGGTGTTTTTATTGTCAAATTTTTATTCCATGTGTTTATGTCTGGTGTGCTGACCAATTAAATATTCTAAGCTGGAATCCCTAAACGGTGATCATAACTTATTGCCCGCTTACTTCCCGTGCATATCTGAGGCGTAGATCACGAAAGCGAAGGAAACCATGTTATTGTTAGATTAAATATTTTTGATATATTAATTTCTAATAATTCTATTATTATTATTATTATTATAAATTTAGCCAGAGAATAAATTCTAAAGCTAAAGTCTTAAAGCACTCGCATCTAAGGCTTTCGGCTTTATTAAAAACTCTACCGCACTTGAGATTTGAACCCACGACTATTGAGTTGCCAGTCGAGACTCTTGCCTACTCGGCCACTCAGGCGGATCTAATAATTCTAATATGTTCATATTGGAAACAAAAATCTTATGTTAGTTCACGAAAAGAACACGCTTCGTCTATTTTTTACAAAACAGATTTGCGCCAATTTTAAAATAAAAATTGGTCACAACGAGTAATTTTGAGCCATAATTCGAATACAACAGATTTCGTTTTTTAATTACTTTCTCGGCAGTGTACTATAAATAATATATCATATTATTCCTGTTTCTCACGAGCTATATACCCTTTGTTTATGGCCATATTGTTGTATTTATTGAGCTGAAAAGAAAAACCTTATATCATTCATTAGTATGTTAATGTGCTGTGCGTGTGTGTGCCTATGGCTAGACTAGCAAAATAGAAATCGGCTTCCTAATAAATAAATATTTTTGGGAAGCAACAGCTGTGTTGTGAATAAGTCCTGAACACCAAGAAGCGAAAATGGTGTGACTTATCCTATCATACCATATGCGATGCCAAAGCACTGACATTTTAACCTTCTCTACTTTGTAAAATTGGCAAGAAGTTCATGTCCAGAGGTTTTTAAAGTTCATATTGAGTGATAGGAACAACACTTTAGCCTGACTGTCTATAGCCTCCATATTTAAAGCTTTAGAATTCCGCATTCTGTAAGTTTGCAATATTGAAACAACTCAAAACACTATTAAATACCCTCCACCACCCTCTAGTACCTCGACTTTTTTAAATAAATCGTTATAAGGGAAGCGGCCACAACGAGTCCGCGTAGCAAATTTCATCAAGACAGCTTCAAAATTGCACAGTGTGAGCTGAACGCAAAAAAGAAAAACAAGATTGTCAGGGGGACCGACGGTCTAATAAACGATGGATCTATCTAATGCCTGTCTGGGTACAGGATACATCCGGATGACGAATGGTGTAATACGTAACAGGTTGCCTGTTTTAATACTGTGCATAAATAAAAAGTTTCATCATGATCCTATGTTGTTTTTAATAACATTATTTGTAAAAGTTGTAATAATTTTTTGAAATCAATAAAAACGTTACTCTAAGATGTGGTTTTCCCATTCACTTTGCATATCAAGAAATACCTCTGCTTTTGTTATGAAAATTTATCTGATACTAATGAAGACATTAACACATTATGATAAGCAGACTCGCTTATATAGAATAACAACGTAAACAGAAAGACAAAACTATGGTAATGTTTACCCGCTTTTGTAGCAAGAGTGCAATTCGGTGCAAAAAATTCACCACTTATAGAAAACAGAAAGTGACGGAGAGAGGGAGAGAGAGAGAGAGAGAGAGAGAGAGAGAGAAAGCGAAGAGAGCATATGATGAGAGCGTTTCGCATTAAATGATGAGAAAACATACTATTCTTTTCTATTATGAGGAATATGATGCGAGAAATTGTTCTTTAAAAAGAAATGGTAAAGTTGGTGAAAAGCTTCCAGCTTCCATTACTTTGTAAGATGAGATAATGGAGATTCTCTATTCTTTACGAGGACTAACGAGAATGCGGAAGTTTATTACAAGCATCCCGGTGTATCTTTACAAGCAGCCGTTGGCTGCTGTCAGTCATCGCAGTTTCATCAACATCGACGGTTCAAAAAATCGCAAATACACTGCATTTTAAAAAGAATTTTTTTTTGTGTATTAATTTGCCATAAGTGAATGAAGAAATAATCTATCAACTAGCCGCTGCTGCTCTA
The DNA here is from genome assembly GCF_014805625.2 of Glossina fuscipes. Classification (NCBI taxonomy): domain Eukaryota; kingdom Metazoa; phylum Arthropoda; class Insecta; order Diptera; family Glossinidae; genus Glossina; species Glossina fuscipes. The sequence goes on along the minus strand of NW_023998464.1, from coordinate 4,181,423 downwards.
ACAATTTGTGTACCACGCATATACTCTCCTACTCTCTTCAATATTTAAACTTGAAAAGGAAATAAAAATTTACAGTGAAAAACAAGAAGGAGAAAAACAAATGCAAAAGAAGGCAAATCAACTATAAAGCATAAATTCCAGCATTATAGAAGTTTTTAAAATTCGATTCAACCCTATACCTAAAATAATGGATTTTGTTGATTGATTGATTAAGACGGCTGACGTCTTGTTCGTTGTTCGTTATTTGTTTTTGTTATTTTAGGGTAAATAATGATTTTTTCTTGGTAGAAGGAAAACAGGTGATGGAATTTTTAATATCAGTCATTTTTGTTTTGTGCTTTCTTGTTTAAGTGATGGATTATTTTAGAGATAATCAATAAATAAAAGAAAAAATTTTTGATAGAATATAAAATGAAGAATAAATAACCGGAATATATCGCTTAATGGCTATAGCTACCGTTTGGTTTAGTAAAAAACAGCATATTATTAAAATTCCGTTTTTAATAACTCAACTCAGATATCATAATTTTAGATTTGTGCTTTATACTCGTCATTTTATTGTAGACAGACAGAGGTGTCATTATATTTCATTGTACGAGAAAAGATTGTGATTCATGAATTGTTTATGCAAGTGACAGAATTCGGTCAGTTGGTCGTTGACGTGTTTTCGTTGTCACATGTTACGCATAATTAATGATTATGTTACAGCAACAAATACAAATTTTTCTCTTGAATTTAAATCACCCTCTCGGTACGTGAACATATACTTAACATATAGACAAATATGAACGTATTTATTAAATAGTAGATATATATATATATATATATATATATATATATGTGTATATATGTATATATGTATATATATATACATAAAAGTTAGGAACTGCATAGATGCCATTCCCACCGTCCAATACAACGTAGATATGTTTTAAAAGTAATTAGCTTTAGCGAAAGAGCATATTGAGTGCATTTCCGTTTCCTATAGCTCGCATATATTTGTGTAAATTTGTACATTTGTTAAGTGAAAAGTTATGTTTTATTATTATTGTTTTTGCCAGCTTCTCTCCTTCTCTCTCGCTCACTCTCCCTTCTGTTTCTCTCTCTCTCTCTCTCTCTCTCTTCTATTCTCTATTCTTCTTCTTCCCTTCTTTCTCTTCACTATGCAAAAAATTTTAATTCAATTGAAAATGTTTTAGAATCGAGAATGTGAGCACATGAGCTGTAGAAGCGGAGAGTGAGAGAGCGAATGGTTAGCTGAGGTGAGTGGAATGGTTTGATAGAGGTGGGAAAGAAAGAGAGGGAGATAGAGAAGAAGAAAGCACGCATCAGATAAATAGCAAAACTAGGAAAATGGCAATGAATTCGAATGAATTTCTTTGCTTTTCCTTCATTAATGATAACCGCAATGGAATTAAGTAAATAATTGATGTTTTCTTATCAACTTATGCGTTAATTAGTGAATCGCGTCACATACTCACTTTCGTTCACGTTATTGTTTAAAAGTGTGATGGATAATACAGCCGATGAAGAAATTCTTCCCTACCCTCAACGCTAATTTCAGGATAAAATAAATTTAAATTGAATTTAAAAAATAAACAATAAACATAACCTTAAACCAAATACCAATTATGTGTGTACATATAGTCTAGATGCACGCGTTTAACTTCGAGATATAATAAAAACGGTAAAAACAAAACATAATAAAAGAATGGGAAAAAAACGACTGTAAAAACACACACAGCGGGAAAAGTTTTCAAACTTCCGGTAAATGAGGTCGAAACACGAGCACGTGCTTGATAATGACACAGATTTGTTGTAATTAAATTTTACCGTTCAGTAACATTGCTTTAATGCTCGCTCCCCTTTGCTTGCCGCCCATCTCCGCGCTCATTCAACAACTAATTTCAAGGATAATATTTTGAAATACACGCATATTTCCTGCTCTCCCCAACTCTGCGACCTCGGTGTGAGTATAAAACGGCGTATAACTTCGTCCTCAACAGCACCAACAAGTAGCCAGACAAAAAGATAAAAAGGGATTAGAATATTACTGCGGATAACACAAGAGTAAGTTGAAAGAATTGTGTATATGTGTGAGGCAAAAGACAGAACGGAAAAAAAAGCGAATAAATACTTAAAACTCTAAACACCATATAAAAGTTTTCCACAAGTGGCAATTAAATGAAATTACCGCAGCGACAGGAATATTTCATATGTTAATTAATATGAAAGAAGGCGACAACCGAAGTAAGTTTTACGCAGCTATAGTTTTTCATAATAGTGGCCAATTGTTAACGTATATATTGCAAGAATCGGTGTGTGTGTGTGCATATGTAAGTATGTATGTATGTATGTGTGTATTCGTTCTACTTGGATGAAAATTAATTGCGAGCGCGTTGATTTTCAACATATCTGTAGATAATTACTTAATGAACTTGAATATCTTTTAGAGAAAATTTTACAAAGTCTTCAATTAAAACGACCGGATTGCTTATTTCACTACTATCGTGTTTGTTCGTCCCTTTCCAACACATAGCCTTGTTTTTAAGAAAGTTTTTTAAAAAATTCGACCTCTTGATTTTCATGAAATGCTTTATATTAACAGATGCTTAAGTTAAGCTGTCAACATTGCTTCGATTTGATTCGTGTAAGCAGTAAAATCTCTTTACTATCACTGTTTTTTTAACTGTATCGAAACAATTTTCGTTGTTTTGTCTACGGAGTTTTAGCTAGTTCTGCAACGGAACTTCGCTTAAAAAAAAACGTGAACTTCTCCCTGATGTTTTTGCTAATTTTGCTAATGTATAAATCATTTCCATTTTCAAACTCGATCTATGTTTGTCCAATAAAAAATATATATACCCCGTTCCAATTTTTGGAAGGACCAATGTGAGGCGGGCAGAAGTAAATCGACTATGAACCGTGTGGTGATCCGCATTCTACTCTATTGCGTACTTCTAGAACATATGATTAACGCATTCAGTTGTAATAATCCGTCTTGCTTCGTTTCTCTGTCTAAAATGACACCTTGAATGACATGAAGTTGATGCTGTGATATCAGCTGTCACTTTACCAGAAACACTGCTATCTGATATTGACCGTTTATATCAGTTGCGACGAAGCATACAAATTGAGCGAGAGATTTGCTTTGAAACCCGACAGTTTAACACAAATTAGAGACAGGAACGTGTCGTAAATAAGACCGACAGTCGTTAACGATGTTGGATAAGAGCGGCATGATGAGATTAATTATTTTAAAGTTTATATAGAAAGAAATAAGAAATGATTTGAAAACAACTAGGAACATACTAGGCGGCCTTATCGTTATTTAGGTAACGATTTTTCGAAAGCGTTTCAGGGGAAATGACCGAAAACGTGATCCAATCCGAACTATTTTTAATAGCGTTCTTTGTTGGGCCAAAACGAATCAGTGTACCAAATTTCAGCAAAATTCACGGCTTGCACGTTGTATGCAGCCAATACCGAACATGATTCTGAATCGATCGGCATAAAATTAAAAGATAGGTCTGTCTGAAGTCCTTTTGGGTGTTGCATACATCGTCAAGAACTTACTATACCCTCGAGCCACACAAAGGTTGATTACTTAGGTAACTTCGAACAACTTCCAGGCGGATATGTGTTTTATTGGTTGAAAAGAATCGATACAATTAATAATTGAAATCAATCCAAATGCTAAAATTTTCGACTTTTTGTTGAGTGAGGATAGTGTGCTACCATACGATCGGACATATCAAAATCTCCTCCAAATCGCAGCACGTTTGCTTCATCCCCATCTTCCAAAGGTATTCACTTTGATAGTCTTTAACGATCCGTTTGAAATCGCACTTTTTGGATTGGGTGTGTTCCATTGTGTCACTGTACGTTTGTCTTTAAAGTCCATAATTATTTCATCAATTGTTTGACATTTTGCCAGTATCGAGGCGTTTCTTAAGATTTCTAGGAACATGTCCAATATCCATACTTAATAAACGGCTGCATAGAGCACGACTTCGAACGAACGCACACATGTATATGCGTTTGCACATTCCGTATAAAATGAAAAGTAGTTGTATGATTGCTTCCTTAAAATTTTATTAAATATATTTAATACATCTATTTTTATTTCCCTCATGGAAGTCACTTCCTATCTATTCTGTACATCAATGATATCCCCTCGGCGATTAAGTTCAGCCATATCTTTAGGTACGCTGATGCTGTAAAATTGTGTTTTCCATTTAATATGAAAACGCACTCTCATCTCTGTCAGTCGGTTCTAGACAACTGAAATAAATCGCTCGAGAAATGTTATGAAATTAAATCTTAAAAAAAATACAAGAAGCTTTCCTTCTCCAGGCGGAATTCATTTTCGAGTGAGTATTTCCTCAATTCACACATATTGGAAAATATGGATTCATTTATTGATTTAGGGCACTATATGAACAAAAACTTCGTTTTAATCTGCGTATTGAACTGTCTATAGAGGTTTACAAAATGATGGTCTAGAGAGTTATGGTATAAAAAGTTTACCCATTAGCTTGGTGGGACCAATACTTGGAGATGCCTCAGTTGCATGGTCTCCTTGCTATAGCTGCAATGTTTATTCAATAGAGCCAGTTCAAAAACAATTTTGCCTTTCGACCTGAGGAATATGGGTTGGGAACTGCTTCGTTCGTTGGTTCCTTATAAAAATAGACTGCTTTTATTGGTCTTCCCTCATTAGAGAAGCGTTGATTTTTCATGCTTGATGTTTCTTTTTTAGTTAAGTTAATAAACAGTCCAATTAAGGGCGATGTATATCAATGTTCGCAATCGTGCTTCTAGAAGCTTTGCAAAATTTTCAAAGATTTGTGTAACTTAAACTCGATATCCGACTCCTGAAACTCTGTTAAAGCTACTTTCTATAACATGCAAGTTCTACCTATGTTGTCTTTAAACTAACTGTTAATTCTTACACCTTCGTATGATAAGTAAATAGAAATTAATATGTTCACTGTAATTGCTTCGAGAGTGTCCCTCTGTGCAACATGCGTACATGCTTTTTTTACTCTTGTGTACTTACACATGAATTGTGCTTTTATTTTTCGTCAAAACGTTTGCAACGCCCAGAAGGAAACATCGCAGACCCCACAAAGTATATATATTCTCGATCAGCATCACATTCTAAATCGATTTAAGCATATCCGTCTCTCCGTCTATGTAATGTCTGTTGTAAACATTCTTCTGGTCGCAATCATAAAGCGATTGACTTCAAATTTGGCAGAAACATTGGAAGTTCTTGCACGCAGGTTGTTATTGAAATGGTCGAAATAAGTCGAAGGATACGCCCATAGCACCACTTAAATAGAGAACACTTCTGTTTTTTAAAGGGAATGAGAAATTATTTTTTTTGCTCATTACTCATCAACTATAGCATATAAATGTACAAAAATTTGAAAGCATATTCTATGTGTGAACAAAATGGTAGAAATTGACCTCGTCTACCCAATATTATAGTGTATCAAAGTTTAAGTATTTTTTCGATACAATTATAACACGCAGAAACAAGCTTCAGAAACCCCATAAAGTATACAGATTATTGGCCAGTTTCAACTCTGGAATGCACCTAAAATTATGAAATATTGGTCAATATAATCATTTGGGCTCTGCTTCTTCATGGTATTCACTATTTTCAAGTTTTTCATTCTGAGACCTCCGCGTACCTCGATTTTAAGTCGATTTTTGTGGTTGCGTTTTCATTTGTAGACATTCTTCTGTCCACACAGATGAAGCTATCTGCTTCAAAATTGGCAGAAATATTGAAAGTTCGTAACCGCAGCTTGGCATGGAAAAAAGGCCAAGCTGAGGTGCTTTGAGGGTTTTTCGCTAACTACTCGTATATTCACGTACATTCTACCGAAAATGGGAAAATCAGCTACGTTTACTCAGTATCGTAAAGGCTCATCGCATAATTGATATTTTGTTTTTAATTTGTAGTAAAAACAAAACGATAAGAGATATCAACATGAAGTTGCTTTTATTTTAGAAGCTGGAGACCGCCTCTGGAGTTTTGCAAAGATTCAATTCTGAAAGACCAATTTTTAGTCACATTTACACAATAGTCTACTCTAATTTCAGCAGTAATACGAGTAGTCTTCGAAAGTAGAGGAGGCATTGAGGACTTGGGTGTTATTGCAGCAAATCAATGATTTAACATAGAAAAGTTCAATGCAATTATATCGCAGGGACTTTGTGGAAAAACTCACCACCATTTTGCACCATTTTGTTCAAGTCGCATATCGTCCAGGACCAAATTAGTTAATTTTTGATACAAAACTTTAGTTATTACGTTCCTTTAGCATTCATCATTGAGGGTAACTGTAATGTCGTTTTCATTCTCAAAAACGACATTTTAAGCCCACAAAGCACACCTAAACAAAATTTTGTGCACGTAAAGGTCCTTTATGAACCGCGTGTGTGTTTTCTTCATTTAACTATATATGAGCTTTTATCCCACATGCAAGAAACGTAACCGTGGTTTCAGCCTTTTCGTAATAAGTTCTAACAATTTCTGTGCGCTGCACAATCATGCGTGTATTATATTCCCCAAATAATGGCAAGGCCCCCAAAACAATATTGAGAAAAAATCTCTATCACAAACCTGGTTTACTTACGTTCACATTCGGAACCGCAAAACCGCTGTAGAGTGCGACAATGTAGTTTTCTCTTTTCTTTTTTTTAGCTTCTTTTAGAATAAAGCTGGTGGGTGTATAAAATGTATTCGCCCACAGCCGAACGTAGTTTTCTGACTAATTTCATTTTGCTTTGGCTTGACTGAAAAATCTGGGAATTGCTGTACTCAAGAAACTCCCAAATCTCCTAAATAACTTTAATTTTCTTTGCAACCACTACGACAACGAACGAGGAATTGGTCAAAATTTAAACCCTTGTCATTGACATTGGTATTTACTGCCTCCAACTGTATATTTTGCCAAAATTATCCTTTTTTCAGGGAATTTCTGAATTGGTTTAATGTGGAATACATTGTAGTTGAAATAAATTGCATTTTGACGGAGACATTATTGACTTTACTACGCTAGGTACACCGTGGCCAGAAACAATTTCTCTAAGCTCAGCACAGACTACTATGCTAAGTACTTGCTTAAGATTAAATCTTTTCTCATCAGAAACCCGAAGTGTTCTTATCAATCCATCAATTCTAAGAGGAAAGTCACTGCATTTTCTTCGGTTATATCTTTACATGGTTTTGAAACATCTGATGAATGATGGCTGGAAAGGTTCCAAATTTTACCTCTGCCCTTCCGTGTTTTCAAAAATTACGTAGCCTCGGATTATGATTCTTTTAGTATAACAATGAGCCTAACGCCATTCTGTTGATACCGCTGTAAGAGGTTTCTAGAGGACGCTATTTTGCTTTTGTATAAGACACAATTCTTTTGCAAAAGAGTTCATCCACAGGAAAATTCTTGACAAGAATTTATCAGAGACTATATATGGGTAGAATTGAATTAATAAGATAATAATCTATTTATTGCGAGATGTAATACCAGTCGTCTTCCGAAATGAGGGAAGTATAATAAAAGGGAAAATATCCATTTCACACTGGTACTCTGAAAAAATTATACGCGCCTCCCAAGACTTCTGGATGGTGTTAGCAGGTCTCAAGGTAAGGAATTACCACATGGATTTCTCACAACGCTGGCCGCCCATCTCCCTCTAACTTTTTCATAAAAATGTTTGTCCAATGATTTAGTAGAGATTACAGTTCATAAGTTAAAAGAAGTAATTGAATAATGAACCAATTGCGCATCCAATTGTAAAAACGCCGTCCTTCCTGTCCGCCTATTATTGCTAAGAATTAATTTTAAATTTTGTAAGGGTATGAATACTTATTTCTTTTTTCACCATTAGGGGCTTTCTCTAAAATTATTGTCGTAAGGCAAATGAAAGAAACATTATATGGTTAAACATCAAAAAGTTGATTAACAAAAAATCGAAGAGCATTAAAAACAGAATAAAAGGAAACAAGAGAAAAAGAAAAATAAATGCAAATTTGCTGTTTTTCATTTTACTCCTTTATATTATATTGTTTTTGTTTGCTTTCCACGCGCTCTTATCTTTTTTTCACATTTTTAATAGCACATCATGAATGCGAATGAATTCACATACGTCCATATATATATCATATATTCATGCTCTTAATGTAGCAACGCAAAAAAGGAACTTGAAAAAATATTTTTAATTTATGGAATTTTATAACAAGCCCATGAATGTTCATATATTCATATGTACGTATACACATATAGGAATTTATACGTATATATCTCTATCGCAAATGTTTACAATGACTGCTGCTGTTGTTATATAAAACTTTTTTACATGTTTATACGTAAATATGTAAAAATGCCAACCCACATATATTAATCCCTCTTTTATTAAATATCTTATATGCGTACATGTATGTACAATGTGTATGTCGAAAAGATAAATAAATATATGTGTACCTATACTTGCGATAGTGTTTCTCTGTACATAAATTCAAAACATTGTTTCACTTATATGTACACATTTAAAGTAATAATAATACAACAGCAATTTTGCTTCTTTACGTTTTTATAAATCCAAATGAAGGATGTGGATGTACTTCCACATAGGCAAATAAATGAACACTACTACAGTTTGGTCTTCTCTTCTATACGACGGCAAAATTGTCAATAATAATAATAATAATAATAATAATAATGAAATAATATGCGAGTAATGTTCATTAAGACCTTTACTTTTTTTTGTTAGTTGTCTTCTTCTTATATTATTTTTAAAAAAGATAAATAAAAACAAGAATAAGAGCAAGAATGAAAAAACATTTGTCATGTTCAAAACAATTCCTTCCTTCGAATTTAAAGTAAGGCTACTATTAGTAACGATACGATTGTGCATACATATGTGTACTTATGTAAACATACGTACATGCTAATATTTCTATTCACAATGGCATATTTATCAGCTTTCCAATGTGGTAAAGTGAATATTTAAAGAATGTTGTGCATGTTATGCCTGTGGTTATATATGAAAGCAATGCATATCAGTTAATACGTAGAGCAAATGAATTGAGCGTATTTCGCATGGGCGACCAACTTTCAGTTTTATATAATTGATTACTTTCTTTTAATTTTTCACGATCCTTAACTCTTGACAGCAGCAAACACAATAGAGACGACTTTTCGGTTCGGTACTTGTTTTACGTCATTTGCTTATTTATTTAAATACAATAAGGAAGGAGCATCCAAGAATGAACAGCCCTGTGCTTTTGAGGATTAATTTCTAATTGAATGAAAATGTACGAATTTTTTTTTCAGCCATCAAATTTTCCTGTTTAGAACTTAAGAAGTTCGTTATTTCCAGTCGTAAGTTATGTATCCTCTTCATTCAGTTTCGCTCGTGCAAAAGGCGACACAAAAACACCAAAAACGTTTCAGGAGCGGTATTAGTGTACATTTTTCAGAGACTTCATTGTTTTTATAGTTTTGAATAATCCTTGAAATTGTTTAGAATGACATAGAAAGGTTATTTTGGGCGGGGACAAATTTTATATGCTCACACAATTTTATTTTTGGAACATAATTGGATGGTAGTATGCAGGCTCTTGAAAATTTAAACCCGATTTATCAAACGGACCCAGGAAAAATTTCTTACAATAATGGATTTGTTTTTGTCTGAATTTTTAACATAACTTTACGCAGGGGGAGGAACACTTCTTCAAGATCCATTGGTGAGTTGCAATTGTATGACCAAGGCAAATTCTCGAAAATGTTTGGATCTTGGTTTCCTCAACATTTGTTGCATATAAAGGTGGAGTTAATTGAGGGTTAATGGAAGAGTAGTGTTGATGATGGTATTGTAAATTTCCATCTGCAATTTTCTCTTTAACTTTTCTTCCAATGTATCTTTGAAGATCCATAATTAGAGGAGCAGAAGCAGTATATTTTGTCGTTCGATCAGCCTGCTCATTTCCCAATAAACCGATGTGACTTGGTACCCATAACATTTTAATTTTTCCGTCGGGTGTAGTAATTATATTCCTTAATTTGTTGATGGTGCTCCATCTCGAAGTCGAAGTGTTCCGAATAGCTTGTAATACAGACAAACTGTCGGTAACAATGACGGTTTTTGAGTTTGTTTTTATGGGCAAAGTTCGCAGCGTGAAGGATAGCTCTGGTTTCGGTTGTGAAAGTTGAAGTACTTTCGTGAAATATGTGATTGAGAAGAACCTGACCTGTAGCATCTACCACGGCACAAGCAGGAGGCAGGCCAAAAGACTTTGAGCCGTCTGTGTATAAAGACGCCAACCAGTACTCTCCAATACTTGGGCTTTTCAGCTATTAGATTCCTGAAGACGTAATTTGGAGTATCTTCTTTCTTGTGCATAGACAGTGAGATGTCAAAAGAGCAGTCCTGCAAAATCTATGAAGGTTTGACACCAAAAGAGCGGAAAATTTTTAAGGGAATGTTCAATTCCTTTGCGACATACAAACAATAGTCAATTGCAGATGGTGACTTTGGAATTTTCTTCGCAATAATAATCTTTCTCACGTCATCCCCGAGAATAGATTTGTTTGAATTTAGCTTTTAACTCATACAGTCTATTTTCTAAAATTGGGAGACCAGTTTCAATTGCAATATTATTTATGGGCGTCGTCCGAAAAGCATAACAACTTGCTCTGACGGCTTGGTGATAGACCGGTTTAAGGATGTTGATAGTAGATTTGCAGCTATTGCCATAAATTATCAAAGCATAGGCAATCTTGCTTAACGCAAGCATGTTGGTAATATAAGCAATAGTGGTAATATGCGCATGGCTTCTCCAAGCAACGTACTGTATGAAATTCACCCTTGTTAAAATAAAACTTTTTAATCGAAAACAGTCATTCATATGCATCAGTAGATTTTCTGCATCGCAAATCTGCTTTCGACGAATGTGCATTTTTTTAGATTTTTGTGTGGAAATTTTAGCCCCTGACGAGTTTGCCCATGCGGTGATCTCTCGTTCAATAGATTCGAGGATGTTGATTGCCTTCGTGCTATCTTTTTCTTTCGTAAAAATGTATACATCGTCTGCGTAGAGACAATGTTCCACTCTTGGTACACGGCAAAGAATTTTTCTAATTTCGTTGAAGGCGATCTGGAAAAGTGTGACAGAAAGACGAGATCCTTGCGGAATGCTATTCACTGGCGGAAAGGAATCAGAGAGATGACTGTTGATTCTAACTTTAAACCGCCTATGCGACATGAATGATTTGATGTACTTAAAAAATTTGGGTCCAACATTCCATGATTTCAAGACTCTTAAAATAACATGAAAACCAACTCTCTAAACTGCTTTTTCGAAATCAATTGAGAAAATTGTTACGTGATTTCGTTCGGAAATTGCTTTGCTTGTAAAATAATCAATATGTAACAGAGCGTCGATACACCCTCTACCCCGCTTGAAACCAACTTGTTGCTTTGTTATCAGGTTCTTGGACTCAAAAAACCAAGATAATCTAGATGCCATAATCTTTTCCTTTCCTTTCCTCTTTTCCTTTGAGAGGCAAGATAAAAGAGAGATTGAGCGTTAGTCAGATGCGATGGAGACATTTTTAGACTTTGGAATTGGAACAACTGCTGCCAGTTTCCACATGTAGGGTATATGGCCAGTCAAAAATACCGTATTATATAGGAACAGTAATTTCTTTTTATTTGAATTAGAGATTAGATCATTTGGTAGGAGATGCGGTCTAGAACAGGTGTCCTCCCCTTCGATTTGGAGAGACAACTTTCAAGTTCTAAAGTAGATATGTAATTTTCCAGGAGGTTGGCACTTCTGTTAATACAATTTGAAACAGAAATTGGAGTGCATTTATTTCCGATGAAAGCACTGGAAAAGCTGCTGTCAGAAGAGTATTCGCACCACATTTGTCCAAAGTAATTAGAAATATCATGTGCGTCAGTTAAAGTTCCATTGGGAGTGCAGATGGCAGAAATTTCGTTCAGGTTTGAAGTCCCATTGAGTCTGTTGATCTTGTTCCAGACAACCTTCATTGATGTATTTCTTTGAATTCTTTTCGAAAAAAGTTCGAAACTAAGTGCGTTTGATTTTCGTAATTCCTTCCTGAATAGAGCATTGGCCTTTTTGTATAATAACAAATGATCATGATCAGGACATCTCTTAAAGCGGCGCCATAGATTTTATTTTTCCTCAAAAACGAAAGGGTGTTGTTCCACCAAGGAACCATAGCTCGTTTAAAAGAGCTGTTGGATTGAGGAATAGAAAGATGAGCAGTCGTGCGAATCGTTTTAGACATAATAGCAGCATCATGGTTGCAGTTCCCGTTAAATGGCCTTGAATTCAGAAATGACTCGGCCTGTTTAGAGTAATTGATCTAATCCGCTTTATCTGGGAGGAATTTGGCCTGTTTTGCTAGAGTAACAGAGGACATTGAAAGTTTAAGATCGATTATGATTGGAAAGTGATCACTATTATGTAGATCATCGGAAGTAGACCAGGAAACCAAAGGAAGAAGTGAGGGAGAGCAACATGTTAAATCAATATGCGAAAAAGTGTGATGAGTTGAAAAGTGCGTTGGTTTTCCATCATTAAAAATGCAGAGATTGCTTTGAATGAAGGTCTTTTCTAAAACAGTACCACGAGTGTTGTTCACTTTTGAGCCGCAGATGGTATTCCAGCTGTTGAAGTCGCCGCATATAGTAAATGGGGGGAAAGTACGGAGAATAAATTGTAGAGTTCTTGCTGAGAAAACGATTGCGAAGGTGGGATATAGAGCGAAAGCACTGTAAATTTTATATTTAACATTATTTGTATCGCTACGGCTTGTATATTTGAGCTTAAATTTATGCGTTTGTGAGGTATACTTGATTTTATAAAAACACCAGTTCCTTGTTTAGGTTGGATTAAAATCATTTATGAGTGTACGGAGTTCATCAAAATTATTAATAAGTCCCTTAATGTTCCATTGTAGAATTTTAAAAACTTTATTTAATTGTAGTGACATGGAGTGGAAAGTAGGTTAAGTTGACATGCCAGCGTCTCCGTCGAAAATGTCACTCTAAGAATTTTGCGTGAATAATTTGTTCTTACCAGCAGAATAATCTGTACTTAGGTGTCTGCGTATATTTGAACCGCCACGAGTGGGTATAGGTGAATAATTTGAAATTGAAGATTAATTGAGGGATGAAAGATTGGATCCATTACAGCTTGTAATTTGTTCAGTAGAGTTGAGAACTGGTGATTCTGGGGGATTTAGTTTATTAGATTTTGGCCTATGTGTAGTTGTTTTAATTTTTTCAATATTTGCTGTTGTTTTGATTTTTTCAATATTATTGTTACGAAAATCCCAAATTCAGTTAACATCAGCTAAGTAATTTTCGTAATAATAAATTCCCTAAAGAAGGAAAAGCAAAATGAGCATTCGCAGGCGCCTCATGAAGCTGCAGGCCGATGAAAACGATTAGCGGAAAAGCAAACAGGTAACAGCTAAGTACATATTCGCAGGCTCGTCATGCAGGTGCAGGCCGATGAAAACGATTAGAGGAAAAATCACGTAGAAGTTGAGAGTAGGGCCAACAATAAATTGTAAATAAATATTCCTACTGTTGTGAAACGCAAGGTAGTAAAATAAAAGAACTTTGAAATGTATTTCTCTTGATCAAAATATCCACGATCTAGTGATACGAACTGTATCTTAGTAAAAGTGAATTTCATAACATTATCTTTGGCGGGCAATGGAACTGATTTGGCAAAGTAATTTTTGGTTGATTGTAGAACAGGTTTTTCATTGGAAGGAGTTGGAGTAAAAGGCTTATTAGGCACAATTTGTGAGGCGACAACAACGTAGGTATTGCTTTTGCTAAGTCTTTGAGTTCCAGATGGATTAATTTCCCGTTATTTGCGCCGCGCTTCACCCATGCTACAATAATTTTCTGTTTCGATTTTTAGAATTTCACGCATTTTTATAAACGGTGGGCATTGTTTGTCTAACGCCGAGTGTTGATCGTTGCAATTTAAGCAGAAGCTACGCGTACAGTTTTCAGCATGTGGAGGAAGACCACAGTTAGCACAGGATGGTGGACTGGTGCATCTTTTTGCCATATAACCCAGGCGTTGGCAGTTTTTACATCTCATGGGATTTGGAATTTAGAGTTCTACTTTACATTTGTACCAAGCTACGTCAACCGTTGCCGGTAGCCGATAGCGGTCAAAAGTCAAAATAATTTTTTTGTAGGAGAGTGGGTTTTTCCATCGTCATTTAATTTGGTGAATTTGCAGACTTCAGTCACTCCTTGACTGCCCATTTCGCAACCAATTTCATCTTCCGGCACATGCTTTAAGCATGGGGCATAAACTACGCCTTTAACCGAGTTGAGTTTGTCATGCAGTTTAGGGGATATAGCACATAAATCAGCTAATAATTTCGATTTTATGAGCTTTTCGGTTGAGCTCGGATTCCCAGCGAGGACAAGTAAATTCCCACGCGTAAAATCGATAAAGAGTCTGTATATATTGTAATGCTATCTAGCGCTTTTTTTAATAGAGAGGACTGATTTGCAAAATTGTTATGAAGGGATCAGTTGGAGAAATCACAACATATTTCTTGTCAATAGGAATGATGCTACTGGTTGGCAACACCGGAAAATCGGAATTTTTAATTTTTATTTCTTTGGGGGGATACGTCTGCTAATAGATGAAATCTATTTGAGCTTTTATCTGGCGGCTCCGGGGCCATTATGACTTATGGTTGTCTCTTATTTAGTAAATTGGTAAATAACCACTTACTTGAAAAGGTTTGGGAACTGCTGAGGATAATGACAATTGTTTCAAAATATTTTATTTTTCTTTTATGTTTTTTGATTTTTTTATTATATATATATATAAAAAGAAAGCAAATATCGTATCTGCGATAATCAGTTTTTGCAAAACCACAGAAAACACACGGGTTGAACACACAAAAACTCTTTAAATACTTGTCAGTTATATAAAAATTAATGTTGTCAAAAAATCATACGCATCCCTTTAACTGTAGGCATATAGATAAAATGACTTCTTTCTTTTTGAAACACCCAGAAGAAAGCCGCAG
The DNA here is from genome assembly GCF_014805625.2 of Glossina fuscipes. Classification (NCBI taxonomy): domain Eukaryota; kingdom Metazoa; phylum Arthropoda; class Insecta; order Diptera; family Glossinidae; genus Glossina; species Glossina fuscipes. The sequence continues at coordinate 4,166,292 of NW_023998464.1, read as the reverse complement.
AGGCCACGCAAGATGTATACATTCTTGATCAGCATCAAATTCTAAATCGATTTAAGCATGTCCATTTGTCTGTCTGTCTGTAGAAAGTATATAGGAAATATCCTCCTTGTCGAAAGAATTCAGGAATCGACTTCAAATTTACCACCATTTCACATGGTAAATTATAGAAATTGAGCTAAATCGGTGAAAGCACATGGCCACATTTCAACATAATCTAAAAGCAATTCTGTTTTTAAATTAAAAAAGAAAATTGTTTTTCGCTCATTTCCTAAAAACCATCACAGATATAACGATGAAAATTTGCTTTTGTATGCTAAGGGTTGTCCCGCAATAACTGTACAAAATTGAAAAACATCGCTATTATAGCCGCTCAGTAGAAGGACTCGTCCTTATATTGAAACCGATTGAGTACATCCTGTCTTCCTGGATTTTTTGCCGATAAAATACGACAGACCTACGATATAAATTTTCACTTATTTCTACGAAAATAGAAATAATTAGCCTCGTCCACGCAATATTGCAGAGTGCCAAAATTTTAGTATTGCTTTTAGTCTTTTTTTAGGGCAACGGGAACGAATGTAGACAATCTGGTGGCGGACGAATATAATTTTGTTACTTATTTTAATTCAAATTTGTACCAAAATGAGCGCGAGCCGCATAACTCATGTAACAGAAGAATTGTGCCGGCGATGCCATATTTTTTAATATTTTTATAAGAGAATTTTTTTTCTAGCAGTTAAAAGAATGCTTAATAAACTCCTCCAACATTCTTATTCTATCACCTTTCCTTTTCTTCCAAAAAAAATAATTTTTAATCTACTACAGGATGTTGGACATTGAATCCATACCTTTTTCTTAATTATTCGAATGAACTTTCATATGGCTTCGCTATATATATATATCTGCGCCAATTATTGCATAAACATGTGCAAGTTGTTAGCAGCAATACAATAATATATTCACATAATTGTAATTAGCGTGAATAGTAAAGTCAATCTATCCTCGTCTATTTTGCTATCTGCCCTTGTTTTTCTTTGGCACAATTTTGTCCAGCGAACCAAAAGTGAGGCCACACTTATCAAAGAAATACCGCATCTACTAATATCCACCAGCTGGTAGTGTTCCTCATATTTATTTTTTCTTCATTTGAGGAATGTACCAATGAATGTCTTGTTCGCCTTATGATTTATTTAATAAGTGAAAAAAAAATGAAAAAAAGAAAATTTAATCACTTGAAACATTGCGTTATTCGTAAAGTGAATATGGAAAATTTCAGCCTTGTATCCTTCAAAATTCGGAAGCGATCACGATAAGTCCACAACCTTTTGTTTAGAAAAACGAAGTTGTATTCAGTTTACGCTTCACTGCGGGCTTGTGCTCTGACCAGTTTGACCCATTTTCAATTCCGATTTATGTGCAAAACCTTCCAATGTTTCTACCAAATTCGAAATCAATATCCCCATTTTTGCGAGCAGGATGGTATTAACAACATACACCATACAGACAGACATGGCTTAACCTATTCGGAATTTTATGGTATTCAAGAATATATATACTTTATAGGGTACCTGAAGCTTGGTTTTGGGTGTTGCGAACATTCTGACAAAACGAATATAGCCCCCATCCTTCAGTGGCGGGTGAAGAAAAACCAATTTCATTTACGTGTTTATTTATTTATTCATCCGTTTTAGTGGAACAAGCCCATGCAGTAAGAGAAAATCAGAGAAGTATTGTGCATCTTAGGAACGTGTGCAATCTCTTTTAATATAACAAACAAAACGCCGTTACATTACCAGCCATTTGTCTACTTATTCTTTCATTTCCATTACATGTATGAGCAAGGCTTCCGTTACTCTTTCTGATACTGTGAACCCTTTCTTCATATGACTAAATATTAATATATACAAAGAGCATATGTCCTTCTGCACTTTTAAGTGCATATATGTGTGCGAAAAAAAAATAATGTGACAAATGTTATTTGTGTTCGGTATCTTTACATCAGCATACATTAAGGATTTCTAAATTTTGCATTTGTCAAATGTTTCCATCAATTTCAATGAAAATTTTCTATAGGAATATGAAAATATTTTTCGTAATTAAGAAAAATTATATTGTAAGGATAATTTACGATTATTTAATATAGTGTGGTATTTGGATAAACACACATTTAATACATAAAACATACTTTACGCAATTTTCCACGTCACCCTTGAACTATTGCACTGGGCGCGTTACTTGTTTATTTCAACAAGTCGCTCCCGTCCCCTCCACCAAAATGTTAAGCCACGATTTCCTCAATTAAAAACAAATAAAATCAGTATAATGGGTCGCGGCCCACCGTTACATACCCTACATCATGCTATAGTTGCTCGGTCCGTGCTTCTGTAGGCCAAAACAAGTCAGCGTAGCAATATATTGTGAAAACTACGACTTGTAGATTGAACGCAAGGAAACCAAGACTTTCTGGTTTCTTTCTACGCTTAAAATATTAATATTAATTAACTTTCGCCATTAGGATTGTTTTTCAGTATACATGGTGTGGGGCCATTATTTCTTTGCAAAATTCCTTAAGGATATAACGTATGTCCGTTAGGGTACGAAATAATATATCTCGTGGCAAGATTATTATGCAAGAGAAATCTTCACTCACCCACATTGCACTTTTACCGAACTTTACGTTCAGATAGTGCTCGAAACGCACGGGCGGACACCATGCAAATTTGAGGCATGATAATCACATAAGCAATAAGCAATTCATATCGCATAACTTGGGATTAGCAATGGCACCTTAATATTTTATACATTCATAAATCCATTAATTATTGCAATAAATTATGTGTAAACTGAGGAATTTGGGGTGCGTAGGCCTGATATTCTGGGGAATCAACCGTGTAAAATGAACATTTAACACGTCTTGCGCAATGCCGCAAATATACTATATTAAACGAACATAAATTATTCCTACAATATAACTTTTTTAATTATGAAAAATGTTTTATTATTTCTATGGAAAATTCTTAAAAATGCAGAAACTTTCAATATGTGCTCATCTAAACGATGAAATGAGAACAAATTGCTATTTCGTCTTTAGTTTTTTTATTGTACATGAACATATTTGTAAGTGCACCATAGCGTATGGATACTGTTTAATTCAGTCATGTAAAGAAACCCTTAATAGAATATTTGCTCATATAAATAATGCGAATGGGTGCTAAAGTAACAGCACTACTTTTGTTCCAAGAATAAAGTTGACTCTTTATTTCTCTTTGATAAAATCTTATTATTACAAGAGTACCCAAAACAATACAGGCCTATAACATTTTAGTGATATTATTAATGAAAACGTGACACGGCGCAGGACATTAGTTCGTAACACATTTTGCCGGTAACCAGTCTTAAGGACGCATGGTATACTGATTGTAAAGATAATTGTCTTGTTGTGTAGATGAAACGAAAATCGGATGAATTATTCTTTTAAATTTTTGGTGTAGGTTTTCTTGAAACGAAAATCGGATGAATTTTTCTTAGAAATTTTTCATGTAGGTTTTCTTGAAGCGAAAATCGGACGAATTTTTTTTTTAAATTTTTGATGTATGGTTTCTTGAAACGAAAATCGGTCGAATTTTTCTGTTTGAAACTGTGCGGGTAAGCTAGCTTAGCCAGAGGGAGGTACCATTCGCTAAGAAACGGAATTCAAAGAGAGTTTGGCAAAAAGGAAGTTGTATACGATAATAATTGACCGAGCGGACTGCTCCCCCTGCATATAATATCTAATGTGTCAAACGAAAATCTACATATAGAGCGGTACCATATTACCTACTCTATTACATTGGACCATACAATGTCGTTGTAATCCGCACTCAATTTGCAGCCGTACAACGATAGCCTTACAGCTTACAGATACGCACACGCAGTTCAATTTATTGGGATTAGCGCATAATCGATTTTCCCAAACCTCAAATATTAGACAAATATCAGACCTTCATTTTGTTTCGAGATACAATCATTGCATCCGACCGTCATTAAGTACGAGAAATTGCGTTCAATCACTGTAGACTTTGAGAAATTACAAAATGAAAATAGTTTCGTAAGTCTTCCACAGAGAATGTTGTGTTAAAAATTATTGGAGTTTTCCACACAGAATATTATGGTGAACGATATCAGAGATTTCTGATTGCGCTGCCAAAGCAAAAATCGCAGAATGACTTATAGGCCGGTTTAAAGGCAAAGCCACTATACCAGCTTAAAAGAAACATTTCTTAGACAACTTTGTTTTGGATAAAAGCAAAGATAAACTAGTAAGGGAATTACATTCGGTTGTGCCCGAATCTTTTCTATCCATCACCATTAGCCTAAAAAGGCAAAAAAAGTAAAGGAACAGAGTTTTCGTGCTCTGTAATACGGAGTGGACGCGGTTGATTTTTTCTATTTTTAGAACCAATTTTTTGGAGGGCATACGTGTGGGCGTTGTAGGCGCATCCTTTAAAAATCCTTCGACAGATTTGGCCTATTTTTGATACCACCTGCATGCAAGAACTTCCAATGTTTCTGCCTAATTCAGACTCAATAGCTTCATTTCTGCGACCAAGAGAATGGTTACAACAGACGTTACATAGACTAACTGACGGCCAGACGTACATGTTTAAATCGTTTCAGAACTTAATGCTAATCGAGAATATATATAGTTTGTAAGGTCGCCTCCTTTTGGGGTTTGCTAACGTTTTGACAAAACGAATATACCCCTCATCCTTTGGTAATGGGTATAAAATATGAAAATATAGAAGGGAGTTAATAAACATAAGATTAGGTGTTAAAAAAAATACTAGAGCGATTCTCCTGCGCCATGTTCAATTTAAGGACCTCTGCGGCATATAGCATAACTTGAACATGCTACTTGTAGTTGCAAATTTGAATTCATAAAAAATAGACAACACCCACTTAATCTACAAGTCTCTATTTGATGAGACACGATCGGAATTTCAGAAAATATCGGGTCTTGTATGATAGTTAAATGTTTGGGTGAAAACGTCCAATTATCGATAAAAAAAGGCAATCTTTTGCTAATAAAAAATGTTTGGATCAGCTTCTCGTAAATATTCTAAGATTTTCTCTAGAAAATGACGTTTTAAAAATAATGTTAATATCGAGAATTCGCCTTGGTCATACAATTGCAACTCACCAATGGATCTTGAAGAAGTCTTCCTCCCCAACCTGCAGTTGTGGATAAACTCTCACTATAAAGCACATTCTCTGCGACTGCCTTAACTTTTCCTTGGGTAGAAGTACTGCATTTGGAACGATTAGCCCTTTGGACATTCTAAAATCAGCTTCAGAACAGAATATCAATTCAATAAATTACTTTATTAAAACTGCCAGACTCAATATCAAATGTATATTTATAATAATATCTTAAGCTAAGAATTTATTTCATTAGTCTAAAATTATAATAATAATAATAATAATAATAAATAATGTTAAAAATAGCATGAAAATAAAGGAAAATGTCGAACTTATGTGATATAGAACTCTTTAGGAAAGATGCGACTCGAGAGAAACGCCTTTAAAGTTTTTAAACGTATTATGGACACATTACTTTATTAGAACACGTTCTATATTAATTTTTACGATCCTTTTTTTTTTTCGTTCCTTATTTTCTTTTCTTGAAGATTCCAAGCCATTTTGCAGGCCACGTGAAGAAAATTTGTAATCCTATATCTAGTGGAGGTCGAACCTAAAATCGAACTCTTTCTCCCACATTTCTAACTTCTTTTGCAGATGCATCGACAGCTATCAAATCACTCGCAGCCTCTGTCGTCCCGGTTCCTTAATTTTTGAAATACGTTTAAATTTTAGACTGTCGCCTAGTTGAGATTTCCTGAATGTTGTTTTTGGTTTGTTTTCAAAACCTTTTAAGGGCATGTACCGACAGTCTTAAAACATTCGTAAATACCCATTAGAGACGTTAGGAATCAACTGGCGAAACTTTAGACTGCTAGTGCTCAGCAGGACATTCTTTTCGGAATGCTTGACGAAAAGCCTGGTATAATAACGTACCGTGTCACTAACTGTAGAATTTTCGAAGCAATTGCAAACCAACAAACATAGTGACATATGTGCTTTGGAATTTTTTCACACAGCATGCGTTTATAAACTTTGGATAGGTATGGCCACATAATAATTTGACGAAACCCATTCCAACTTTTCGACCTAAGCATAATATTTGCATGCATTTACTAATTTGAGAGATGGCCTGTCACGGTCATGTTATTAAAGACGAATCTAATACACTTGTGTATCCTGGGAAGCAGTGATGTAATAAACTTTGAGTTGAGTACTTTGAAGGCAGTGGCACTTACCTTGCAGATATGTGTTTAAGTCGTCACGCGCCAATCGACGTGATGGGCTTCCAGTACACAGTAATTTTGCTGACGATTACTGGATGCATAACTATTTGTGTTACAGGACGAAATATTATTCAGTTGTTTTAATTACTGGTGTTAAAGTCAGTTTTCTTATGATGACTACACTTGTCACATAACTAAACATTTCTTTGCTCACAAGAGAATTTCATTGTCGCAATTAAATTTCACAATTAAGCTCTCTGTGTGTTTAATAAACTTTCCTTTGATAAGTTCTTAATTTCGTATACGTAATTTCTATAGAATTTCCAATACATTAACAGTCAATACATTATATAATGAAACCACGATGGTCGGCAACTATTAATGCATTCAGGTCAGGTTATACAAGGCTTCTGTCCTTTCATGTTGGAGTGGCTTTTTGCCAATAATTATAACTTTTAATAAGTTAAATTTGACTATTAAATAATAATTTTTCTTTTTATTCGCTTGCAGATTAAAAATTATGTTCGTTTGACAAATTGGAGAAGACAACGTCGGGGCATAAGCAATCGAACGTTACTGCTGCTGAATCATGTGGACTTTAACCGATAACAATGTTTCAATACGCAGACAATACACAAACAATGGGGACCTACTATTGATGAGAGAACATATAATACGAAATTCAATAAAACTTCATATAGAAATAATGCAAAGTTTTTTACTATGTGCCGTAGTCGTGTTAATAATTGGCATAACAGGTAAGTAAGCGTGCATATATGTAATAATGATAATGCTAATTACCATTGTAGACAAATGTGCATAAGCATTTGTGTTGAGTTGAGCCACGAACATACGTTCATGTGCTTACTTGTAAAAATCCCCATTCGCATTAACTCAGATGTTGAAATAGTTTATAATTACACATATCATCATAACGCATTTAATGCCAGTATCTATGTAAAATTTATAGGGGTGCAAATTTACCCAGATGTAAATCTAAATGAGTAATGGATGATGCTTTAATTATATTCGTTTGAAACTGTGAAAAAGGTATAAAGGTATGATCGAACGCTAGCAAGAATTAATGTGTACTTAACGAATAGTAGATAAGACTCAAAAATAATGGAAAAAACTTTAAACATTACATTTAAACATACACTTACACGTCGCGGAACATAGTTATTCATTTATCTTCACCATAAAATACGTGTATGGCAGGATGTTCAAAAGCGGTCCCAAAGTAGCGATTCCAACTTTCGAGATTTGCTTAATTTACGATGAGGCTTTTTCCGTTAACATAGCAAGCTTTTTTTCATATAACGATATATATAAAAAATAGAACTTTGTGTGGGAAGTTGTCGTACCAATGATCCAATTCAACCTATATTCAATAGACAAAATATGGCAGCAGAGTAAATTTTATGAAAATGGCGTGAAAATTACGTAAATTGAAAGGTATAGTATACGGATATGGATTAGATTGATGGGCGATGTTGCAAAAATGTACGTGAACTCAATATACCCTTACCGCGTGTGCTAGGTATAAAAATATGAACAAACTACTTCTTTGTAACGTAGATTAATCAAAATAAACGGGTAGCAAAGTTTTGTTGATTTAATTGCTTAGACGTTAAACAATTTAACTTGAATTTTTTTCCTTTTCAACAACTAACTAACAGTAATAATCATCATCATTACAACGTTTTTTTCTTATCGTCATCATTATTATCCTTATTGTGGCTGCAATATATATATATATATATATATATATATGTATGCTGTCAAAGACCTCACTGCTGTTGAATGAATTCGCACAGATTCCTTTGGGAGGTTATGTCTTATCGCGATGATCTCTCAACAAAATTAATGACGATGCAAATCATAAATGGAAAATTGTTTGCTAAAAACATTTTTTCATGCTTACGTATGCGTGGATAGCGAGCACAGTTATTGGTGGTTTGAGAGGTGTTTTGTAAACTACACTTAAGTCTTAAGATATACAAACCTTTACATTTTTCATATTGATATCGCTTTCAACATCTGAACAACTCATACGTTGTCAAATACTTGTATGCAGGAACCCATGCACACATATACATTCTGTCATCTTTTTGAAGCTAAGTGTAATTTACTTTGACTTGATGGGCTGTGCAATTTCGTCATCAACGTCAACGGCATAAGATGTATATGTACATACACGTGCACATAACGTAAAATGTTAATGTAGAATACGCGGATGTAAGTGTGTAACTGTGCAATAAGTAAGTGTTAATTCTTTAAATCTAAATAAGAGATCCATTAAGGGAAACTTTGCTTACGCAATATAGTGGGATGAATATCTATTGTTCTGGATTCAACCAAAAGAGGAAGAGCATGTGAAATTCGTCGTAACTCTTGCTAATAAACCAGTCTATATCACTTGTTATATTAAAACTTCCGTCTGCGCTTTTTTTTTTGTGCGCCATAAAATCTTCTTCAAAGTGGATATAAATGCCATGTAAACCGTTCAAAAATACGAGAGCATGCTTCCATTGTATGTGTGCACCCGTTTTCAAGAAGGTACAAAGCAGCCACGTTTACGTCCTTCTTTATTATTTCTTGTTCTAATTTGTAAAATTATATTCCTGAAACAGGTCAGAAGAGCATTTGTGTAAAAAAACAATGTTTAAAAATTTTAAATTGAGAGCATATTTCATGTTTACACCGGAGGGAACAAAACGAAAATGAAATTTTTTTTATTGTAAAGTAGGAAATAAATTTGAAAGAGCGTATTCTCCGACATATCGAGAGGTCTTACTGAAGTTGTTACTCATCATCAAAAAGGTTCATCCGGGGTCGTTGCACCGATTGAACAGTTGGAATGCGGGTAAATTCGCTTGACTTACAAACCCACATAAATCTGAATTTAGTTTTTATTTACTTATTAAAGCTTAATAATACTTATTAATACGTGAGGTTAGACATTAAAATTCATTTCATTTATTTTCCAATTTGTAATATTTTATACAAACTTAATCACCTCGTCTTTACTCAAACCTGTATAAAATTTTATTTCCAATTGACTCACTCTTGCAGAACAACTTGTTTCTTGGGTGTTGACGAACTTATTAGATTATATTATATACTCATTCGAAAATAAAAACGGCCCTCTGCCCTCATCCGTCTGTCTAATTACTTACAGTAATTCTGTCAATTCAGGCTATAGGCATCTGAATTTGTGCGAAGTCATAAGACTTTCAAAAGACTGGCATATTTAACACAGCAAAGCATGCAAAGCGTAGAAATCGTGTAACTATTAAAGGGAACATTGGAGAAGATAAAGAACAAGTGTAACAGAAAACTAAAATGGAATTAGTACCAAGTTTGAATATGAAAAGAATAGTAAAAGTCCGCAATGTATACAGCATTCCATAGTATTAACACTAAACTTAACAATATTTCGCGCGTACACACTTTCAGAATAGCAGGTCCAAGCAAATTCTCTTGAAAATCATACATTTTAAGCTGAAAACATACCTTTTAGTGTAGCGTGGATTATGAATAACTTAGTTGTTTTGCAACTACACATTTCAATTTGTTTATTAATGCATACTAAGGCATAAAAAGAAAATAACAATGGAAAGCCTAAGCTCTTGTCGATTTTATTGTATGTTCTTTTCTTTTTACTTTCCCTATCTTAACGTTTCGTTTGGGACGTGTAGTCGAACCAATAATTGCCAATTAGCCAAGTTTAGAGATTTCAATTTCAATATTAGTCGCAGAAGTATGCGACTAGACGTATAGACAGTGGTGGTTTTTGCAGAACTTACTATGATGGTTTACATTGCAAAGCCCTTTTCTGGCGAGAGAATGGATAATATTAGACGTTGCCTAAGCAATTTGCTTTGCTTTACCATCGATTTGGTTCAGATCTATGCCACTTTGAATACTAGCAACACACTTACTCAGGTTCTGAACTTTTCATGAACTATTCATCTTTTTCAAGTCATAGAGGATATGGTAAACTTCGAACAAAACTTAAAAATTACGAAATACTTTCCGATTGCAAATACTTTTCACAACAGAGAACGTGACATTAGCGTCCCCTGGCAAAATATTCGAAGAAAAAAATATTTCTTACACATTTAATGAGATCACCCATTTAAGACCGATTAGATAGTTTGGGTGATGGAAAATACGGTGCGCAAACTGCTTGACCTCGATGATCAAGAGAGACTTTACTGAAGCAGTCTGTCCGAAACGTTAATAGCATCTCATGTGGGATATAATATAAAATATTTTAAATATATTAAATGTATGTAAAAATGTATTTTATAAAGATGAATTGTTGCTTTTATTTAACTTACTTTAATTAGGAAATATTTCTTCATATCCCATCATATGTATTCATTTTCATTGAAATTTATTGAAGCATTTAATGTGTGCTGATATAAACGATGAAACGGAAACGAATAACATATTCTACCTAATGTTTGTTTTTTCCCCTACATGTACACTTACACTTATAACATAACCCATATTCGCTAAAATTTGTTTTTGCTTTGTAAACATTTAATACTGTATACGTCATGCCAAGAAAACAAAATTATAATCCCATAAAAATAATGGGTATAAAAACGAGACGCATTGAAATGGCTACTAATTCACAGCATTATTACTATTAATGATAACAGAAGCACTAGCAATCCCCGAGATATGTACTAATTCTTACTTTGAGAAATTTCTTAAGCGCTCTTGTCATTTAGTTCTCTCTGGAGACACTCTCGATTAGTATTTCATTCAATGCTATGAAAAGAGAAGAAGTCTTAATACTTTTTATTATTATATGCTGGATTGTACACAAAGTAAGCCAATATTAAAGAATTGTTTGATAATTTCGAATAACTGGTCTAACGTATCCAATCCATGGCAAATCAGGACAAGAAACACGACTTCTATTTTTCGCAAAAATGACCTCATAAGCAATAAGTTGCAACTATATTTGCTATAAATAGTAAATCCAATTACGATTGTATTCCGGAAGTTTTCTATAATCTCTTTGCTTTACAAATCCAAGGCAGTTTTTACTACTTCACGCAGTCGCCCTCGACTCGAATTTTATTTTTCAATTACAAAATGTAAACGAGCCATATAGACAGTGAAATGGAACGAATTTTTGATTAACAAACGATAACAGAAAGTTATTTTATGTCCAGAATTGCAAAAAACGTTTTCTCACCATTGCTTCTTTTCACATTTTTTAAATTAAAATTAAGTCTTTCCTTTCCATTTGATTCAAAAGGTAAGCATAGTTAATTATGTGTAATTGTGTATAAGATATCTACTTAAGATAATGAAGTCCGTCACAGTGTTGCTATTTGGGATCCACTAATTGCCTATCAATTCTGCTTACTACTGATAATCCCTTATGCAAATTTCAATTATTACTTATGTTTGAAACCGGAATTCTCTATGAACGAACTTGTACTTTACAAGCACTGGCTTGATTGATTGCATTAGCCTCTCTTAGTAGTAAACTGGAGCATGTACCACGAACGACGTACGTAAATGTGAAGCCCGAATTCGCCCATAGATGTCTCTAAGATTATGTGCAAAAGATATAGATGTCTAAGATTGTCTTTTTTTTGTAGATTTGACATTGGCAACACATATTGTAAGGCAACAGTATTTTTTACAGCATTGCGTTTTGTGGCGAACTCCCAAGCGTCAAAATTAGTGGACAGGTGCAGGCGTGCCATCTGTGAGACTGTCCGTTCAAGGGGAATTGCAAGCTGTAATAAGGATAACCGAGTCTAATTAGTTCTTTCGGGGGCGGCAAAGCTGGTGTTATGCCATCGCCTCCTACCATATCCAATCTAGGGAATTCCTCTTGTAATTTCCCCTTGTGCTAACCCTCTTATTTCCAACTGCCCCCCCCCCCCCATCCCCTCCAATTGCCACGCCCCAGACATCGACTGTGCTGATGATGAATTTTGCTTGCATAAGAATTCAATTTCTTTGCTCAATCTTTATTTCTTAATAGGTATGCCACGATAAATGTAAATAACTTGGTAGGCTAACACAATTTGAAATTATGATTAATCACTTTACTTACTACTTTACTTTTGTCTTCTATGTATAAAACAAAATTCATAAAAGTTTCTTATATTTTGTTCATTCAAAACATAAAGTTAACGTGTTCATATAGACCTTATATTTCACTTTTGCCCTATGATTCACTCCTGTGACCATTGAAAGTAAGGTACATCAACATCGATAGAAATTTTTTTTTTTTATTGCAAGCTCATTTTCCATTTGTTGCTGCATGTTTCTTCGTTTACATCCGTACTGGATATGTGTCTTTCAAGCATGCTTGTTTAAAATGAGGGCAGAAGCAACACGATCAGGCACAAACTTTTCCTTGACTGCATACTTATTCTTTTTTGCCTTTACAACGTCTAAATTTCACTTTCATCATTCAGCATGTACGTCCCTCGTTATAAACCAAAAAAAAAAAAAAAAAAAAAAATGCTTGTAATTTACTTAAACTTTTATTTTTTATTTTTTTTTAGATTCGCCATTTCGTGTTAAACCCTTTTTATGTACATATTGTCACATGTGCACTTATATTGGATATCTATTTTGCTTTTGCATTAGTATGTTTTGTGTGTTTAATATGCTTGATGAAGTTTTAGTTCTTGTTTCAATTTCATACCAAAGAATTGATTGACATGATTCTCTACGAGTTTTTTTTTTTGTTGATAAAATTTTCAATTTTACAAAAGCAAAACAAACTATTCCTTCTAATTGGTGAATCTTCCAATGTTCACTGCAAGATTTTAACTACCTGTGCATGTGATTTACGAGCTGTATTTGTATTCTGATTTGATGTGAAATTAGGAAATATTAATAAGTACCTTTTACCACTCGTACTGGTTAGCGTTGCACAATAATTGACAAATAAATATTTACTGATCACATTTTTTCAATTCCTTTCTTTTCTTTGCCTTTTTTTCCTGCAATAAAATTATTTGTTTAAGCGCATTAACCGTGCTGGCATAAGCTTTAGTTTTTTTTCTTCTTCATTTATTAGCTTGCCGTCATACATTTAGTACGGACATTCAGGCGATCGAAGTGAGTCCAACCATACTTAACAACCATACTTAATATGGACTTTTTGTTTATTTAATAAATAAACAAATTAAAGAAAACTATTGCATTTGTAGATAAGTCGTAGCACGACCAAATCGATGAATTAAGTGACTTGCATTTGTTTTTATGTCTCGATCGAGAACCTGACTTTCCACACACCAATATGCCAGAAACCAAAAAACCACATATCTGAAGAAAACAGCTCGATGGCTGGTTTGCCTCCAAAGAGTAACAGTGATTTTTTGGGATTCAAATTGTCAGCCAGGTGGGAAAAATGGTATAGCCAATAATCGGTAATAGTTCAAATAAAATATTTTTGATCCGTTTTATACAATGAGCAATAAAATACAATAAGACTTTTTTTAAAATTCCTGTTTTATATATACATGCTTGATAATTAATCAAAAATTGCAAGAAAATGTTTGCCTATTAGTGAAAATTTTCAATTTTGACTTGGACTGTTATCGGTGACTAAAGAGGAGTCAAAAGATTTAAATCGTACAGAGAAAATTTTTCTTTTTCCAACACGCACATAAAACTCTGCAAGATGTTAATAGAATCCTTCATCCTATGAACATATGGATATTCTAATGTCTGCTTAGATTTTGTATACGGCAGCACTCCTTTATAAGTATATAAACATATATGTGGGCATCGTACAAGCGAAGAAACAAACGAACGCACAAGCTAACGAACATGATTCAGCTAAGTAAGGAAGCAGGTGGGCAGACGGGCATTTATACAAGTTCTCCTTCTATTCGCATTTCTACCATTCATGTTGTGTATGTTTGCCATGTTTTTGTTGTTATTTTTATTATGACGACTACAAAGGCGATGAGGACGGTGCTGAGTTAGTTGAATTGGATGGATATGGTGGGTGATACTTGAGTTTGTTCCTTGCAATTTCCTGTTTGCCTCTTTGCCGTAAATGTTGCAGAAAGTTGAAGTTTTTGAAATTTCTGAAGGGCGTACTTCAATACACCGCGTGCTTTACTACCCTCTCACCATTACAAAATATGAATGCAGACACTGCAGGCAGTATTGCTCGTCTGTGCATATTGTGCATATGTGGTGTTCCAAAACGATTGTGTAATATTATGCACATAATGTTGTAACTCACTTGTTTGAAAACGTTGCGTCAATGTTCTCGTTTTAAGCGGCACACACCATATACGTCGTCATTTGCATGCACACACTTCACAACGACATAAGTTGTAATAGCAATAATAAGAAAGTTTTTTTTTTTTCTTTTTTCCTTTCTTAATCATGATGCTTTAAAGCAACTTATGGCGTAGCCACACCAGAAGCAGCAGCTTCATCAACAGTAACAGTATAATAATCATAATATGTTGTTGCGTTTGTTATAAATGTTATGTGCTCGTTGCGATACACAATAAAGCCAAAAGATGTCTAGATGGAAGTTGCTTTTTTTTACATTTGCGTTGTTGTTGCTGTTGTTGGTTTATTGACAAAAAGAGAATTTTTTATGTGTATGTGTGAAGTTGGATGAAAGCAGAACTTGTTGAAGGTTTGTGCATACAAAACGTTTGTAAACAAAAATGTTGTACGTTGTGTAAAGAGAGAGGTCTATATAAAGATGTTGTTAGCTGATTGCGCGTATAATTTACAATCTTAGGTTTACATCTGAAATCAACACAACATTTAATGTTAATTTCGAATTAAATTCGTTTTGTTGATGATGTTTGCCAACCCATCAAGACAAAAAGCTAAGTTTTTTAATATGTTTTTATACATTTCTTTATATTTCCTTTCTTTGCTGCTTCCATTACAGAAGCTTCCAATTACTTTGACACGCAGGGGCCTAACTTCTCACACGAGCCACCAAGTCGCATCGAATTTACGAATACCGCGGGTAGCATTGCTGACTGCATAGCACATGGCAATCCTCCACCGAATGTTGAGTGGTTAGATAAGGAGAACAATCCTATCACTTCCATCTCTAAGGTACTTTATATGCAACCATTAACGCGTCAGAGACACTTTTATATAAAAAAAACGCTCTGATCACAAGTGCAGTGATAATAATTTCGAATGAATTCACACACTTGAGTATGATGTAAATACATGACGACGTTTGTGTTTGTGGTTACTTCTTTGAATCGTTCATTATAATAAAAGTGTTTCTGTATATGTGAGCACATGATGAAAGATAAGCTTTAATTTGCTATTAATTTTTTCATACAACATGTTAAGCAATTGAAAATGAATATTTTTCTCGCAGGTTCGCCATATTCTAGCTAATGGTTCTTTATATTTTCCACCTTTCGAAGCTGAAGAGTTCCGTCAAGATGTACATTGGTCGGTATACAGATGTGTGGTAAACAATGCCGTTGGCTCTATAGTGTCGCGGGACGTTATTGTTAAAGCTGGTAAGCATGTTAAAATTTATTCTGTGATATTTGAGAAATTCAACCCATATCAGCTTACAAGAAATAAATAAAGAAAATGTATTCGCTGAAGAGCTTTTTAAATTTCAACTGAATTGTACGGTTTTGTTCGAACAGAAAACTTTTCATATGAAATACAAAAGAAGTCATAATTGGTGAATCGATCCTGAATTGTTTTTGATGGGTTAAAAAAAAATTACAGAAAAAGAGTAAGAGAGTTGACGATGCAATGAAATTTAAGGGTTGATGTTCACCCAATATAGGACAAGTGCAAAACTTGTACTAAGAAAAAAGTTAGTAAATAAGCAAAGGAAAAGAGGTACCAATAGATGAACCTTACTCTCATACAGATGAATTGAATTTACATCGTCAATTTATAACAAGTGAGATGATTTAATCGGACGAGTTTCATAGAATCATAGGTAATTTATAAGAGCATCCCTCAGTTTGCAAGCCAAACCTGCAAGAGAGAGGGTCTATTCCAAGACAAAAACACCAGAATTAAAGTTTGGTTATGGTCCAAACCTTCCCATAGCGGCGAAGCGAGGTCTACCAAACACCTCTAATTATTTAAATGCTCCGCGTTTGGGGATAACCATAACAACCACGGGTACTCCCCGAAAGGACGCACTCAAGCCGTTTGTCCTCACTCATCGAATAAAAACGAACAATATTCCATTTCCAGCGTCTTAAGACAAGAACAAAGCTTACAAAAACCATTCAATATTGTCTAGTTTATGTTTGTACATACAGGCTTCCAACTAGGTTTCTTTCACGGTATAAGTAAGTGCAAGCTTACCCCTTAACAGTTCTGACCAGCACCAATTTTCGATCCGTGTTTAACCGATGCAACCACCTCTACCCGCTTAAGCCGGTACACGTGACATTGAACGAGCAGGCAACTTGACTCCCGTGGATTCTACAGTTTTGCGTCTACAATGCTTTACAATTGTCGACATTAAGTTTATACACTTGCATGTGGATTATCCGAATCCATACATTGTGGAAAATTCTTCAACTACTCCGCCAGGTAGGATTTGTTGTACAAGGAGCAAATGTCAAGCCACACAATTCTCGCGTCAGGATCTTTAGCCCTTTTAATAATTCCGAATTCTTAGCGGGAAAGTCTGCACTCAGTCGACCCGTAACACTCTTCATGACCCTCCAAGGCAAGGACCCCCATCGCCGTGGAGGCGTTACTCTCACGCAGTTAAAAATTGATAAAAGTCAACAGGAAGATTACATTCTGCAGGGTTTTTTACATAGCACTACGTTCAAAGAAAAAAAAAAAGCGCCGTTCAAATATTAAAGGTTAGTTATTTTATACGTAAGGGGTATATGAAATTAGTGCGAATATATGTAACGGTAAGTAGAACTTCAACTAAACTCTCCTTTTTTTTATACGTGTCAAAAATGAGTCTGACTCGATCTAAGCCTGTCTGCCAACCTGTGCGACTGCCCGCCTGTTCTTACTTCCCTCTGTTCATATATTTTTGTATTCAACCTACAGATCATCACTTGTGCGACATTTTGAGGAAATTGGATACTCTAACGTGTTTTGGTCCTACGCCAAAGCTTATTGAAAATAAGTTAGAACGGACAGATTTTTCCATCATTCCCCATATAACGTCTTATTTTGATATATCATTATAATAGAGAAATTTGTGATTTGCAAAATTCCTTCACGAAAATCAATGAACGATAGCGTTTTGGCACTCTACATTAACGTGAAAAATTTAAATCGGATGTGGCAATTTTTTGAGCCATTTCCAATAAAATCGTTTCTGCGAAAACTGAAAATTTTATATGTAAAAAGGTCTAATTTCCGATAATTCCTAACCAAAATTGCTCCACAACACTAATTTGACATAGAGAGCTTAGAGATTAACATTACGGAATCTGGACGATGTAAGTGTATATATTGGATCCCACCGTCATTCGCTTGCAAAATAGGCTTTTATAAGGCAAAAATATCCAATTTTTGATATTCTATGGTCAAAATTGGACACTACTACATATAAAGAAAAATAAGCTCTTAAACGCCAAAGAAGTCCATATCAGTTTCATATCATTTGATAAAAATTTGTCCGTAATATGACATAAAAATTAATTATCAAGATCAAGTTTGAACCACATTTGGATATTTTTTAGGCTCCGTTCCATATAATGACTTTCATAATCAGTAAGCACTTTGACAAAAAAGTTTAATTATTAATATTTTATAATGAAAACGGGTCCAAATGGTGGGGGGATCATAGATCTAGTTTTTTCATCCTGTCTGGCATAGGTGTTATTGTAAAAAGTAAGTTTTTATATGGCGACAAGTGTAGTTTGTAATTTTTTGTGCCGAAACCGGGTAAAAAGAAGTGAAATTTTTAATAAATATTTTAAGTTTGCTAAATTTAAATAGCACCAGTTGACGTTTTTGGCATCTTTCAATATAAGTGTTTTCATTAAAAGTGTTTTAATTAAAAATACTAAGGGTATCTAATAATAATGAAAAACGGGTACAATCAAAGGTATACAAATGAAAGGTTCAGGAATGGTAGAGAAGCAGATGAACGCGTAACTGATCTTGGAAGTGCATCAATTTCAAGCATTGACCTATCACTGGTGTTATTCATCAGTTAAACATTGAAGCTTTCAATTGGAGCAATTCAATGAGCTTTAAACTGATATTTGTAGTCGCCTCCGTTTGTCTCCTTCTACTTTTTCGAAACTAATCGACGCAAAGAGCTTATCACACGTTCATGTTTTAGGGAATTCAAATTAGGTGAGAGTAGGTAAAGACCAAACCTAATGAATACAATTCGCAAATTCGCACTTTTATGAACTTAAGTTTTACCTGCGCATCATTTGATGGACAAGCTGGTGCATTACCCTTAGCAATCAAAATTGTTTCCTTTTTTAAATGTCGCCATGGCTTCTTGATTTCGTTGTTAAGCGCATCCAATAACACTGAATCATGTAAGCCGGGTTTCGTTCTAATCTTTTCAAAGTAGTCTATTACATATGTGCCATGAGCGTTATGGAGAACACTCGACAATGTTCATTTTTTCGATTCTTTATGTGATTCCGATGCATGGCAGTCAATCCCACTTTTACTATGGCTAGGTATCAATAAAGAAGCTCACATAAATTACGCCTACATATCTTCTTCTTTGAAGTAACCAGCTAAACGCGTTGTTTATCGATTTTGAATATTTCACATTTTGCATAACATTTTTCTGCATATTCGGTGCAAAATGTTGGGCATAGGCCCAAATGAGCTTTGTATGACCACAACTAGCTTACGTACTATCGATTTTGTCGATTTCGTCGAATACTTTATCTATAATCTCTCAATCCTTGCTGCTTTTGTAAACTCAATTTTGCAATCCGAATGGTTTTCATCACTTATATTTGCGCAACGATATCTAGGGTAGTTAATCATTTTATCTAAAAAGGCAGATTCCTCATAATTTTTACCGAGCCTTTCCTTTACTTTCTTTTGTTGTTTCACATTACAATAATATAGCCTCCAATCCCAGCACAAAGTTCACTTTTTTCCATGGTAAAAGAATTAACTGAAGTCAGGACAGCCCTCAAACAAGTGCTAACTTGCCGAATGCCGTGAAATATGAGTTTTGGTCGTCTCGAAGTTTGTTTTAGCTAAAAGCACTAAAAGAATTTCTTTCTATTTGGTGGACTCTTCCATTCGCTGCCTTAGTTACTAAGCGTTTCCATATTCGATGCGCTTTCATATTATTTTTTAAACGCAAGAGTTCATTTCAAACTTGGCCGAAAGTACTTATACTTATATTGGAGCACTTGCATTCCCTTCGAACGAGTGCTTAATATATACACAACATGCGTGGTATACGACGATACAAACGGCGACGGATGTCATTTGATATTTCCATTGTAAAATTTGATATGATCTCATGAGATGGTTAATTTAATTTCACTTTTGGAAGTTAAAGTTTGTATAGAGCTGTGCTAAATATAACGCTAGTCTAATAGATGGAATATCGTGTGATCTGAAAAAGCAAGATTCTCATAAGTCTTATAGCGAGAGTCATGCACTAGTAGTCATCCATATGACGGGCGCGTATTCATTATTCACTGACTATTTAGACGCGCTTACGCCCATGCTTACACCTTAGCAGCTCCTTAATAAAAGTAGACATTAATTAATACGATTAAAATGCTTTCACCAATGCCTTTGGGTCCATTTATAGAGCTTACAATGTAACTAATTAAAAAACTGCATCGTATGCAAATATATTTAAATTAAATAATATTTGGTACATATTTTCAGTGGTTAATCAACGTTATGAACCGGAAGTACAAAATCCTGGTGGTTTTATTGGTAGCAATGTATTAATCAAATGCAATATACCGTCATTTGTAAAGGAGTACGTGACGGTGACGTCTTGGTTGCAAGAACCCAATTTCAATATATACCCGTCACTGGAAGGAGGTAATTGTAATAAATCAAAAAGAAAAAGTGTGACTTTTTTTTAATTGATTATACGGTTTGTAATGCAATTTAGCAAAAATGAAAATAATTTTATGTTCTCTTCCTTCTTTACGGGCGTTATGAATAAAATTGAAATTCTTCTGAATCCGTTGTACTAAAGATGGAAAAAATCATATGCTGCCAACTGGTGAATTATTGGTGTACAATATTACAAGGGCGGATGCTCTTAAAATATATCGCTGTCGTACACATCATAAACTGACACAGGACTCCGTTGTGAGCGGTAATGTGGGAAAAATTCAACTGACCGGTAAGGTACTTCTTGTCGCTAGTTGGAGGATATTTGTTAAAGTATTTTACTGTTTTTCTTTTTTGTCATTTTTCTAAAGAAATGCGCGAACTGGTACCCCCCATAATGAACGAGAAACGCTTGAGTATTACGGCACGAGTTGGCGATCCGGTGGTTGTGCCATGTGTGGCATACGCAAATCCCAAACCTGTATATCGGTAAGTCACATATTTCATTTTTCATTAAATTGTTTTTGTACATAACTTTTTAAGCGGATGTGCTTTTGGTTGTCTGTGCTACTAGTTACAAAAAATCAAAACAAAAAGCTTTATATAATAAAGTGTAAAACTGACAGAATGCAAAACATGGCGAAATAAGTAAGTGAGCGAACAATTTAAGTTTATAGGGAGAGTGTGTTTATGTAGGCAAATTTTTATGCCACCAACACCAAAAAGGTTGTAATGAATCTTGTTTTACGAGTGTTAGTTGTTGCGCGTCTCTAGTTTGCATGCATCATTTATTCATAGAAGGTGCACATAACGTAATTTTTATAATTTGTTGAAAACTTTTCTCTTTTTCACATAAGTCGGCCAACTTTTGGCTTAAAACGTATAGAAGTTTTTTGTCTCTATCTACATATTTTTATGTTCTATCACCAGCTTTCACTTCATATATTTTTTAACCAATACTTAGAGAAATGTGACAGTTGTGACAGTTGGCCCAATAACCTAATAACGGGTGTCGCGTGTGCTTTACCCATAGGATCTTTTCATAGGGTCGTTGTTGAAACATTACATTCTCTTCCGTCAATTTATGATCTGTAACGATAGGAGAAGAGCTTGCCTTCTTTTATGTGAGCAATCACTCGAGAGGATATTCCCTGCACGTGTACTATGGTGATGGTCAGAAAGAAGTGGGGAGGAAGAAAGTGGATAGGTTCGTACTACAAGTACGACCACACAAAAATCGTATTTAAAGTATAGTCTACCGCACTGAGGACTATCGCTGGTTATAGTCGCGCTTCTTATTTATCTTGCTATGCGTTAGCCCATTAGATTCTCTTCCAATCGGCATATATGTTAGACAATCTGGCAGTGATTTTTAGATTCCACTTAGTTCTTAGTTAATGCGAAAGTATACTGAGGTTAATCTACCCGAACTAACATCGTCACTCAAGATTTTCGCGAAAGCTTCATATCTACATGAATTTAGCTATGAAAGTACATCGTTTGGCCATCCAAACGATCCAAAAAAACGATCTGTAGAGAAATGAAAAAATATTTCTACCATATCGGGCTTATTCTCGTAAACGCAAAAGGTTTGGTTCGTACAGTTCTACTTACTTGTAATAAGTGATCTGCGGGAACATTAATATATTAAGAAAAATGAAATATCACTTATCTTAAAAGTCCAATACAATGCTTCAGATTATTAACATTTAAATTTTATTTGTTTATTTTTATTTGTTTAACATGTCTTCATTTATTATTGCTTCGTTAAACCACCTTTACTTTAATAAAGTGTGCGTTTTTATTAAACTGGAGAGACCACTATAAATTAAGCAAAAAACAAACATTTTTTATGGCGTTCAACATTCTAGAATATATGAAAAAAAATCCCCATTGGAAAGAAATTTTTTAGCAATGCAGCAAAGAGCGTCTGCAAAAATTCTCTCTGGTGGGAGCACGCGGCTTAAAGTTTAACCGTGCACTTCTCTAAGCGGCTAACAGGAAACATTACTTAAAAGCATTTCAAAGCAAAACGAATAAGAATATTATATTCGGTCGTGACCGAATCTTTTATACCCTTCACAACTACCCTCAAAAGACAAAAAAGTGAAAGGAATAAATTTTCATGCTCTATAACGTGGAGTGGGATTTCTTTTCTTTTCAAAATAAAAGTTTTCGTTTTTGGAGCGCGGGCGTTGTAGGCGCGTCCTTTGAAAAGCTTAAGTCACTTCCAAACTCTCTTGCAAATTTGTAGGCGATATCCCCATTTTCGCTAACGTTAGAATGTTTACAAAAGATTCTGCACGGTTGGACAGGCGGACAGACAAACAGACAAGAATTTGTACACTTTTTGGTATTTTTGAAGCTTGTTCCTGCGTATTGTAAAGATATTTTATTAAATTTTGATACATTACAATATTGGGTCGGTGGGGCAATTTTTTCCATTTTTGTACAGGTGCTACGCCGTAGTCCAAAGAATACACGTTCAAAGTTTTGTAAATTTATCAATTTTTTTTTCCTTTTGAAAAACAGAAGTGTTCTCAGTTTACTTGGTGCTGTGGCTGTCTGCTTCAACCGATTTAGCTCATTTTCAACGCCAACTTGAGTGCAGGAACTCCTAATGTTTCTGCAAATTTGAAGTCGATAGCTTCATCTTTACGGCCACGAAAATGTTTACAACAGATATTACACAGACCGATAGACGGACATGGTAAAACCGATTTAGAATGGGACGCTGATCAAGAATATGTGCACTTCGTGAGCTTTGCGTTAACATACATACATTTGACAAAATGAACATACTCCCCATTCTTCGGTGATAGGTAGAAAAGTAGTATAGGTTCGTCGAGGCTACCGTTAAATCGATTGAGGTTGCGAGCGATTCAAAAGATCCCAATGTCTCTCTTTAAATCTTCGTGGAGAAAGTATGACGGGAAATATTTGAATATGTCAGTGCATTTCTATTCTCTTAAAATTGAAGTGTAATTGGAAGAGTTAATGAAAAGAAATACTTTTATAAAGAAATTACAAGACTTTAAATTTTGAAGGAAGCCGCGCCAACATTGACTGCTACTAGGGCTTCGTCTCTGCTTGGATGGGTGCGAATGATCTTAAGATGAAGTGAAAACATGTGGTGATTTGTCGGCTCGCGAGTACACATCGAAATCTTGTCCTGAGAGTAGATGGTGGAAATGTTGAGATTGTTTTCAGCTTAGAATGCCTGAGGATAATTATCAATGTTACGCTTCGACAGACATATAAACTCCCTGTGGGTCAATTTTCCTTGAATTTCCGTACGCCCATTGGAATTAAAACTAGAGCGGTCAGCACATTAATTATTCCACTTAGTTACTAAGCGTTCTCCTTGAGGAAATGTGCCTTATCTCAGATTATGTTCCGTGTTTTTTAGATTGCTCCATCCTTAGTTTTATGAAAGGTAGACTTCTGCTTAGCCTTTATGACATTATTGTGCGGCAAGGAAGGGAGGAGTTTCTTAATTTTTTTCTTTTAGTGGGTCGGCATTTATGGTTCCTCGAGTTGCGTTCAACAATTTTCATTGCATTCATTTCATTTTTTTACAATACCTTTACAATCATATTCTCTACTGAAATACGGGCGACGCGGGAAAATTTAAACAAAAGCTTTTAACGAAAGCTTGCCATATTTTGCGTCATATATTGGACTTGTTCATTTAAATACTGGGGAATCAAGCAAAAATGCGTATAGGCATGCGTTATAGATTAACTGGTATATTTTTTTAGATTCAACTTTACAATGCATCGCCTGGAGCTTCTTAAATACAAGATGCCTCGCGAACGTAGCCGCTGTGTTGCATTTTTAACATATTAAAAACAAAAGTATCATTTTAATACTTAAATGTGTCGTCAGTAACCTCATCACTCTGTTGGATTTCCCTCCATCCAAAAAAATGCTTTCGTTTTGGGCTGTTGCGGTGGGCACTCCCCTTAAATAAAATTAACAAAAAATTAGTTAAACAAGGTTAAATTTATGAGGGTTTGGCGAGGAGGAGAAGAAGAAGAACGAATTTCCTTTCAACTAAATCTTTTACAAAGCTTAATAAGACACGAAATTTTTGGTATTCTTCTACGCAAATAAAGAGCAGTTTGTCCCGTTAAAAATGCTATCCACAAATAGGGTGGGCAATCAAGATTCGTTTTGAGTTAAATGTAATTTATTTGTCTTCCGTAAATCACGGATTTGTTCTTTTTTTGGCGCAAGATAACATTTAACTTTTTATAGTGTTTATAGTGAACTCGATGTTATGACCGTCGACAACGAATATCACGTAAATATAATGAAGAAGGTGATGTAATTAACGATGACAATGAAGATAATTGCTTTCAATTGTAAAAGTCATCGGTTTTTACAGTAAGATTAACATGCTTGCTTTATCTTGCATGCTTTCAGCAAATTCAAGCTACTAGCCCATTGGCAATGAGAAATATTACGCGCCCATTAGGCAATTCTTAAGCAGCTAAAGGGCATAGCATTATGGCGGGCAAAAAAAACTGGCGATGTTTTAACGACTAATTAAGTAATTAGGTAATTGCTTTAAATAATAATAAAAACAAGATGCTTAGCATAAGTGTTTATCTGATTCTGTTCTGCAATTTTTCAGAAGTTTACGCGCTAAGCCAAACATCCAAATATCTATTAAGTTTGTGCGGACGCATTCGGCTGTTCTCACCTACATAGTCGATTTAGAATTATTTCCCGAATCTCGCGTATGTCCATGTGTTCTTGTATTCACACTAGCGGTCGCAAATTTTCAAGATATTTTCCTAACATATGATAGACTGACCTATTTTGACTTAAGAATGAATGCTATTGAGAAGGGCCTCGAGCGAATCATTTTTGCGAATTTTTTTTTGTAAAAGCCTACTTTCAAAAAGTTATTGTATGAAAAATTGTCGTGACTTTTAATATTACTTAAGAAAAGTCAGGGAAAAGGAGTAGTAAACAAATGCAAAGAATGTGGATAAGGTGGGGCCTATTTTCAAACCCCCTTCAATGTAAACGTTCTAAGAAAATACGCGCCTTCTTATGACGGCAACTTGTAATTCTAAAATTGTCCGATGAAAATTGATATAAACGGTTGATACGAAGAATTAGTTGTCAAAAGAAGAGTGCATCTTGCAGTAGCTTTAGTTATTAATAAGTTACTTCTTCATCTAAAGTAAAAAACAAAGAATATTCAACAAAGCTTGCCTCGTTTCAAAAATGTTATCATTGATACTCTTAGATCATTTTCTTGGGCAGAGGTCGGGATCAACGAGATCGATTGAAATAAATTAATTTTGGTTTATAGTAACCGAATCCTTGAAAACAAAAATTTTCTACATTAACGTGACAATTTTTAAAACTTTAACTTCAAATCCGTTGCAGAGGCACATTTATGAAAAAACTGTGACAAAGTAATTTATTTTTAACTTGACTACACTCATATATACGCGTTCGGATAAGTTTTTGAAGTACACATTCCACTATAGTTGAAAATCGTTTTCCCTCGTTTGATGTGCGGTAGCAGATACAGTTTAAAATTGAAGCTTAAAAATAATTATGCAGAACGATAAAAAAAAGAGAAGACGAAAGCAAAGGAGCAATAAGAATAAACTTTGTGTGTACGTAGTTTATACAGGCCATAAATATTGCGGAGTTTTATGTGAGCAAATGATTGCGTATGTATGTGTGCAAAAAGCAAACAGTCACATCTTTGAAAGCAGATATCCAACAACAACAACAACAAAAAAAAGAACCCCAGCCACGTAAACCCCATTTTAGTTCTCTTTTGTGCATGATTTTTGTGTTTGCGCGTATATATATGTGTATATGTGAGTAGGGAAAGATGATATTCATAGTCAACATCACACACTTGAGCATTCACTGCGAAATGCTCCGTTTAGGTACAAGGATGCACTATTATACCAACACTATTTTATATATACGAGTGTGTGTAGTGAGATGCGTGTGTTTGTGAGTGTAACCACTTCAACATCAGTTGTAGCACCAAACTGTCGAATCAACCTAACTCACCTCTTGACTGAACAAGATAGCATACAAAACAATTTACCACAGAAATACCTCTTAGGGTTCGCAACCTAATACAATGCGAGCTTCCATAGACGACAATGATATACCAAATACACATACACAAATACACCGTTTGTGACATTAGAGTCCCTACTCCACCAACAACAAGCTATTGAGACCGGAGTATAGAGGATATAAGAAAATGTAAAAGTTTAAAGCATTCGCATGCGGTTACATGTCGAAGTTTAAAATTCATACGCTCTGTTTTGTGTGGCAATTTTATAAAAATTTTCTCTGGCTAAGTATTTGTTTCCATGTGGATACATGCCTGTGGAAGTAAATAGTTCTATACTTACTTATACAAAATTACTGAAATTCTCAAAATATCCCTCTTTTATTTTCATTCTCTTACTTAACTGACAGTTAGTCGAAAAGTGTATTACGGTTAACCGTACGATCCTAAACTATTCAATTATGCAAAACTTTCAACTTCAGTACTATTTATATCTTTTTTGTTGTTGAACAAAACTTTGAAGAGACGTTTGACTTGACAACAACAATTTGCAACAGAAAATTCGATTGATAGTTTTCGGAACTCGTAACGGTCAAGAAAGGGAAAAAGAGACAAAGGGGTTGTGCACTAGAGCAGAGTGTTGAAATAAGAAAGCGAAAAAACGAAAAAAATATGAAATTATCTTCCTTGAGTTTATATACAGATTTAGATGGTTAATGATTTCAGTTTATATCCTACCCAATCTTACTATCCGTGCTCCCATTGTGCCAAGAGAAAAATATCGCAAGATTAAAATTCAACGAAGCCAGCCATCACTCTTATGCACACAGAATACAATCAACGGAACATACAAGCTTTTGGTTAAAATGAAAATACAAAAGTCAAGGGAACACAGGACATTTTAGACTGTTAAGTATGTAACGACATGTACTGTACCTTACAAATAATTTTTGTGACAACTTTTACGAAATTTAGACATAAATGAAATCACAAGCAATCGTTCCCTCTATCTCTGTTTTAGCGCGTACGAATTCTAAGCAAGACGATTGATGTAAAAACAGTTTGAGTTCCCTTAATATTTTATCAATCTTTAATTAAACGGGAGCCCAAATATACAATTACATGAAGGATATTGTGTTTGTAATTGGATACAAGTAAATTAACTTACAAGAGCAAGCAAGAGAGTAAGTTGAGTATATCGTATGCCTTCGGCTACGATAAATGGGTAAAAATCGAACAATTTCTTCCAAAACGAACACAATATACTACCGCGATTAAGAACGGTTGCTGTTTCGACTATTTCAATGTGGAATTTCTTTGAGTAGTTACAGTTTATACACTTACAATTATTATAAATGGTATTAGTTACTAGTCGTCTAAAAGAAGCAAGGAGTATAGTAGGGAGTGGGGTTTTTAAGTGTCTCTCTCTCTCTCTCTCTCCCTCTCCCTCTATCGAGGGTCTCCGGTGTAATCATAGAAGCATAACGAATCCAGGTAAAAGATTTTGGTGCATCTAAACTTGTTCTCCAGCGAATAGATGCAGCGAGTAACAATTACAACATTGAATTTTTCGATTCTTTCGATAATGCAGTAGAGGGTACGACGAACGCCCTTTTATTTTAACCTTCTTTTCTTTTTTCTCATAAATAAAAGTTTCATCATTTTAAACAATTAACAAGCAAAATAAAATCAATTTCTTAGAAAGAATGATGTGATGATGAGCTGACTTGCTCCGATCAGATGTAGGGGCCTAGTGCCGAACTTAATATAACAATTTCTTGTTTTTTTTTTTTTTTTTTAAACATTCTTCCTATGTCGAAACGACGTTTGTCAGCAATAATACGAAAACTTGGGGAAATAGTGTCACACACAAGCAATTTGCATTGACGCGTTTTCTTTTTATTGAACATCAAAAGGGCGGTTAAAGAGAAAAGTGTGAGAAACGTTTGTCGCAATTGAGGAGACAGTGCTGTTTGGTTATATATTTCTTCTTCTTCTCCTTCTGCGTATTTTATATCCAGCCATGTATCGCATTGCACTAACTTTTGGAATCTCTTGTGTATTCGATATGAAATGTTTCTTATTTTTCCTCTTGTCATTTATTTGCTATTTTAATGGTTGTTGTTGTTGTTGTTGTTGTTGTTGTTTTCTTTCGTCTCATATCAATTCAGTTGAATACACATTTCGTTGTACATTTTCCGTTTTTCATTTTACTTTATGGTTTCGTCTGTGGGTGTTTCTGCCGTTATGTGTACCTTTATGTAGGTAACATGTTGCGGGAGTCTCGATTTTAAAATTCGTTTTTAAACTTCTGTTTTTAAAGTAGTTGATTAAATTTGAGTGTCTGTCCTTGTGATGTGAAATGCATACTGAAGAGAAAATTTTGTGAATAATGAAACTCTATCAAATCAATTTTGATGGCTCTTACGTGAACTTAAAAGAAGTTATAAAAGTCAATTGCTCAGCAACGTTTTTCATCGTATTCTCATCGTTTCGATTATTTTTTATTAAAAAATGCTACGTGTATATACACATACATATTTATCATTTCAAGGTTAATAATTGCATGTATATATATATATTTATATATAATATAATATATATTGTATACATGGACGTTAGATGCATTTAAGTTTCTGTCCCATCCTATTTCCTAATAACGGTCGTGGCAATCACAAAAACGTAGCAAATGAACATGCGGCTATCGGTTTGTTTGTTCAAACAAATGAACAAAGGAATATGTAAAATAAAACTTTATTCTTGTTACCGGCAACGAAATGAATAAATTATTATGTTCTCTTGAAAGAGACAAATAATTGCTGAACTTTTGCAATTAAAGCCGACGATATCGAAAGCAGGCTTGCCAATGTTTTCCGCCACACTTAAGCTTAGTGGATCTAATAATTAAACAACAAATAGAAATTACATTGAGAAGACTCAACAAAAAAAATCCGACTTTGCAATCTTGGTTCACTAAAAATAATTCACTACAATTTCCGATCTTTTCTACCGGAACGCTTCCTATAAAGTACACTCATTCAAAAGAAATTCTTGTCGTCTGAAATTTTCCGATCAATTTTACACCACCCTTTCAGCATTTTCAGCTCTTAACAGGCAACGAGATAAATTTTTCAAAAAAATAAACAAAAATTTCATTTGATTAATGGATGCTTTACACCTTCTAGAATGTGTGTGAAAAAATTTACAACCCATATGCAATTTTTCCCTTGCATTTGCATGCTTTTGCATGACATGTGTTTGGTGGGAGTAAAAAGCCGTGGTCTGTTATTAACTGTTAAAATCTAGTAAACCGCGCCGTACTATATGCTATTAGCAACAGTTAATCGTTTTGCTGTTCAAAAAAAAAAAACGATCGGAATACCAAGAAAAGCAAAACAAGATAATTCTTTAGATGATGTCCGTCAGACAGGTGGCAAAAATATTTAGCTAGAGGTTGGTTTATGATTTTCATATTTCTAATGGAAAGTGTTAGCAGTTTGCTTATTTGTCGCAAACTCACATAAAAGTAGTGGAGATATTAATTCTTCCGTTACGGACACTTCTTTTCAATATCTATTTAAAGCTCTTGTGTACGCAATACCATGCTATAATAAGTAAAATTCTCTGCGGACCACTCATAAGATGATTATAAATTTGTAGCTTTGTTTGAGGTCTCCAAACTTACAAGCACGTCTCACAAAATCAATTCGATGTGTGCTTGTGATTGCCTTTTATTTCGTGATGTCATCGTGACATTGCTCAGACTGCATTCATTATATTGCATCAAGGATTGAATTGCATAGTAGCACGTTCTATACACGTTTGTTTTATTATCTAACTAAAGAATTCCGCACAGCAGTTTCGATAAATGGAAAAGTGAAAAAGGAATAAAATGTGAATTGTTTTCTCTAAGCTAAGCCTCTTCAGAAGGCTCTTATGACCAAAAATGTTGATAACAATACCAAGCTTAAAGTTGTGATTAAAGACGGATTGCGAAGCAGAAAACAAAAACGAATGACCTTATTATAGAAGAAATAAGCGAGTGTCTAAAGCTTTGGCAAAGCAACTTTTTCAAAATATATTAAAATAAAATTTAAAATGGACCATTGCCGAACACATTCTAGAAAAAGTATTTCACTTTTGACAAAATATCCAAAGTATTCATCCAAAAATAAATCTATCGAAGTTTTTTGTAATTTTTCAAAACATTCTCAAGCATTGCGCCTGTAGTTAGATGTTCTTTGAACGACATTAGAATGTAAAATTTGGAAACAAAGTACGATGACGATCCATGATTATGCTCAACTATATATAACTTGCAACTTGTCACAACTGATACCAAAAAGTCCAGCAAAGTCAAAAGCGAAATGCCAACAAGTAGGTTCTTCAATTTTGAAGTAGTTATAAAACAAGTATAAACAGTATAGTGGACCACAATCCGCCATCAAATACTCTACACCATCCTGCCGTTATTCTCGGAATGACTTCTCAAAATAAGATGTGACGTGCGAAGTGGACGAAAAAGTTTTCCAACCAAACCATTTTCAATCGCGTTTGTCCTTGGGCGAAAGCACGTCAGAGAGTGTGCCCCAAATTCCATTCATATATCTCCAAAATTGCAGATTGTAGGTTGAACATATTAAAACAAGGCGTACAGACGGGCAGAGAGATAAATGTCAATCAATAATTCTTAGTTTTATTGATGCAGCCCCGCGATCTGTTGGCAAGAAAACCTAAGTTTTCCATTCATCAAAAATATAAATCAACGCCGTTCTGTTAAATATATCTCCGTAGACTCCGTAATCAGGAAAATCCCTTGGTAATATCTATTCTGCATGGATACAATGAAATCAGGAGATTGAAAAAACATCGTGCGCTGGATCTTGTTATTAGGAATTAATGATTTTTGCTTCTTAAATTGTTTTAATGGATTTTCTAAGTTTATTGAGTTTGTTTTAATTTATTTAAACATCATGTCTGTGTTCTTATATTAGTCCCACTGAGGAACAATAACCTCTGTTATTACTCTCAATGTGCCATAATCTTTTCCTATTTCCTGTTTACATAGATTCCAAATTAAAAAAAAAAAATTATTATATTGAATTTTAATTAAGTGTGATGGGTCTAAGCAGGTTTTCTCCTATAGCGTGCATGTAATTGTTATTGATCAATTATTGTTAGCGAACTTAGCATATCAGAACGATCGCAATTTCAAATAAAATTTCAATATTGCATTTAAAGCCGTTAGCGTATCAAACAAATTCTCAAGCATAGAAATCATTTTCACATATTTGTGTTCCTCTTCTTTTTTTCATTGTGTGACAGATAGTGTAATTTATTCTATTTTATGTTATTGTAGTTGGCAAACGAAACGGCCAAATAACGAAGAATCTATTCAGCATTTGTTGGCAACTGGACGAGCGAAAATTAAAGATGGAACACTTATTATAACCGCAATGGACAAATCAGACAATGGTGCCTTCTATTGCACGGCCACGAACTCGGAGGGTAGCGAGACACTTGACGTGCAAGTGTCAGTTACCTCGCCGCTGACTGCTGCCATACAGCCCACTGTGCAAACAGTAAATTTGGGGAAAACGGCAGATTTGGTATGTTTGTAAAATAAAAAATTGAAGAAGAGTGTATAAAAAAAATAAAAAATAAAAACTAATTGAATAAAAATAGAAAAAAGCATACAGAATACAAAGAAAAAAAACAAACCATCCTTGGAATTGCACATACAAATGCAATACTATAAAACTATTTTAAAAAGTTAGCATTAAAGTCAAGCAGTCCAAGCGTAGGAAAAACGAGAAAGTGCAAAAAAATCTAAAGTTGAATAAGTTTTCTTACTTTGTCTGCATGGTTTCTTTGCATAGTTCAAGTTTTCATAACGTGCGTTTGTGCGGCTTCGTTGATTTTTAGTTTGTTCGGCATTGTTCAGTATGTATGTGTGCGTATAACTAACGTCAAATTGAATTTCAGATTTGTTCAATTTCGGGTTTTCCCAAGCAAAGCATTTCCTGGCTAAAAGATGGTCAGCCTCTGCGTTCCGGTGCCCGGGTACGTCTTCTATCAAAGGAGCACATACGCATCACTTCCATTACCAAAGAAGACAAAGGCATGTATCAGTGCATGGTTAAGAATGATATTGAATCTGTGCAAGCAACTGCTGAATTACGTTTGGGCGGTAAGTGGGGGTTTTTATGTAAATTTTTCGTGTATGTCCATACATGCGGGCAGATTTATTCTCTGTTTTTTGTTGCCGTTTTTTCTCATCTTCTGTGTTTTCATAGAAGTTGCACCGCAACTTATCTACAAATTCATTGAGCAAACTATGCAGCCTGGTCCCTCGGTATCGTTGAAATGCAGTGCCACCGGTAATCCCACACCGAAAATAATATGGCATTTAGATGGCTTCCCTTTACCTAATGTGAGTATGCGTTCTGGCCCTTACCAGTTATGTATGTAATAGATAAGAACACGAACCAAACCCAACAATGGTTGTCCATAAGCTGTAAAATAATTCTAACTTCCCACAGTCACATTGCATATTATAGCATACCATCAATTTTAGTTTAAAGAAATATTCAAACTTCATGACAGCATTAGCTTGTGCTTGCGATGGCCATGACCGTTACATACTTTCTCTTTTCTCTTCAAATATGTGCAGAAGCAGATATCGACTCGAGCACTTGTGACTTTTTATAACCGTATTTAAATATATATAGCTTCGTCTATGTGTTTACTGTTTAGAGTGTTGTTTATGTTTATGATTCTCTCTGGTAGGGGGCCTTTTTTGTTTTCGAGCTTTTTCTCTCTGTGTTTGTGAAATAAAAGATGTATTTAATGGCCACTGGAACTGGATGTTGGCATCGTTAACCATGCATATTTCGTATGCATGAAAGGAGTTCAACCATTAAGCATGTTAAAGTTTTATCGGTTTCTGCTTACATCTCCTTAGTAATTAAAAAATAACTTTTTTTAGAAAAGCCTACCGTTACTCCTCATTTTCTAGCTATACAAGGTGTTAATATAATTTTATATGATTTCAAAGAAAACAACCAAGAAAGTTATATTCGGCTAGGGCCGAAACTCGCATTCTCACTACTACTACTACGCTTTTCGCAATCGACTCTCCAACTTCTTTTATTTGATACCCATATCGTTGGTGTGATTAAGAAAAAAATAATCGCATATTCATTTAAAATTAATTCGTTCCTACACAGATAATATAGCTTGATTTGAGGAGTGTGCGAAGCAGTTTTAAACAGTCCGTCTTGTTTACCTTATGATAAGCAAGCATAAAATCTCACAGAAGTGAAAAAAATAAGATTTAATTACTCGTAACCTTGTGTAGGCATGGTCGATTGGTTTCATTTTTGGACCGAAAAAGCAGAGTGTTTCGTAACATGCAAATGTGGAGAATTTCAGCCTTCTAACTTAAATAATTTCCGAATAACGAGCAAAATTCCAAAAAATTTTGTTAAAAAAAACTGAGTTGCGTTCAGCTTACGTTCTACTGCGCGCTTCCCCTCTGACCGATTGGGCCCATTTTCAATACCAACCTGCGTGCGGAAACATGCAAAGTTCCCACCAACCTTGAAGTCGATATCTTCATTTTCACGACCAGGAGAGTGCCAACACTACGCAACACACCCACAAACAAACGAACGGACATGGCTAAATCAACTCAGAATTTCACGCTGATCAAGAATATGTATACGTTATTGGATCTCTGTAGTCTTCTTATGGAAGTGAACAAAATGAGTATACCCCCATGTTACAGTAGTGGGTGTAAAAAAAGAGAAAAATGTACAAAATTTATATCGAAAATGTGTCAAGTTTTACTATGCAGTTGAGGAAACGCTCAATATAGTTCAGTATAACATTGAGGACCTTCAACACTGATTGCATACTTGAATGACACGTTGCTCAGCTTATCACAATATAAAAGTTTAAGATTTTCGCCAAGTTGTGCACGCATTCGTTTATAATAAAATAAATGTTTAGCTTCTGCTGTTACTAACATTTTACATGGAAATCATTTAAAATGACCATTGATGTGTGGTTCACCTTTCCTAAGGACTTAAGAGTTAATTGCAAATACACTCAATATTGGCAATTGTTTTCCGAAAAATGGTTCGTTTGCTTTGTTTTTTTCTCTTTTCGTATCCTATATCACTTGTGTTACAAACGTATATTAAATTTGTACGGATGTATACAATATCCAGAAAGACTTGACGTAGACGCAGCTTTTATTGGCTCCATCGATTCAGAACCATATTCTGAACTAATCTAAGCATGTCTGTCAGTCCGTTTGTTCCTCCGTCCGTTTTGTATTCTTATGTTTAGCCCGTCAATCGCAAATTTTTCAGATATTTTGATGGAATTTGGTATGCCAACTTGATTTGGCCCGAGGACGTACGCTATGGACACTGATGCGGATCGGCGCACGTTTTCGACCACGAATACCTGTTGTATGCGAAAAGGTGTAGGGTATTTAATGGTCGGCCATGGTCCACGGTAATGTTTTTACTTGTTCAAGCTCATATGTTGATCTAACGTTTTGTATACTATCGGCGAGTGAAGCCACATAGACTGAAGATTTGTAGTTACAACACATAGGATTGTTGATCATTTACTTACAATTGCTATTGACCAGAAAACTAAAAATTCATAGCAAGTGTACCCCAATTACTTGCTTAACAGCTCAACGATTTGTTTCGCAATTTCCCATCTTAGTTAGAAATATTGACTAGATACGTTCGAATTTCTTGCTGATATTCCGCTCAAACGTACTATAGACCAATTTAGATATTAATATATATGTGTTTACATATAACCACGTACTTCATTAGCAGTAGAACGATTATATGCATCTGATTTCTACTTTAAAAAAATTTTTTTAACACTTTTTATATTAGGACAAGGCCCTTAAGCTATAGTATTCAGTATTCGCGTGTATATTTGCCGGATAATTGTCGGAGCCAATTCAAAAATCGAGCGGGTTACCTTAATAGAAATTCTTTATTTGACTTGAACAGGTACCTGCGTTTTTCGCAGCATGGACGAACGGGATAAGATTTCAGTACCATGATTTTTGAGGTACTCACGAACCGTTTTAACGACTTTTCAATTGTCGTACATCTCAATAGCCCAGCATACTGATCATGGCTTATGTGTAATGATTTACTTTTTTTTCTTAAGCAAAACTAATGTCATTGCATTTACAATTCTTTTTCACAAAGGAATACAACTCGATTATAATTTTGATGATTTGCGTATTTTTTCACGCGAAATCTTTTTAAAAATGCGATGCTATCAAGTACGTTTTAGAAGCTTTTTAGCCCTTGCAATTGAAATTTATTGAAATTTTTTTTTTTGTATAATGTAGTACACGTCAGTATGATTTCATTAAAAATGCAACGAGAAATTTAAAATAAAAGTGTTTGCTTATATGTGTAAACGTTTGTCAACGTTCGTGCTTTTCAAATATTCTGAAAAATTTCATCAGTTGGTAAGATTGCATGATTTTTATACCTGAATGGCGGACGTTGGTGGACTCTTGTAATGAAAATTTTTTCTTTTCTCATCACACACCATACGAATATTAATTTACATGTGTTTTATTTCACTTTTCCGGTTTATTTAGCTCTTTTTTCATATAGTGTTTTTTATTGCGCACAATCCAATTCAAGTATCCTTCAAAATATATCTGAAATATCTGTGAACGATGTGTGTGCATACGAACTTAGTCTTAGTGGCTAGTGCTCATGCTATTTTTAGTTCTAAAACTCGTTTACTTGGCATAAATAAATAATAGTAACAATAATAATATCGAATGTGATTGAAAATTTTCCTATTCTCTCCAGAAAATGAAAACACATTGAAAAATGAAGAATTTTGAAATTTTTTGATCAACTAAGTAGGCAGGTTGGTAGAAACTCTTAGCTGCTTTGCCAAACGAACAATTCCTAGAATATTACTGTAGTGACGTTAAGGTTGCGATATTCTGGGCAAATTGTTTTTTCTCCCCCAATACTATCTTGAAGATTAAGTTAGATTTTTAACTGACGTTAACCTAATAGCTTTCTCTATAGTCAATTTTAGAGAAAGCCATATAAAAAGTCCCGATTTTCTCTGCTAAAAGATCTTGGCTTCGTTTTCTAAAAAGAAATAACTGAATCTGTAATCCATATTTAACAAATCACTCAATGACTCCCCTTGCTGGCACATATATGGCGGCACTGTTCACAAACCCATATAACATCCGATTAGTACCAGCCTTCAAACAAAATCTGCCCAAATTTCAGGACATTGTGACCTCTGCTTTACAGTTGTTACAGTTGTTTTAGTGACGCTACTTTTGCAATTTTCAGAGAATGGGAAAATCTGAATTGCGTTGTTGAAAAAATACTGCACAAAATCGTTTAGAAACACCGAACGCGACATAGCTAAAACCTTAAATATGTAAGGAGACAGCGTATTTACTATTTTGCGTGACCATTTGCGTGACCATGAAAAAGGTCTTTTCAGTCAAAGCGAATGCCGCGTGTCTTCATCTTTGACAAGAACGTGTGAACGATTCAAAGCACTGTTTGGCCCTGTTTTGGGCGCAACAAAAGAGATATCTTCATGCGATATGTGGCAATGGATTAAGCATGGATTCGTGATTACACTCTTATGTCAATACGGCGGGCAGTCGGGTGGACGGTAACCGGACAAAACCGTGCAAGGCGATGAAGAAAGTAGCCTTACGAAAATAACGGCAAATTGCATACTAATGGTCAGCCTGTCATGAAATTTTCACACATTTGCTTTAAAGGAACGTTATTGAGTGACGTAATAGTTGAGTAGGTGCCACGTTTTTCTAAGCTTTCTCAATTGATTGTCTAGACGTAATGAGTTTAAAAAGAGAAGGGAGCCAAAGATTGTGTAGATTAGTTTATCGATGTGAACGCAGAAGAATTCGGTTGCCTTTTATTTTTCCGTAGAAGTAATCCTTAATGCGCAATTTTTTCAAATCAGTGTTTTCCTATTTATAACTTTCTCTTGGATATGGATTTGCTCGGCTATATGTAGTATGAAGGTAGAAATGGGTCACACTGTTGTCTAAAGTAAATTCATTTGATACATGGATGCTGTCGTTTCATTTTTGCCAAACAATGTTATCGTTTTGCCATATTTTGCATGAAACTACATGTATCCATCTGTGTGTACGACGAGGTTTTTATAATAGTTGCAGATGACTTTGAGCGCGCGCCAGTTTGTCTCCCTCTGCGGATATATCATCCATAAGAGAATGCAAGTGTATTGTGTAATGCCATGTTGTTTAAAGTTGGAATAGGTGTAATTGCTGTAAAGCGGGGAGAAAAAGAGTGACGTACGATAAATGATGATGACATCACAAAGCAAATATTTCACTGACGGAACAAAATTTATCAGTCATGCTTGACTTTGACTGCAATTATTCAACAACATACACTGGATAAACATGATAAATACTTTTAGTGCAGAAAAACTCTAAAAAGTACAGAAAAAAAGAAGGGGCAAATGGAAGAGCGGGTAAAAAGATTTCCGCATTAATAATGGTAAAAAGCTCAAAGTTTTTAATCAATTCTTTCTGAAAATTAATAAATCGCCATACATTTAACGAGAAACAAAAGAGTAGGAAAGAAGAACTTGGCTTTAATTTAGATTCATTTTTTATACTAAAATGTACATGTACATGCTGATATATATGTTTCTTATTTTTTCCTCAAATGTGCAGAATGACCGCCTTATGATTGGCCAGTATGTGACGATGTTCGGTGATGTCATTAGTCATGTAAATATATCTGCTGTCAAATCCGAAGATGGTGGTGATTACGAGTGTAAAGCAATTTCTCGCGCCGGTGAAGCATCACATACTGCTCGACTGAATATTTATGGTAAGATGTGTGCAAATCCCAGCCACTAGCCGTATGGGAAATGAAGGCATTTCCATTTTTCTTTCACTATGCTATATGTATTTAGTATAGCCGGCTATTAAATCAGATTAAGAAAAAAAAAAAAAAAAGAATAAATAAATTGTGGACCATATATATATCAGAAACTGTAAAGTAATTTTCTTGAATATTATTCTAAATGTCGTTTCCATTTCATACGGTTACTATACAAATGAAAAATGATACCTAAAAAGCAGAGCACGTTTATGAGTATAACAGACAAAAAAAATTCAAATAAAAAATGATGCGATATTTTTACAGTTTTTACATTCATTTTGTTTTCTTTTTTTTCGTTTCGTTCAGGAATGCCCTACGTACGTCCAATGCCCAAACTTTCTGCAGTAGCTGGAAAAATGTTCTTCCTCAAATGTCCTGTGGCAGGATATCCCATTGACAGCATCATTATTGAAAAAGGTATATTTTATTTAATCTAGATACAATGGAAAGGCGTACTGTATATGGGTTTGTGTATATGCGTTCACGCGCTCCTTGCATGTTTCATAAATCAATTTCATATCAATCTATTGACAATCCACAGACGGCGTTAGACTACCAACAAATATATGACAACGTGTTCAAAATGGTTCATTACTTATTGAGAATGTTCAGCGAACTGCCGATCAGGGCACTTACACATGCATCGCTCGCAATAAACACAATTATACATCACAACGTTCGGTTGAAGTTAAAGTCCTTGGTAAGTCCACCGCAAACAATTGCACGCTATTCATACTTTTACTATTTTTACATTTTATTTTCCGACAACAACATTTCCTTGTGCAACAATTTCCATCAACATCATCATAATAATTATTAGCGTTTCAGAGAAATGGAGAAATCAAATGCAATATACATATATGTGTATATATGCAGTATATATATATATATATATATTTTTTTTTTTTTTTTTGATAAATATTGCAAACACTGAGATATCTTTCTATCAAGCTTTTTTTTGTTCGCTTAAATGTATTTTCACATCAGCTAGTTTCTACGAATCGATTATATACAGACTATCTGTGTGTTTGCGAATATATGCACTTTCTCGCATATACACGATACACGATAAAGTGCTATATAAAGTCAAGCGAACCATGAGCGGAAATTGTTTTTGTTTCAGATTTTTAATAAATCGAAGAAGTAAGAGATACAAATATTGATAAGGTAGCTTGAATAGCGAAGTACAATGAAAAATTTGAAAGCCACCTTGCATTTTTCTGTCGCCACATAATTCAAGGGACAAGTGAACTTTATTTGCATTAGATTGAATTTTAGGTAACTGCACATTAGCGAGCACAACAATTCGTAAAGTCAACCAATTTGACCATTGGAATCGTTGTCGATTTACTTATGTAAAAATAAATTCACTTGATATTGTGTGGGTGAACGGTATTGTGAAACTCAATAAGCATTGCATTAATACTTGGACACTGTCCATTTATGCTTCTTTGTTTATGTCTTTATTTTCTAAATAAGTAAACATTGCATACAAACTTCACATAATTGAACCCAAAGGGTCTATGAGTTTGAGATTGGGAAGTTGCATTGATTCTAGATTCCAATCTATAAAGCCTAAGGTGGAAATTTAACTCAGTGTTTATGGATCTCGCAAATATTTGTACCATAGGTTCAACCGCTTTCTGCATTGTTATTGTTAAAAATTGTATTCAAAATTAAAGAGCTCAATGTGAGGCGTTGGGCACGTTGGACACGTGTCCATTGTACATCATGTATTACATATTTTATATGATCGTTACTTCAGCGATGCAATGCAAGTTATACGCATAGAAGCATGCATATAAACAATCAGATCATATTTTGACATTTGTCTGCATGCATTTGCTCGCATAGCATTATGTTCCTCGCTTATGTCTGTCTAATTTTAAGTTTTGTGGTTTCAAAGTTTGACCGGCAAAACGAGAAACCGAAAAGGGGAATAAACATGTACATCAGCGAAGGGGCAATTGAAACTAAATCGATACCAAATTTCAATTTGCTTGGCTGTCTTTTCTCGCTGTCAATTTCACTGCAGGTTTTTGGGTGATGCTAGTGGTAAGGGGGGTAAGGGGTAAGGCTACCTTATTAATTCTTTCTTACAATGTTTGGGTTGTTTTAAACAATCTTTCATACATTCCTTAATGATACCCAAAAGTTATTATGGATGGTAAAATCACTACTTAAAAGTATACTCGCGTTTCTTACGAAGCTTTGAATCGGTCGTATTATGAACGTACTGCAATTCTCAAAAGACTCACTTCAAATTTTCTTCATACACTTTTAATAGTGATCTCTAGATTTATTTGCTTGTTTTCTTTTAAACAGTTTCACAGTCAATTTGTGGTAAATCTCTTCAATACATAAAAGGCATTGTTTGGAAAGAATTTTCGTTAAGGCTAAAATTTTGAGAAAATCGTTCGTTTTTCCATAGCAGCATTCTTTTGAAAGCTGAGGTATTGACGGTAAAGCACTGAATTTTAAAGAGTGTGAAAACGGTACAGCTCTACAGATGTGGCGATAATCCGAGTTCAAAGATTACTTAGCAGAAGCGCAAAGTTTCAGCAAACATTCGAATTATTAGAACTGAAGTTTGGATAAGACCCACGCTCTTAGGCTATACATTATAAAGTCCTTGTTTTATGCTTTAGGCATAGATTATTTTTTATTTTATTTTATCGGGCTCCTCGAAGCCATTAAAGTTTATTGGAACTGTTCACAATGTCCCCTGTAGGTGAAAAAATAAAGTACAATAATATAAAATTAAAATCATAGACAAATTACGATAAAGAAAAAAAATTAAAAAAAAAAAATTAAAGGCAGAGATGAAAGGAAACCAGTCTAATAGGAAAGAAAATAAAACGTAAGATATCTGCACTTTCGTCCCAGTACTAAATAACTAAATAAATTTAATGCTTACATTTGTAGGTTAAGTAGGAACAGTTAACCTAAAAACGTAAAAAACGCAAAAGATAATCTGACCTATAGTCATAGTTCCTTAAGAAGAACGTATGCCTTATTACACGATTGCACAACAGTCTCAATTTCTTTAGTGTTTGATGTACTCGTTGAAGTATAGACCTTTAAAGCATAATTTAAGATTAAAGATTAATCATTACGGACTGACACATGTAATAATGTTAAAAGGGTACCATTATTTTACTAATGGCTTTCCATATATGACAAGTTCAAGTGCGAACAGCTTTTGCTAATTAGTTACTGAAACGGATTGCGAGACATACGCAGAGAATTCAAGGTATTTTTGTCCCGTTTCTTCCTAATTAAAGTACAATTCATTTAACAGAGTAATTACGTTGCCACTATTTAATTGAATTTTCTCTAAAATTTTTACAAAATTAATTAGGATAAATTTATTTGTAATTGCGAGCTA
The DNA here is from genome assembly GCF_014805625.2 of Glossina fuscipes. Taxonomy (NCBI): domain Eukaryota; kingdom Metazoa; phylum Arthropoda; class Insecta; order Diptera; family Glossinidae; genus Glossina; species Glossina fuscipes. The sequence goes on along the minus strand of NW_023998464.1, from coordinate 4,124,490 downwards.
ATACATTGGTATTTTAGTGTAAGTGAACTCACGTGTTTGCAATATTTGTAACATATGTCTGCTTTGATATGTATGTATGCATTTTAAAATTCATTTCTATTCACATTCAATTCCAAAGCTCAATTTTATTTTCAAAAATGGTGATTAAAAATTTTTGATTAAAAATAAACAGAACAAAAAAAAAAATAAATAAATAAAATAAGCTATACATACGTACATATATGCATGATGATGCATAATAAAAATGATGTCCATGTATATGCGTATGTATGTATGACATGTTGATGCTTGTACATCGATGTGCTGTGTGACATTTTAATAAATTTTTTAAGTAATTTTTTTTTTATTTGTCTGTTTTTGGTGTATAAAACACACACACATGCGCATACATAACATACAACACCATATTGGCATTTGTTTCACCCTTTTCTAGTTTTGTTAACTGAAAAACCAAAAGCAGTAACAAATTGTTTTTCTACCAAATAAAATCGAAAACACATATACATGTATATAGCTGTGTATGTAATGCTTCAAATTGAATTTCTGCTATATATGAGAACACAAACATGTGTGTGTGTTCTAAATACACGCAGGTACATAAAAAGAGATGTGTGTTGTGTTTTTTGTTTTGTTTTCTTTCAACAAAAATTTAATTTGTTCAACACAATAATAATAAATAAACAAACATACACATAAACGTGCAAATACACAGCCAAATATTTTCATAGCAATGAAAGGTATAATAGAGAGAAGAGTTGTTTGTACATTTGTACTCCCAAAATTCCCAACAGCGCTTGCTACACACCATGCGCGCATATATTCGGGTTTTCGACTTTAAATTCCATTTGCAAATTCTGTACGCAGTCGAAAATTAAGCTGAAGAAAAGCCCAACAAGTTCAAAGCAAAGTAGCTAAATATGATCTTTAGGATTATTATAAGGCTTGTGCCAATTAAGAGACTTAAATAATATCAGATAGAAGGTATACGTTCTCCGAGCAGTTTATCGCATACGTGATTGCCGTTTTAGTAAACTTAAATTCCAACAGTTCCTATTGCAGATAATGGGAAAAAGTTGATTTACATCAAGGAATTCAATTTTAAAATATTTAGATAGGAAGCTCTATAACGTATGAAGTGTCCTACATCTGGAACATATTGAAAGCAGTCCGCCAGTCCGACCGAAAAAGTTCACAGACAACTTTCTTTCAAAAACCAATTTTTGAAGCCTTATACATACCAAACAATTACTTTAGCTTGCTTACCAAAAGCAGTAAACCAGCCCAGCAAACAAAATCAAACTTGTATTGGCGAACCGAGAGGAACTGTTTCTTAAAAATCTCCAATCAGTCCATTTATTTGAATTAAGAGACTCGAATATGTTCTTATAAAGAGATTGAAAGCGTAAAAAGTCGAAAGTTTTAACAAATGAGTAGACAAGTAACCATGCGGTCTCTTCTTTCTTTGAAGAGCCCATGCATTAGGTCCTAATGACTGAAAACGTGAGCTGAAGTGATTCAAGACGATTGCGCCTACACAAATCAGTCAGAGTTGGACCTAGAAATGACAAGATCGTCAGCATAGTCCAGGATTGAGATGTTTTCAGGAAGAGAACTGAAAATTTTGTTAATATAAGAATTAAAGCAAACTAAAAGATCGCCTTTCTACAACAACATTATCATTGTTAATTAACGCGTTGTTATAGAGAAAGAGGTTATATAACAAATTACAGAATTTAGTGCTCAGATTGAAAGAGAGTACGATAGATTTTAAGATGTTGATATTGACAAAATCAAATGCTGAGGTTATGTTCAAAAAACCGGCAATGAGAATGTGGTTCTTAGCAAACACTGCATTTATTGCTGACCACAAAGTTGACAATATTGTCTTGGGCATATCTGCAACGTCTAAAATCAAATTGAAGATTTCCGGGGATATATTTTGACTTGAGATACCATTCTAGACATGAGTATAACGCTCTCCCGAAAATTTTTCCAAGGGTGGAAAGAAAGGCAATAAATCTGTACGAATTAAGATTAACTTTCTTCTGAATGTGAAGGTTTGGAAGTCGTATTAGGAAGAGGACATGCAGTCTGTAATTAGAATATTGGTAAGTTGTTTTAGTAAGATTAATATGCTTTCAATATTCAAGGTTTTGAGGTGATTCATACAAATACTATCTAAGCCAGGAGCTGAGTCTTTTGAGAGATTAATGGCCTTATCGAGCTCAGAGAGAGATATGTCACTTAAAAAAAAATCACGTTCCTCATCGAATGAAACAGAGGGCTTTATAGGACGAGCAGGCTTCACACAGTGCCCCACAGATCTGAGATTGACATGTCACTATTGACATTATCACAAAGTTGTTTCTAACCCTTACGTTCTTTCAGTCTGAGAGTATAAGTGTATTCCTTCCTAATATCGGCCAAAGGTTTAAAATTTATTCCAGAAGGAGATCTTTGGAGAAGTTTGGAGGTAACTCGATTGCCTGCGGTGTTCCATCAAGCATTAGAAGGGTAGCATTTTTTAAAAGACTTTCGGTTCAGACCATTAGTGAAAGACTTCAGGAATATATCAAAAAACCAACCCGAGGAGTCATTGGTTTGGATGGTATTTGAAATGTTACGTAAGGCGTCGTTAAGGGCCCTCCAGGTATTCAGAGAACTTAGATTAGGTGTGCAGATCGAAAGATCTATGCAAGAAGAGACGAAACCAAAATGACTAGGATCACCATTATTTAGCAGAAGTAAATTGCTGCTTTCAGGAAATTTTTGAATTTGTCTGCCTCTTGATTTGGAGAAGTGACTGAAGAATATTTTCTGTGATGGATGTCACAGTCACGGGGTTTGAAGATCTTATATTGGAAGGGGAGATTTCAGGAGTTATTATCTTCTTGGTGGGAACTGAGATAGTAGTTTCAGTGTTTGGTCGTTTGATTGCTGTTTGAGAAGTCGACGGAGCCAACTTACGGAAGCTTTGCAGAGAAATTAAAAAAATGTGGGTTATTTGGATGTACGTAAGTGCTCTGCCAAAAAGAGCAAAGACAAATTTGCGGTTTGAAACGTTCTCTTGCAGGTTTTCGAAGTAGAAGGGTGATCATCTTTGCATTTAATGCATTTTTTAACATTTTGAGATAAATTTGCGGAGCAATCGTGAATTGTGCCACAGGAACGGCAGAGTGGTTTCTGGCGCGAGCACACGTTATCAGTGCGGCCGAAACGGCGCCAACATTTGCGGCGTTCTAATGTCGACTCAATGTATGATTTAACCGGGAAGTTAATGCCCTCCAAAGAGATGTGAGAAGGTAAAACATTTCCTGAAAAACTTGTACGGAATGTGTCCAAAGGCACACGTGGATTAGAGATTTGGTCGAATTAATAAAAGCGTATTTTGCAGAAGTCAAGCAGAAAGCCGAATTTAAGTAGGTTTTTGGAACAGGCAGATGAGTGAATTTCGACACGACTTTCACAAACTTTGGACGGGATTTACAAATTATAAATATTGTTAATTGAATCATTGGTGGCAATAGAATTTTCCGTAGCCGCATCGGAAGAGATCAATTTAATTTTTTTGTGAGGAGAAGATCAATTTGCATTTTTTCTGAACTGGATAAATACACTATACGCACTATGATGTGGAATAGAGTTGGAACGTGTAGTGAAGTTCTTTGAGTGAGATGAGCTCCGGAGTGGCATGTAACGTTGTTCCTTTTCCCAAATTGCGATGTTTCACTGTTTCATATGTTTCACTTGTCTTTTTTTGTTTGTATATAATGCATTTTCTATATCAGTTACTTTGTGCAGACAGTTACTTGTTTTGGTTTTGCTTCCTCTTTTGGAATGATTTCGTATTCGTATCGCTTTTTTATCACAGTTCAACTTCTTATCGTCGATCAACAAATAAGGATAGTTCGTCCTGATCCCAGAAAAACATTGTTTTTCCAAAATCATGTGCTGAAGCACGCCGTGGACTACTTCTTCTTCTGTTATTCAGCAAATTCGTCGATGGATTCAATGATTTTCTTTTTTATTTTTCTTTTTGTTGTTCACGAAACTGAAATTCAAACTTTTCACCAGCTTTTTAATTTCATTACTTGAGAATTGAAAGTGTCTTCTATTTGGTATGTACATTGCTTCCCGTCTTAACCATTGACTTTTAATTTAATCTTAGTCACGTACTAACTCTCCTCAAAGCTATGTCAACCAGTTAATCTTCTCGCTTCTTACAATTCTACATTAGGCAAAGATTTAGCACAGATTCTCGTGATATCTTTTTTGCATACAGTATAAGCTCTTTATTCGCGCTTCCTTCTTTCGCCTTTTCACTCTTCGTGGATTAAAAAAATGCGACCAGATTCCTATATTCGCGGCTATAAATTTCTGTATTCGCTGATTAATCCATGGCTTTAAGCTCTGTTACATCAGACGAACCTTGAAAATCATATTGGATAGTATGAAATGTAATCCTAATATGAATGTTATGACATGCCGGAAGAAATTTGACATAGCAAAATGCATCGTAAAAATAAAAAAATTATTGGAAGAACTGAAGCAACACACATTGAAGTCATGCTGGAAAAAACTGTGGCCCGCTCTGACTGCGGAAAATGACGATTTGTCTGTGAAAGTTCAAAACTTTGACTGCAAACATAGCCGAAAACGGGAATGGAACAGGACGAGATGGGTTCGAACACAGAATCAAGTGACATTCAGGAATTGCTTGAATCGCAAGATGAAGATTTGACTGAAACCGACTTGGAGGAAATGTTAAATTACAGCCCATTGAAGAAGGGGCTTCAACAAGCACTGGGAACGTTACATTTAATTTGAAAAATCTTAATGAAGGTTTAAGAATGGCCAATGAGCTTCGCTATTTCTTTATGAACATTGATCCGTCTATGGGACGAAGTCTTATTTTTAAGAGGGAAATTGCTAATGCGACTGCTGGGTATCAGTCTCAATTGAAGGAGCTTTTAAAAACTGCCAATCAAGAGAAAGTTACAAAACTCCTCAAACCATTGCGTAAGCCTTAAGATAATTGATCAAAGTGTTCAAAAACTTCAATTAAATTGATTTTTCTTTTATTTTGTCACCTAGGAACGTATCCCCTACAATCCCATTCACGTATCACAATCGTATTAACGGTTTCTGTATTCGCGGCATATTTATGAAAAATATACCCCGGGAATAAAGAGCTTTTACTGTATATGATATCATTAAATGTATCACCTTAAAGAACGCTTTATTAAATGTACGTCTTCGCCAGTTGTATGTTACAAGCTATGAAGTGACACCTGTTGTCTTCAAGCTGCCAAGTATCGTTTCCCATGCAGCAGTGCGAAGTATGTTTGCCCGCTTACTGCTTTCGGTTGATTTCAAGAGCAAAACAATGAGTGAAGAATTCATATTCCCTTATTTTTTCGTTTTATATGAATATATGTTTTGCAATTTATTAATATACTGTATCTGGTTTTATGCAAGGGATTGAAATTTCGAAGATATCTTCACCCAAAATAACGCGGAATACTTTTTTTCGTGCTTTTCTATGCTTTTATGCACAAAAATGTACCCGTTTATTTTGAAGACCCTCAAAGGGATAAAGGGAATTTTCGACTCAGTTCAGAGTAGATCGCAAGGAAATGGAATAATTTTGACTAGTTGGAAGTTTTGCCCATACATTGATGTCGACGTCAACGAAAGCAATCTGCCCTTACTTACGTACTATGGTCTACCTGATGGATTGAAACTTTTTAGTTTTGTTCCTCTTTCCCCCTTAAGAAGACGTTTAAGGCAAATAGGCAGATATAAGATACATATATATCAAAACCGTAGGTACACAACCCATAAAATCTTTGGCGCGTATTCAGCAAGTACAGTGATTTTAAAATGCGGTTTGATTGAAAACTACTTTTCTCTGACTTTTATAATGATTTGTGTGAAATTTTGAATCGTCACGAAACGTACGTTTCAAATTATTGACAGCAGTATTTTGAAATATAAACTTTCTACGGTTGTCCCAGTTGCTGAGCGGTTAGTATACGTTTTTCTGGACGGACAGCTGGACATGGAATATTTAGTGTTTACTTCTAGCTCATAAAGAGAATAACAGAGCTTATTGATATGTTCCCATTTTTCGCTGATGATTTTAGATCAAATAAATTTTCAACTGAATTATTATTTTCAAAATCAATATGAAACATGTTTACGTATAAATTATATTTTGTTATTCCTTCATGCAGACAAACAGCACATCTAATGTATCCATAAATAAAAATGAATGAATGTATGATTGATTTGCTCTTGGAATGCGTGTGTTTTTGTCTGCGTCTGCTTATAAAACTCAATACACTTGCAAAATTGTAGCACGTAACAACACTAATGATTATGATTTTCAATACAAACCACTACACTTTTACGTTCACTTTTTTTTTACGTTTAAAGCAATTAAAGCAAAAAAAAAAAGAGAGAAAAAAAATGCAACAACAACAAAATGGACATTTTTGTCTTTAATTTCCGTTTTTGGTTTTGTGGCTCTGTGAAAAATATCGGCTCTCTTTGAACTTCCACGCTATGTAATATTTCTCTATATTCTCTTTTTGCACTTAAATGCATTGCAACTTAAATGCACGGCACGACGTTTGCTGCACTTATACTTACCTACACAAGCTCTTCATCCATACTTAATTTACTTACTATAAAATAATGCAAATTTATTTGTTTATTCCAGCGTTTGTTTGTGTTTTTGTTGGTTTGTTTCACCTAAATATTCCATCCGAAATTGCACAAAAAATAATTTTGTTTTAATGCACTGATGCACTGATTATTTTCATTATATTTTTTTTTCAAATACATTTGCAATTTATGATAAAAATTTTTAACACAAGTTTCATTTTTGTGTTAAAAAAAAGAAATTTTACATATATTCTTCAACTTTTTGGTTTTTCCCTTTTTTATTTTTTGATTTTGAAATTGCACTTGCACCAATGTTTAAAGCGGCGCCAAGGTGCGGCGCCCGCCACAGTTGTATGTTAGTTTGGTTTTGAAATTGTTTCGAAATCGCGTAAATCCTCATTATGGGGCATTGTTTATGTGCCATGCGGTCGCCCAGGCTGCCAGAAAATTAACGTGTACTTTGCGGTTGACTTAATGCAACAAATCATGTGTGGTCAATTTATACATACGAGCAAGTAGGCAAACTGAGAGAAAAAAAGAAATCGGACACATTTGCACTCCCTTCGATAACACATCCGAATGATTTTAGGTACAGTTGAAGGACTTTTAAAGCAGCTGTTGTCCGTGACCGTCCGTGACGGTCAAACAAGAGATTTTCTTCGCTATCTTCTTGCTGCTGTTTTATGTTAACTTATCACTACCCTCCACGCTTGAAGAAGTAGTGAAAAACGTTCACTTACCAGCAATTGAATGTACATAACCAGAAACCAATTCCATGTCTAATGCCAATTTGGAAATTTTCTATTTAATCAGTTAGAAAGACTAAACGTTTAATTTTAATCGCAATTTGAACTTGTGCCGTTCATACGCCCAAATTCAACTAACGCTTTTCAAGAACCTTTCATCACGCCCTACACCTTAACCACTTTAGGGAAGTATTTTTGGCTATTTGTTTTTAGTCTGTCGGTGAACCGCAGCTGCTCCACTTTTATCAAAGTAACGAAGATAAACAATAGTAGAAATTTTTGATTTAAGCTAAGCCTATCATTTTGTCATAGTTCCTCTGGCGCATGTTAATTTCACGGGTTTGAACACTACTTTGAATTAAATATTTTTGTATGGAAAACAGTATATCAGAGTTAAGTGTATAACTGATAGTACTTAATTTTAATTTCGAAAGATTTAACCCAGAGCCGGTTTATCGTTCTCGATAGCAAGAATGAACTTAATAGTTAAAAATAATGAACTCACTGTAACGAGTAGAGTCCATAACTGTTAATAAAGTATGCGTTCTTACTATCAAATAAATCATCTTTCGATCATAAAATTACTATCGAGTAATATGTTGAAATTACGATCGAGTTTATTTAATATCAACGACCATAATCGTCCCCAATGTTTTTTTACTTGTAGAAAGATCGAATTTCTTAATACTTGTAAACATATTTTCATAAAGAGACTAAAACAGTAAAACGACTTGGGAAAGAGGTGAAAACTTATATTATTGATGTCATCAAATTTTCTATTAAATTCCCTTTTAGTGTACTGCGTCTAAAAAACTCTCAATACAGGCGAGCATGTGATCTAAGTTATTCGGCAGCCTTTAAATGCATACTTTGTAAATTTGAATTTGAGATGTGAACCGCTCCAATGTGTGTACGTTCGTATGTCCCACCCAATGCGATAAACGTATTTGTTCATGTAGGTTAGTTGGTGTTTGATGTATGTATAATGGCATGGTTGTCCAACATATGGGTCCCGGATTAATTTTTCAATTTTTTCTTAGAGTTGAGTTCTTCGCCACATTGACATCGTGTTTTATAATATTATAGAGACAAAATTGTAGTTTTCAGCGACATATATATGCACAGATGAAATTAGACATTATCACAGTTTCAATACACGCAGACTAAGTACGTTGTTTATTATAGTCCGTTTTAATGCAGTCTAATTATGCTGAAAAGCTGGACAATCATGCACGACACCTAGCACCATGTTTGCTATATATAAAACTGCATTTCGCATGTAAGTTGTTTAGGATGCGGTTCGAGCACATGTGCAGCAAGTTTTACTAATGCTTTATGATAGCGCAGTTTAATGTTCCAGCAGGTGATACTTTTGATCCTTAGTTTTATGCTATAGAATACGAAAACCATTCACGATGACAATCTTTCATTCTAAAAAAGCCCCATTTGTCATTATATCGTTAAAATCAATCGATTAGCTAACATAAAGTCAGATATTTGTTTTCTCTTTGCATTAAAAAGTGCTCTTAAAAATAAGTAAGAAAATAAAAAAGCCTTTGGTCTGTTGTTAGTTGAATTAATTAATTAATTAATTGCTCGAAAGGCCAGCACGCACAGGATTGATAATTAGTTAACCGCAAATGTAAACAAATATGGACGACCGTATGTTGCACGTTTTCACTGGATATAAATTTCTTCGACGCTCCTCACCACAACATTAAAAAAGGTGGATAAGCAAAAGCATACGTTTAACAAAAGTATGTTTCGGTTTCGGGTTCTGGCCCCCTTTACCAATTTCCAATTTTCTACATTTTTAACGGTTGACTAAGTGCACTTGGTAGTTATACTGGCTGTTGTTGTTGTTGTTGTGGTTAAATAACAACTCTCCACTATAGCACAATAATCTAGTAAACGGACATCCGGTATAACTGCACAGATACATACACAACCATCTCTTGATATAATTGTATTAAAAAGAGTAAGAAAAATTAAATAAATTAAATTATTGATAAGTGTAAATATGTGTTTCAAAGAATTATTGAATTAATGAAACACCAACAACAACAAAAACAACAAATTTTTAGTTCCGCCTAAGATTACACCATTTTCATTCGCTCGCGATCTGAATGTCGGCGACCGCACAAGCATTCAATGTGTCATTGGCACCGGTGACCTACCGCTCACATTCACCTGGCTGAAGGACGGACAACCGTTACAAGCGGCAGGGCCTGCTGGTATGAAGTCCGGGCATATTTCACGCGACAGCGGCGTCAGTGTTAGCGGTGGGCTTAGTGGTACCGGTGACGTTGCTGCCACGGGCACTGGCTCCCATCTGATGTCGGCGGCGACATCGATCAACTACGCAAATGCACACGCACATCCTTCACATATAACGAATGATGATGGTAGTAGCGGTGGTGAAGGAGGCGCCGGCATAGTGACAATTCGCCAAAATGACGATTTCACCAGCGCCCTCAGCATAACAAGTGTGACGAGGGCCCAAAGCGGCACCTATACGTGTCGCGTCCAAAATGATGCTGCTACTGTATCGCACTCTGCACAGCTAAGAGTTAATGGTATATGAGAATGTGTTGAATGTATTGTGTTTTGCGTTCACTGTAATAATTTACCGTTAATATTATCTTTGTTTGTTTGTTGTTGGCATGCTTTTGCAATGTCGTATACATGTTGTTCCATTTTGTTAATACTTAAATGCTTGTTTAAAAATGCGAATTTTTTTATTTTTGTTCACTTAGTGAAACACTAAATATTTTGAAATAATTTGATTTAAGTTTTTTAATATCAAAATTTTCAGCTAAAAACTGATAACTGATTTTGGTTTAAATTGCGTATTCATTTCTTGGATAATCTTTATATCTGTATCTATCTCTCCCTCTCTTAAAATCTCTTTAGTTCCACCACGTATTTCCCCCTTTAGTTTTGAGGATGAAATTACCGAAGGTATGCGGACTCAACTGATGTGCTCTAGTAGTCAAGGTGATCAACCATTTAATATAACGTGGCTCAAAGATGGTGTTGTAATACAAAGCGGCGGCCTAGAAAGTGCAATACTGTCATCTAATGAATCGCCAAAAAGTGCTTCCTCTAAGCCACCTGACCCTTCGCTAACAATCAATGAATATGCGCCGTTTTCTAGTATCCTCTCGATACATAATGTGACATCGCGTCATAATGGGAACTACACCTGTCGCGTAACAAATCGCGCTGGATCAGTCGAATACGCAGCAACACTTTCCGTTTCTGGTAAATGGTCACAAATGTAACAAATGCAAACGTAATCATTTTAAAAATGTGTGACACACTTCAAATCATTCACAGCAGCACTTTGCGTCTTAAAGCAAATAATGTACATTACCATTTAAGTAAAACTATCGGAATTTAAAGAAGTAATGGCACAAATTTCGAGGCATGATCTAACCTTTCACCTTTCTTCTTTTAACAACTAAATTCAAAAGATGTATGTGTGTGTGTGTGTGTGTGTGTGTGTGTGTGAGTAGATTAACATCAAATTTCGCTTTTAATTGAATTGCTAATAAACTGTTTGATTGAGTTAAGTGCGTATGAATAGAAGTCATTTATCTGCTTTGCTTAAGTTTTAATGAAGTGAAGATATTCCAGCAAGATAGCTCACTTTTTGTGATGCTTGCATCTCTCAATAAAATGATAACTTTTCGCGTTTTTTCTAACGAATGATTAACAGCGAAGCGAAAACAAAAACCCGCAAATAAATTATAAAAATTAAATAATACTAGAGAACATTCTCACTCACATAAAACCAAATCGCTGATTAGAATGCAACGAAAACCGTTTAATACGAAGTAGCTGTTACTGTGTGTGCACACAAACGCTAAAAGAATGCTTTGTACAAACTTAAAGAATTAGAGGCACTTCAGATGTTGGTAAGTCTTACAAGAAGTTAATAGAAATCCGACAAACCCATTAATCATTGCGATGTCTTGGTGTCACTTTTTGCAACCCATTCCAATATCATACATATTTGAGTGTCTTCACGACAGTATTGCTTTCTAATCTTCCATTGGTAAGAAACCAGTTGTGAGGATTGCATTTTCTATCAAGCATTCATTTTCCTTTAAGACATTCATTCCACTGAACAACTCATTCTTTTTAAAGCCATAAAGATGTAGGTATGATCGGTTAACTCCAAGATAGTAACGTTGTTTCATTTCGGGTAATGAAACAAGCAGGAACAAGCGTTCGCCTTCCTTTTATGCAAAAATATAAAAAAGAAATGTAGAAATATAAAAATTAAATTTTAACCGGCTGACGAACTGCTTCTTTTTGCTCAGTGTCTTTTAATGTCTAGCCATTTGTCCTAAATCTTAACATCATACGAAAAAGGTTGGTATTGATATGACAACTTGTGCGATAATGCTTGTGGGCTTACACTATTACCTTGTGAGTTCGCAACTATGGGTTATTTCATGGAATTAAGTGGAAAACAGTAATAAATGCATTGGAATAAATTTTTTGAAGGTAACACTACCACTACTGACCACTGTTAGAAAATCACTTGTTTGGCTACCGTCCGTGAAAATATCTACTTAGATGTTTTGAACCTACTATGGGGAAAAACTCCACTAATTGAAATAAGTTTCTTCGTTGAAATTTCCAGCTTTTTCGGAAGCGCTCCTAGACGATGAACTGTTTGAAATGCATCCGTGCTAAAGAGTTATAGCAAAACGTCTCACTTTTTGTTTTTTACCTTATCCAATACACTAACAGCCGTCTTTCGAAAGCATTGATAGTAGTGTAAAAACGTTTTCAAGCAAAAGTTCGTTAGAGTCGATTCGTCACTGCTACCTTGGAATTTGTACGGTACTAAGAGCTATTCGAAAGTTGTCAGTGTTTCCGTCAAGAAAAGTTTCGGGTGAACTTTTTTATGCCGTTCATGAACAGGGCTTTAGAATTCGAATTTTTTTCCTTTTTAATACGATCTCTCCTCATCGCTCAAGGGATATCTCTCCTGCGTATAGCACGCTGGCGGTGAAAAGGCAGTAAAAAAAGAGGTGTTTATGTTACTTTTCAAACAACGCTTTAGAGAGAATTATTGACTTATTTAAAGATAATTTATTTAGATATGTTTGCCTAATTCGTTCGAGCAATGACGAAAACACTTTCATTCAAACACTTGCCAACCATACTAAAATGAAAATTTAATGAAATGTCTTTCGCGTTTCATTGGCTTCAAACAAGTAGGTTAAATGGCGCAGTTACGGATCAGGGTCCGATGTTTTTTTAACATTCCTCCAAATAAGGCTTTTTTCGTAATGCTTAGATATATGCTTAATAGCTTTCTCGTATATAACCTTCCCTTTCAGCCAGGCTGTTAAAGTGACTCTTTGAAATTTTGTTTAAAACTAACATGATAATACTTATAAAACACAAAGAAGAGACTTTTTTATAAATTGACGTTTGAAACGATTGATTTGAGAAAAAATGGTCTGGATTGTAATAGAAAAATGTGTTTTAAGAAAAAACGACGAATCAAAAAAAACTCGCACAATATTTCGCAATAAGTTCACATTGTGAACTTACGGTTAAAATTTGAAATTCGCCGAACTTGACTTACGTGAATGGTACGGCCAGTTCGGAAAACACAAAGTTTAAAGTTTGAAACAGTAAGTTCAGCCAAGGAATTGAAGTTCCGAGACATACAAAGAATTCGATCGGCCACAACATCTTTTGAATCACACTATCAAATATTTAAGAAGTTATTGAAAATGACTAAAGGTAATTGTAAAAGCAAACTTAGAGAATTGCATAACCCCTTAAATGCTTCATTAGTAGATATTTAAAAGAGACTAATTCAATTCAGGTTCAAGTGATTTCTGTGTGATGTGTTCATGAGCATACAATATAAAAAACTTTCATTATTCCAACCCTATGGTTGTCAAATTTAGAATAAGTTAAAACGATATAGGCAGGCAAGTTCGACAAATCTTATTGGCGCAGTCAAATTGCGACGGCGCCGCATTAGTTCATCGAGATATAAGATGAACACCGCCTTTTGCATACAAATTTGTGCTATTATTTCTAGAAATTTGAAATTGGGAAATAAGAAATTGTATCTGTACTTAAAAAAGCACTTGTGAAATGGAGAGCACCATGTCGGCAACAGCAGGCAACGCACCGAGCACGGAACGAGCACCATCATCACCACCACGCACCACAGTATTGATTCACTCGAATTAGCAAACTATTAGATAAACGCACTTGTATTGCTGAATCTATGTCTCGAATTTAGAAAGAAAACACAATCCTTAGTTACTCGTTTACATAATTTCTTTTCAATCTTTCAATTGCTCTCCCTTTTGGGTTTTAGTTAAAAGCAAATCGATATAGTTCATTTACTTTTTTCAGTTCTATATTTATACCACATTCTATGGTAAGTTGAAAATTCTGTAAAATTCGTTTTCTAGCCGTAAATACCTTCACATATACAGGATATAGCGCATGTCAGTTGATCGCATGTTTGTTTCTATTATTATGGTTTTTTTTTTTTTGTTTTTGGCACATATAGCTTTCATTCAATCAATTATTTTTTTAAATGAAATTATATAAAAACTTCTGAAATATAGTTCCGCCGCGTTGGATCATAAAACCCAGTGATCAGGATGCCATATTGGGTAATCCGGTTTCGATAAGATGTCAAGCAGATGGTTTTCCAGTTCCGACAGTACAATGGAAGCAATCAATAGGTAAACGCTTGGATCAAATGAATTTCAAATGTGAATAATGTTTACGGGTTTCCAGGCGATTCCGGCGATTATCGCGAGCTAAGCTATAACATTGGCAATGGTAATTCTCAGTCGGTGATTGAAACTCACAGCAATGGTACTTTGAGTATACCGAAGGTTGCTAGAGAACACGAAGGTAGTTATTTATGCCAGGCTAATAACGGCATCGGCGCTGGTCTCAGTACCCTTATAAAACTAAAAGTTCATGGTAATTATAGGATGAACACATATGTATTATAAAAACTTTCAATTAAACTAATTATTGCTCTTAGTTGGTCCTTCCGTAACTGTATCAAAGAAACAAATAACAGTTCGGCGAGGCGATCGTGTGACGTTGCGTTGTGAAGCAGACGGCGATCAACCGCTTGATATTTCATGGCGTGGCAAATCGAATCGAATCGATCCTTCATTTGACGTACGTTATCACATCAAAGATTCACCTTTGAGCCGCGGTGTTGTTTCAGAGCTTACCATTCTTCAGACAATTCTTAGCGATCGTGGAGAGTATTCCTGTATTGCCAGCAATACTTATGGTCATGATCGAGGCATTATATACCTTCAAGTGCAAGAGCCACCAAATTTCCCCGTTAATCTACATGTTACGGATTTAGGAAGCCGTTCGGTTACTTTAGCCTGGTCACCAAATGACCAGGATAGCGTTGCTGTGGGTGTAAATAATCGTGATTCTCAGCCTATATCCAATTACATACTGCAATATAAAAAAGCCGGAGGTAAGATTAAAAGCTATTACATTTAGTTTGTAATTTTGTAATTTTTTTTTGTTAGATGTTTGGCATGAGGGAAACAATCAGAAGCTACTACCAGGGGAAAAAACAACAGCGCAAATCGGCTCTTTAAGACCTGCTCAAGCCTATCACTTTCGCTTGTATGCCGAAAATCATCTCGGTACCAGCGCTCCTAGTGATATTTTGTTAGTGCAAACGGACGCTGAAGCTCCTAACGGCCGCCCACAAGATGTTTCAGCTGAGCCTTTAGGGCCGCAGCAATTACTAATCACTTGGCGGCCTCCAGAAAGAGATACATGGAATGGGGAACTACTTGGCTATACTATTGCGTATCAGAAACATGGCTCTTCTGATAATTTTCAAAATTTCACCAAAGTTAGCAGTTTAGGAGGTGAAGGTCTTAATGATTTTCGCCTTACTGGCTTGGAGAAATACACTCAATATGCTGTGACCGTATCAGCTTTCAACGTGAAAGGAGATGGGCCACCCAGCGAGGTGGCTTTGGGGCACACTCTAGAAGACGCTCCGTCGGCTGCTCCACAAAGTGTTACATGTATAGCTTTAACAGCCCAGAATATACAAATTTCTTGGCAGGCTCCACCTAAGGAGAATCATCACGGTGTTATCCAGGGCTACAAGGTTTTATATGAACCAGGAAATTTTGATTCTGAATACGGAACTCGCGAAACTAAAATTACGTCGGCTCTGAGCACAGTTTTGCACGGTCTCCAACCATTTACTAATTATAGCGTCCAATCGTTAGCGTTCACTAGAGCTGGCGAAGGTGTTGTAAGCCCTACTGTATCTTGTACAACCGAAGAAGCCGTACCAGATGCCCCCGAACGAGTAAAGTCA
The DNA here is from genome assembly GCF_014805625.2 of Glossina fuscipes. Classification (NCBI taxonomy): domain Eukaryota; kingdom Metazoa; phylum Arthropoda; class Insecta; order Diptera; family Glossinidae; genus Glossina; species Glossina fuscipes. Next base: position 4,108,695 of record NW_023998464.1, on the reverse strand, counting down.
GTAGTAAATTCGGAATCTTCTGTCATTATAAGCTGGCTACCACCACGGCGACCCAATGGAATTGTCACCAAATATAACGTCTACATACGAATATTAGACAAGGGTCAGGAATTGAAAATTCTTAAAGAAGTTTTGCCAGCCCAGAATCGACATTTCGAAGCTAAAGATTTGTCGACTCGCGAAACTTATGAAGCTTGGGTTACGGCCTCCACGCGCGTAGGTCAAGGTCCCAGCACACCCGTTATTAAACTGGTACCAAGTTCTTCAGTGCCAGCTGCAATAATTTCTTTCAGTCAAACTTTAAGTATCAGCTGGCGAGTAGATATGAAGTTACCTTGCCTCTTTGTAGGTTCACCAAAACCGAACTCCGAATGGAAAGTGTTGAATGCCCGCTCCAAAAAACACTTCCGCTTGGAGGTTAGTAACGATAACACTCTTACGCTACGCAACATACAAAGATCTCATGAAGGAAATTACTCATGCATTGTCAGGAACGCCATAGGTTCGGATCATATTGTCTATCAACTTTTCGTTCAAGGTGCAGTAAAGTTTGCAATAATTTAAATATAAAATTAAAACACCTTGTTCTTCTTTAGTGCCTCCGTCAGCCCCCATCATAGCTGTTATTGGCACCACCTCCAATTCAGTCTCATTACAGTGGCGGGTGGAAGATATTGGAGGAGCACCTCTAAGAGGTTTTACGCTTACCTATCGAAAAGAGTTCAGTGACTGGGAGGAAATCCAGCTGGATAGGCGAGTTAATTCCCAACTCCTGGAGAACCTGCAATGTGGCACCCGTTATCAATTTACTATTGTAACTTTTAATAAAATTGGTACAAGCAACACAAGTCCCATTGAAATTGCAAAGACTAAAGGTATTTACTCAGCTAAAGATTGTTACTATGGTGGAATATTCATTTACATAAATATTTCTGGTTATTCGTAGGCAGTAAACCTATTGCACCAGGGAAACATAGCCTTATTCGTCCTAATATAACTTCGGCTTTAGTGGAGTTGTCGTCGTGGCAAGACGGTGGTTGTCCTATACAGTATTTTAGTATTGAGTTTAAGCGTTATGGTGTCGCGAATGACTGGATTATTGTGTCCAGCAGAATAGAAACTCACGTAAGTTTAAATCAGATCCATAAGGTTTGAAAGTAGTTGATGCATTTAACTGAAAAATCTCTCATGTTCACAAATCATGCTGCTTTATTTTTTCTTCGGCCATTCATAACTAGAAATGTGTGGATCTCGTAGAATATTTAGCTAGTCCAAATCTATCAAGAGATATTATCTGAATTATAATTAGAAAATTTTGTTTTAAAATTTCTTTAGACTCGTTACACCATTGGTGATTTGGAGGCAGGTATTGTTTACAGCCTAAGAATTACCGCTCATAATAATGCCGGATCGACTATTAAAGAGTATTCTTTTGAGACGTTGCGTTACAATGGAATTTCGACTGAATTAGATCAGAGCGATCTGCCAGAAGTATCGAGTTTGTTTAGAGATGCCCATCTAATTGCGGTCATAATTACATCCATATTCGGCACAATATTAGCTTTGATTGGCGCCTGTATGTGCTTTAAGAACTGTAAGTTGATGAATTTTATTTGATTCATTAAAAATATTTATTTTCACTTCACCTGAGTTTTAGATCCAAGGCAGTTGTTCACAAGAAATGTCGAGAGTTTGCGGCCGTCTGTCAACGAGGGAAAGGACATCCAACACCGTGAGCAATACTATGGTACGATGCGCAAATCGTGTCAGCAATCACCGGGAGACTCGGTTGTTGCACTTGAGCGCATTCCTGAATACTCTGAAGATATATATCCTTACGCTACATTCCATTTACCAGAGCACGAAAATCAATCAGCAAATATACCACTGAACCGCAAAGGCATTCAACCCATGTATGATCCAAGGGGAGGCGATGACAACACACTATCTAGTACGGGAGTGAAAGTGAAGCGGTCTGTCTCGGCTAGCGTGGGTAGTGGCAACATATCCCTGGGAGGTGGCGAATGCAGTCATACAAGTACCGAAAAACGGCATAAACGGCGTTCTAAGGCCATTAAATCCGAATCCGAAGAATACGATAGTCTCAACAGTGATAGCGATCTTAGCGGTGAACGAATACGTGACGATAACCGCAGCTCACATACTGATGCTTCCAATCAAATGGACAATTCGGGCTGCAACAGTACGTACCTCTTTCTGTACTGAGTTTTTTCTGAAATTGTTTCCACTTATTTAATCAACTATTCAAGTGCACGGTCATAGTCCACGTAGTGGAAGCGGGAACAAGGAACGCCTGTCGGTATTTAGCAGGCCTCAACTTCATAGTAAGTTAGTACCTGTTTTTCTTATCAAAACTGTACAAAAATTGAAAGTTCAGTTACTCACACTAACCCAGAGTATCATCCCCATTTGCTGCCAATAATCCTGCATCTTTGTAGCTGTAACTACCGTAATTAACACCTACTCACTAACAATATTTTATCACTCATTCATTTCTTCACATACCTTTCCATTAACATTATCACCATACCTTGCTTATTTAACCTTAATCAGTGTACCTTTAAAATGTTTTCGTATATGTAGAAAGTATTTTACCGAAACGCAAGAAAGATTCCACGAGCGAGAACTCACGCACTTCTAACGGGCTGGCCGATACTGCTTCTGAACAGCAACAGCAATCATCGAACAAAGGCAAACAAAATAAGCCATTATCGTTTAAATCTAGAAAATCTTTCTTTCAAATTATTATACCTACTAAAATTATTACCCCCAACCCACAGTCCGCCATTTTTGCACCTCGTCCAAAAAGCGTACCAACCGCTAGTAATAGTAAAGGATTGACAAGTGATCATGAAAAGCCGACAAGAACAAAAACAAAATCCCAAGCCCATGTTCCACCACACCAGTATGTACATCTCCTACAACGTCCCCGATCAGAGATAAAAGCCGCACAAAAGCAACAGCCTGCACGAACCTTTTCACCAACCACATCACCCTCACACCGAATTGCATCATCGTCCAAGCATGAACACAAGGTCACCTCTACTGTCACCAAAACCACCACCACTGCCGATCAAACGAATCATCAACCCATAAGCAATTCCCGCAGTAGTCCCAATGCTTTGGTGATTTTGAAATCTTCGGGTAGCGGCGGCAGTGGTAGTAGCGATAGTATGGTCGGATACCAACAAAAGAGCTCTCTATCGAATAGGCAAGCCACACACATTAGATGTCTATTATTTACAAATTTCTTACTTTTTCTACTTTTGTACATATGTGTGTAGATGTCATTTTATAATCTCATTTATTTATGTGTATATATAAATTTAGCGTGTAAAAGGCTAGCGTAGAAGGCGTTCTTTGAAATTACATATTCTCTAAGTGAGACGAGAAAATGATAAAACATCTAAAGCACAAGTAGAACAAAAAAGTCCGAGTCGAGTTATTTTCAAAAAAACTTTTTATCTTAATAATCTGTAATGGAACAAAGAAATATTGGCTTTGTTATTTGCTTTTGCACTATATAGATTCAAATAATTTTTAAATAATTGGAAGAGGAAGGATAAGGTGTACATTTAAACACCATCGCAACAGGAACCGAATGGAAGAAGAACGTGCACTCTTAACTTAATTGCATCTTTCACTTAGCTTGCTCTGCTTAATTCGCTCACGTACACATTACTTGCCGCAAAAGTATGTCCACGAGAAACATATGCTTATATGTAAATGCTTTCCAATGCATGAGTAGTTAGAAAAATAATGCAAAGTTTTCCTTATCATTTGATCATAGCGTAGTGGTGTAGTAAATGAGATGAACCAAATACATTGAAAATATTGAAATGAATCGGATTTACTAAGTTATGTAAATGTTTTAATATTTAACAAAACCTCGACTATTACAATATCAAGACCACACATATAAATTCGCTCTTTATCATACTCACGACAGACTGTTATCTACCGTTTGATGCATGTGCCTGTGCATGGAAATCACGGTTATATCTTTAAAACTTTTTCTTAACAGCACAAATTTTTTACTATCAGCCTTGTAAAGCTAATTTCGACAATCTGCAAAATCACTTAACGTGCTTGTCAAAACTTTCCAACATCACTACACAATTTCGTTTTTTTAACTACGACCGTTAACAAAGTCTCGCTGGAAAGTGCGTCAATCGGCTAAAAAGGACTAGGAATCTTCAACGAATACCAAAATAGACCTATAGATAAATTCTCAACGTTTTTTGATAAAATCCAGAATGGATTAAAAACTGGTCGTTGCAAAACTTGATTATCTAGAGTTCTTTGCCTTTTTTGGGAAACTTGCGGATGCCTTCGCTGTGAACATTTCATGCTTTCGAGATGAAACAGTCATAGGTCCATTACCATACAACTTCAGCTTTTGTGGATCGCTGATCTCCTAAACATGACTGGATCGATGTGTGTGTGTGTCAAAGATAATCAGAACGAGGCATGTCCGCAATCAGAAGTTTCCACCCCAAGTTAAAGGTTTCCTTGAAGAAGTCAAAATATTTTATCCACGAGTAGGACGCTACTAAATATCTTGCATCCCTTTGCTAATCCAACTCTTCACGTATTTTCATTATAAAATGTCGTCATAACACCTTGTGCAATAAGTTCGTAGGACAACTGTTCGTACAACTGTAACTCGTAAAATAATGTCATGAAAATTTGATACATTTCGTTTAAAGGTTAGTGCCATCTAAAAATCGTATGGCGTCGTCAACCTTCATCTTATCGAGTGATCTGCTCTTAATAATAATAATAATCGATCCGAAATTAGTCCAATTCGATGCATTTTGAGCAGCGTTTGCCATGGGACAAAATATGGAAAAATGCTAAATTTTATGACAACATATCGAAGACTGTTAATTGTGGCTCGGAAATAAGAGCACATGCACAGCCATCACAAAGGCAGACGAACAGACAATTGATGTAATAAAGGTTCCCGAGTGTTGCGTACATCCCTTCAATTTCAACATACTCTTACCATAAGTTATACAAGGCATAAAAATTTACTTTATTGTTGTTGCTTACGCTTTTGTTTGAAAAATAATCAAGCAAGAATTAAAAATAGTCGTCTATAGATAATTGCTCGGGATGAATATTTTAGTACCAAGTAGTGCACAACCTTTCTTTGGAGCAAGTTTTTCACTTACTTTAAAATCAAATGAAGTGTACGAAACTGGCCCTTGCAATTTGGAGTTCAAAATCAGATTACTTGGTTTTGGCTTACTTGGGAAGTTAATTAATTTATGTTCGTAGTTGTCTAATTCAATAAAAAAAAAAATTTTTAATTTTTGCAATGTTTTTATACGTGCTTCGATTTGTCATTAATAGAATTAGATTAGCGTTGAAATGGTGAACAAATTTTCTCTTTCCTAGTAGCAATCATTACTTAAATAGCGTACATGTTTTGAATCATCTACGTGAGCTTTTTGGAAAATATAACTATAATCGCTTAACAACTACACACTACGTAATTTTAATACGAATTCAAAATGACTTATGTAAGAGATCTAATGATATAAATTTAAAGCAAGAAGGCTGCCTAACGTAGAGTTTTCCAAGCTATTACTACTATACGTTTAGTTTGAACTGTATAAAAAACTCCCAATATACCAAAGAAAGCTTAAACTATATGCATCTTTGTGAGCACTGGCTTCTTAATAGATCCATTGCCTATCCTAATCCTTGCTTTTTGTTTATTGCTATTAATATATAATATTAGTCTCACAACTCACTTTAATGGCTTCGTATTCGTTTAATGGCTACGGCATTGTTTTTTATTTCATAGTAACGATTTTATTTATACTAATATTGTCACTGCATTATTCCCCAGTTTTCTCTTATATTAATTTTATTATATTTCAATAATTTGCAATTAATTCAATCACGTATGGATATACACAGCAGCGTGGACACGGTGCCGCTCGACTACCGGCTCTTTGACCCGCCACCAAAACAACAACGCAAACGGCAACAGTCGAGTCTCAAAGCCACACAATCACCACAATCTTATCATCAGCGACAAGCTTCAGACGAATGTGCCCAAGATACAGCCAACAATACAAATATGTCCGGCAGTTTATCCGGCAAAATACGAGCAAAAAATACCGATAATAATTCCAGCAGCGGAAACAGTATCGCCAATGAATTCCAATCTTCACCTAAGGACAGCGTCCCCGCCCCGAATATTGTCCAATCGGGCTCCTATGTCGAAATACTAAAACAAGCAGCCGCTGCTGCTAATCAACAAACAACTGCCGAACAGCGCTTAATTTCACATACTAAAGGTACTGCCATTGCATCCTCTCCCCTAGCCTGTCATAATAAAAGTTATGGGGACTTTTTAACCATAACACCACGTAGGAAAGGAAAACTGCTTGGCAATCAAACGGACAACGTTAAACACATAACACCAAGCGGTATGATGGAAGCGCCAGATAATTATCGCCATCATTTACCACATAGTATTGAACCGTTACATTTACTCGGTATACCCAATGAGAATATGTCAACATTTTTCGATTACCGTGCCATGGAAACGCTAAGCAATGCGGACACATTGGCCATAGGATCCACAATGGCCACGCATTTGTATCCAAATAAAAGTAAAGCAGGTTATGAAACATCGTCAACGTTGGCCAGCCAAACAAACACTGCCGTGCCAGATGAATATCAACATATAATCAGCGAAAAGAATTTAAGTCCACCTTCGGCATTTTGTGATAACATATCAATTAATAAAATTTAAGAAAATAAAAAAAAAGCAAAAAAAAAAAGAATTAAAAAGAGAGGAAAACTACTTAAAACATGGAACTCGAAACTGCCTACACCAGCAATGGCTTCACGCAAAGGAAGCTATAAATATTAGAAGAAGCATAGACCAAAATAACTACAAATCGAAGCTCAAAATCAAACATATCCCGAAATACAGTTAGGTATATGGGTGCATATATATATATATATATATATCACCAGGATATTTTAAAGCATTTGTAGCATCACGATGTCATTACAACTTTAAGACATAGAAAACAAAAACGCGTATTGCGTAATTACTAAATTTTATAATTAACGAAACCTTGTCAGTGTATGTGTGTTGTACATAGAAAATAAGCCCTATTATTAGTATATATGACCGAGAAAACAAAAAAAAAAAAAAAACTAAAAGAAAAACGAAACAGGAAACAATCGTATCTAAGTATTGCCTGTAAGTTGAACAACTATGCATTTAGCTAATTTGGTTGATTATTACGATACAAAAATTATTTCAATTTCCTTTTACACAAATTCCAAATTAAACTTGGGCTTTTATGAGGAGGAAGGTAATTATGTTGAAGAACACAGTGAAAAACTACGGCATAGGTAGCTTCATCGGTGCTTGTGTAAATAATTTCAAACTAAAGCCCTTTATAGTTAAATATACACACGCTCATCTATACACAAATACATATATAATTACGTTTACATATATATACTATTATTATTATTATAATTATTATTATTGTTGGGAAAAAAATAATCTTTGGTGTTGGCTGGTTTATTACTATCTTCCACTTTATATATAAATAAATATACATAGATAGATGTGTACTCGCGCGTATATGTATATACGAAAAGGAAGGCATGCGTGCACAACGTTAAATGTAATGTAATTAATTAACTTACAAACAAGTCAATATCAGTAGAGACTGATTCAAAAAATAATTCGATATCAATTTATTATAACGTAAAAGTCAATTTCCAATTATTTTTCTATATCTTATAACCTTCTTTAAATTTCATTAACAAATTTTATCATCAAAAGTAAAAAAAAAAAAGAAGCAAATTGATTAACTAGCCAAAAGGTGGTTGCATATTCTTGATATCATCATTCAGTTCGGTTAACATATTTTAAAATATATTTTTTTAAATCTCGTATTAGAAAATTGCAAAGGTTTTCGAATATATACTTCATTTAGTGGTCACAAAAAAGCTTGTGTTTCCGAACCGATATAATCTTCCAATGATGTAATGTTTCAATGTCTTTTGTAAACATTCATAATTGAATATGGGATAGGCTAAATATATATTTCGCATTCTGAAGTCTTGAACACAACACAATAATTCTCTTATGTTTGTTACAAATAGGTGATAACTAAATTGTTAGTTCAAATTAAGGCATTCTATTAAAGAACTACCGATTGACTGGCTTTACCAAACTTGACGGACACAAATGCTGTAGCATTTCAATTTTAAAACCAATTATTTTTCATTTAATTTTATATAAATGTAACACATTACTAATTGTCGTAGATGTTATAGTATTCATTGTATATCTTCAATTATATTACCTGATCTTTGATCTTTCAAAATATTTCTAATCAAATTTCGGATATCACAACTGATATTAAAATAGTGTTTGTCAATTTTCGGAAGTCGATGAAATTTTTTACTGTGTTTAGCTTTCCTTTCGTTCAAAATCAGTTTCATACTGTTCAGTAAACCGAAACTATTGTAAATATTAGTTAATTGTACTTTATAAATACATTCCCTTTTCGCTCCCCCATTAACAATTGAAATTTAGATCAATTAGAAGGTTAACTACATCACTTAGCTCTTTATTACATAAACGAACAATGATGATCAATTATTTCATAAATTATCAAAATCAATTAAATTAAAAGATCTTAGAGTAAGCATCGTACAAACAACGTTTCCATTGACGAGTGAATAAAACATTATTTAATAACAGGAAAATAAGGACATTTAAAAGTAGAAAAAGAAACAAATAAACACATGAGGGCATAAATCAAAGATTTTGGAAACTTTACTTAAAAATATTAAATCGTAAATTCATACCAAAAAATAAGAAAAATATTGTAAGCCTTAAGTTAAATCGATAATAAAATGTTTGCGTTTTAATACTGAAGAATTTTTATTTTCAAAATTTGTCATAACCCTTATCACCCGTTCATAGACGGCACATGAGACTCGAAATTATGCACTGGTAAGCAAATCATTAACATTTCACTTTCGTTTTATTAATGAAACAACATAAATGCATTATTTATCAGTACATAGCTATTTAAAGTTAATACATTTTTTCGATCAATTTTTTAAATTCTTTTTGTTTTTCTCTTAAAATACAACAAATAAACAACAGATAGTTTATTGTGAAGGTCGTGAATTACCTGACAATTTGCAGGTCTGTGGGCCTTAAAGAATAATACTATTTCTCTTTTGCCAAAACTGGATAGTGATTATGTATGACGAAGGCTAATTTCCATTTTCGAGTTTTTTGCTTTACCTATGCACAATAGCTGTGATAGACGCTCTTTTACATATTTACATATGTCAAATCAAGCGAAGGCTGTGTAGATCACTGTTTGTGTTAGAATTCGTTGCTCAGAGATGCATTTATAAGAGAAAGCAGCCCTAAATGGAAAATAAAATAAATTCTAAACAAAATTGCTTTACTTACTTAACTGAACCAAAACGCAAAATTTTATATTAAGCCCAAAAAAGATATCTGAAAGTACAGAGCTTTCTACATCGAACCATTCCCAACAAAATGTTTCTTTAAAATATAGCACAAAGCTAAGTTTGAATTTGGAATTCACTGTGCAGAGGGATCCATACGATAATCCATAAATCTACAAAATAAAAATCAAAACATGGTAGAGTCCAGAATTCAGAGTTCAGAGCAATTTCATTTCTTTTCGTCCTTCCCTAATATGATAGATATCTGTCAAAGAATAATTACTAATACTGGTAATTGACTTGTAGGTGTCACTGACGATTATTGAAACGAATTTATACAAAAAAAAGTACTTTTCTTTTAGTTGGTATTAAATCGTTTGTAATTTTGCTTATATATGCACACATTCTTCTAACTACAAAGCAAATGCATTATGTGCATTCTTTCATTTTTTTCTTCCTTTTTGTTTGCTGGAAATGCTTTTTGTTTCACTTTATTTGTTTTCATTCAAAATGTTACATAGGTTTGCTTTTATTTACGTTCGCGTGATTGGTTTATTTTTCGAACTAAATTTCAAATGACGAAAACAACACGAAATGCAAAACTAAAAGACTTTCAATGCATGGCGTCGAATAGTTAACTAAAAGATGCGTAATCAGTACTACGGGTTTTTCCCTTATATTTTAGTAAATGGTAGAAAACTTTCAATATCAATTTCCTTTTTATGTGTTATGGTTTAAAAATCATACGGTAAAAAGTTTAATTTTGCGCTCCGGAAAGTTAATAATATAAGCTTCCGTAGTGGCATGTTGATGAACGATTTAATTACTCTATTTGTTATATCGTTATGAATGTGGGATACTTTTTTTTCTTTCTTTCTTACATTAAACTTGGCATTGTTTCTTTTGCATTAGAAAAAAAGAGAAGGAAAGAAATAGATAGAGTGTATTGGAAGCTAAATAAAAATACAAGAATTCAAACATTTTCCTACGTAGACAATGAAAATTTTGTTAACATAGTCTTAATTTTTTGACTTAAAACGACTGCAAAGATTGAGCCTGTATATCCAATTTGTTGCTTGTGTCTGTCTATTGAATCTAGTTGGAGAGAAATCGTTGATTTTACTTTAACGCTTTAACGCATGTATGGACCAAAGGGCGGACAAAACTTACTCATCGGACGTGCGAAAGAAATGCATAAGTAGATAATTGAACTTTCTTTTCTACTGTTTTGAAATAAGCTCTTCTCCAACCATTTTTAATCATGTTTTGTTTATTACCGTTACTTTTTCGCAATACATTTCTTTTATATATATCAACTCACAGATGTAACTTTTAACATTTCAAAAGGAGTTCTGTTATTAAAATATGCAATATTCCACTTATTTTAAAGAGCAAACCAACAATACTTCAAAGGACAATTAGAGTACAGTACAGTACAGTACAGTAGAGTACAGTAAAAGCTCCCTATTTGCGGGGTATACTTTCCATAAACCGGCGCGAATGCAGAAACCGTGAATACGGAATGATAATTTATATGAGATTATAGGGGATACTTTCCCAGGTGGCAAAATAAAAAAAATCAAATACATAAAAAAATCGATTTAATTGAAGTTTTTGAACATTTTGATTAATTATCTTAAGGCTTACGCAATGGTTTGAGGAGTTTTGTAACTTTCTCTTGATTGGCAGTTTTTAAAAGCTCCTTCAATTGAGACTGATACGCAGCAGTCGCATTAGCAATTTGCCTCTTAAAAATAAGATTTCGTCCCATAAAGAAATAGCGAAGCTCATTTGCCAATCTTAAACCTTCATTAAGATTTTTCAAATTAAATGTAACGTTCCCAGTGCTTGTTGAAGCCCCTTCTTCAATGGGCTGTGGATTTAACATTTCCTCAAAGTCGGTTTCAGTAAATCTTCATCTTGCGATTCAAGCAATTCCCGAACGTCACTTGATTTTATGTGTTCGAACCCATCTCGTCCTATTCCATTCGCGATTTCGGCTATGTTTGCAGTCAAAGTTTGAACTTGCACAGGCTCTTCGTCATTTTCCGCCGTCAGAGTAGGCCACAGTTTTTTCCAGCATGACTTCAATGTGTGTGGCTTCCGTTCTTCCAATGATTCTTTTATGTTTACGATGTATTTTGCTATGCCAAGTTTCTTCCTGCATTCCATAACATTCATATCAGGATTTCATTCCATATTATCCAAGGTTCGTCTAATGTAATAGAGCTTAAAGGTCTGGATTATTCCTTGGCCCATAGGTTGAAGCAAAGGCGCCGTGCTGGGAGGTAGAAATGTGACTTTTATGTTTGGACGCATAGTTTCAAATTCGCGAGGATGACCTGGGGCATTGTCCAAAACTAGAAGTGCTCTAAAGTCTAAATTCTGTTTTTTTAAAGTTTCAACTTCAGAAACAAAACAATTCCGGAACCAGTCACAAAATATCCGCGATTAAAGAAATTTATAGCCGCGAATATGGAAGTTGGGTCGAATTTTTTTAATCCGCAAATAGTGAAAACGTCAACGAAGGAAGTGCGAATAATAGCTTTTACTGTATTAATTAAACATACACACGTATATGTTTATAAACACTATATAAGCACGTACAGTACTAATAGATGAAATCTGACAGATCCATATTTCTCTTATTCACATAATAAATCGTATGACGTAACACCTAAGTTTTGCAACATTTTTAAGTGGGCTTGTTCATTTTTATCACATAATTACATTAATCAAAACGAATCGTTGTAATATCAAACAAGCTTTCCTTTACTTTTCTTTTTGCTCCATTTTTTTTTTTCTTAACTTCGCGGAGTTATTATTGAAATCACGTGATCAAAAAGAAAATTAGAACAAATTTTTAATTGTTCTCAAAAGCATTTAATCTTTAATATGCATCTACGCCATTGAATGATCTTTCCAGCGCTTTCGATTTTAAACATAATTTGTTAACTCTCTGATAATTTATTTTGAAAAAATCGTGGTCACATTTTTCAAAATAAAAAAAAAAAAATTAAAAACATCTGACTTTTTATTCAGTAGTTTCCCAAACGTTTTGAAGTGAGTGGTTATTTCACAAATAACAAGCAATAGACAACAATAAGGCATAATGGCCCCGGGGCCGCCAGACAAAAACTCGAATAGATTTCATCTATTAAGTGATACATCCCCCCAAAGAAAAAAAAGTAACAATTCCGATTTTCCGTTGTTGCCAATCACCGATATAACCCCTATTGATAAAAAATATATTGTTATTTCTTCAACCGATGCTCGAATAACAATTTCCCAAATTAGCCCGTTTGCTATAAAAAAAGCTCTAGATAGCATTACAACATACATCGACTCCATCTCGATTCTACGCGATGGGAATTTACTGGTCCTCGCTGGGAACCCGCGCGCAACCGAAAAGCTCATAAAGGCCAAATCTTTAGCTAATCTATGTGCTATTTCAGCTAAACTACATGAGAAACTTAACTCGGTTCGAGGCGTAATTTATGCCCCTTGCTTAAAGCATGTGCCGGAAGATGAAATTGTTCGCGAAATGGGCAATCAAGGAGTGACTGAAGTATATAAATTAACCAAACTGAATGATGACGGAAAAACACGCTCTCCTACAAGAAGGATTATTTTAACTTTTGATCGCTACCGATTACCGCGAACAGTTGATGTGGCGTGGTATAAATGTAAAGTAGAACTATACATCCCAAATCCTATGAGGTGTAAAAATTGCCAACGCCTGGGTCATACGGCAAAAAGATGCACTAATGCTGCATCTTGTGCTAACTGTGGTCATCCTCCACATACTGAAAGCTCCACTCTGCTTACATGTCATTACAATTAAATAAAGTTTTTAAAATTCTACAATGGAACATTAAGGGACTTATTAATAATTTTGATGAACTCCGTACACTCATAAGTGATTTTAATCCAACCTTTTTATCGCTTCAAGAAACCCATTGTAGAAGCTCTTTTAATCCTATTCCACCCAAATCATATACTGGATACTTCACGAATGCTGATCAAAACTCATATTCCAAACAAGGAGTAGGTGTTTTTATAAAATCAAGTATACCTCACAAACGCATAAATTTAAGCTCAAATATACAAGCCGTAGCGATACAAATAATGTTAAATATAAAATTTACAGTGCTTTCGCTCTATATTCCACCTTCGCAATCGTTTTCTCAGCAAGAACTCTACAGTTTATTCTCCGTACTTTCCCCCCATTAATTATATGCGGCGATTTCAACAGCTGGAATACCATCTGGGGCTCAACAGTGAACAACACTCGCGGTACTGTTTTAGAAAAGGCCTTTTTTCAAAGCAACCTTTGCGTTTTAAATGATGGAAAACCAACGCACTTCTCAACTCATCATACTTTTTCACATATTGATTTAACATGTTGCTCTCCATCACTTCTTCCTTTGGTGTCCTGGTCTATTTCTGATGATCTACATAATAGTGATCACTTTCCAATCATAATCGATCTTAAACTTTCAACGTCCTCTGCTACTCCAGCAAAACAGGCCAAATTCCCCCTAGATAAAGCGGATTGGATCAATTACTCCAAACAAGTGGAGTCATTTTTGAATTCAAAGCCATTTAACGGAAACTGCAACCATGATGCTGCTATTATGTCTAAAGCGATTCGCACGGCTGCTCATCTTTCTATTCCTCAATCCAACACCTCTTTTAAACGAGCTAGGGTTCCTTGGTGGAACAACACGCTTTCGTTTTCGAGGAAAAATAAAATGGATCTATGGCACCGCTTTAAGAGATGTCCTGATCAGAATCACTTGTTATTATACGAAAAGGCCAATGCTCTATTCAGGAAGGAATTACGGAAATCAAAGGCACTTAGTTTCGAACTTTTCTCGAGACGAATTCACAGAAATACATCAATGAAAGTTGTCTGGAACAAAATCAACAGACTTAATGGGACTTCAAACCTGAACGAAATTTCTGCCATCTGCACTCCCAATGGAACTTTAACTGACGCAGATGAGATTTCTAATTACTTTGGAAAAGTGTGGTGCGAATACTCCTTTGACAGCAACTTCTCCAGTGCTTTCATTGAAAATAAAAGGACTCCAATATCTCCTCCAAATAATATCGATAGATGTGCCATGTTCCTGGAAAATTGCGTATCTAACTCAGAACTTGGAAGTTGTCTCTCCAATTTGAAGGGGACGACACCTGGTCTAGACCGCATCTCATACCAAATGATCAGTGCTATGTCTAAGTCTAGTAAAAATAAATTACTGGACCTATATAATACGGTATTTATGACTGGCCATATACCCTACATGTGGAAAATGGCAACAGTTGTTCCAATTCCAAAGTCAAAAAATGTCTCCATCGCATCTGATTATCGCCTGATTTTCTCTTTTATCTTGCCTCTCTAAGGTTTTAGAGAAGATTATGGCATCTAGATTATCTTGGTTTCTTGAATCCAAGAACCTGATAACAAAGCAACAAGTTGGTTTCAAGCGGGGTAGAGGATGCATCGACGCTCTGTTACATATTGATTATTTCACAAGCAAAGCAATTTCCGAACGAAATCACGTAACAATTCTCTCAATTGATTTCAAAAAAGCATTTGACAGAGTTGGTCTTCATGTTATCTTAAGACTCTTGAAATCATGGAATGTTGGACCCAAGTTCTTTAACTACATCAAATCATTCATGTCGCCTCGGCGGTTCAAAGTTAGAATCAACAATCATCTTTCTGATTCCTTTCCGCTAAAGAATGGCATTCCGTAAGGATCTCCTCTCTCTGTCACGCTTTTCCAGATCGCTTTCAACGAAATTAGCGAAATTCTTTGCCGTGTACCAAGAGTGGAACATTGTCTCTACTCGGACGATGTATACATTTTTACAAAAGAAAAAGACAACACGAAAGCAATCAACGTCCTCGAATCTATTGCATGTGAGATCTCCACATGGGCAAACTCGTCAGGAGCTATAATATCTATACAAAAATCAAAAAAAATGCACATTTGTCGAAAACAAATGTGCGATGCAGGAAACCTACTGATGCATATTAACGGCTTACCAGTACTAAATGTGCAGACGCTCCATGTTCTCGGGCTCACGTTTTCAAACAATTATCGTTGGAAAGCACACTGCCTTCGTTTAAAAAACTCCCTTTTAACAAGGGTAAATTTCATACAGTACGTTGCTTGGAGAAGCCATGCGCATATTAACACTATCGCTTATCTTACCAAAATGCTTGTGTTAAGCAAGATTGACTATGCTTTGATAATTTATGGCAATAGCTGCAAATCGAATATCAACATCCTTAAACCGGTCTATCACCAAGCCGTTAGAGCAAGTTGTTATGCTTCTCGGACGACGCCCATAAATAATATTATAATTGAAACTGGTCTCCCAACTTTAGAAAATAGACTGTATGAGTTAAAAGCTAAAATAGTCCCTAAGCTTCTTAATTCAAACAACTCCATTCTCGGTGATGACGTAAGAAAGATTATTATTGCGAAGAAAATTCCTAAATCACCATCTGCAATTGACCATTGTTTGTGCATCGCAAAGGAATTGAACATTCCCTTAAAAATTTCCCGCTCTTTTGGTGTTAATCCTCCCTGGATTTTGAAAGACTGCTCTTTTGACATCTCACTGTCTATGCACAAGAAAGAAGATACTCCAAATTACGTCTTCAGGAATCTAATAGCTGAAAATACCCAAGTATTGGACAGTACTGGTTGGAATCTTTTGTACACAGACGGCTCAAAATCTCCTGGTCTGCCTCCTGCTTGTGCGGTGGTAGATGCTACAGGACGAGTTCTTCTCAACCACATATATCACGAAAGTACTTCAACTTTCACAACGGAAGCCAGAACTATCCTTCACGCTGCCAACCTTGCCCATAAAAACAAACTCAAAACCGCTATTGTTACCGACAGTTTGTCTGTATTACAAGCTGTTCGGAATCCTTCGACTTCGAGATGGAGCACCATCAACAAATTAAGGAATATAATTACTACACCCGACGGAAAAATTAAAATGTTATGGGTACCAAGTCACATCGGTTTACTGGGAAATGAGCAGGCGGATTTGGCGGCAAAGTATGCTGCTTCTGCTCCTCTAATTATGGGTGATGTCATGGAAAAGTTGGATCTTCAAAGTTACATTGGAAGAAAAGTTCAAGAGAAAATTACAGAAGGAAATTTACAACACCATCATCAACACTACTCTTTTATTAACCCTCAATTAACTCCACCTTTATATCCAACAAACGTTGAGAAAACCAAGATCCAAACATTCTCGAGAATTCGCCTTGGTCATACAATTGCAACTCACCAATGGATCCTGAAGAAGTCTTCTTCCCCAATCTGCTGTTGTGGACAAACTCTTACTATAAAGCACATTCTCTGCGATTGCCTCAACTTTCCCTAGGCTAGAAGTATTGCATTTGGAACGATTAACCCTTTGAACATTCTACAATCAGCTTCAGAACAGAATATCAATTCAATATATTACTTTTTTAATACTACTAAGTTCACTATCTAATATCCATTTATTTAAATTAGACCCGATAGCCTGTGTTGCTAGTGCTCAATGTCTTTTTTTAGTCTAAGAATTCATTTCATTAGTCTAAAATTAAAATAATAATAATAATATTTTGAAAAATATCATACGATTTCTGGATGTGGCTGTATTATATTGTGTAACGTCCCAGAGATGATCTAAATATATCTAAAACATCTCTTGACTCAAAGTAACAGGCATTTCAAGCTCCCAGGTCTGTTAATAATTTTTCTTCCTCATCATTTTTTACCAGTGCTACAGGTTTGTATTTTTAACTAATGCTACAAACCAAAGTCAAATGTTTCACGGCACAGCTGATATTTGTTTGTCAATTTTTATGCTCACACAAACGAGAAAACCCATTTGTATAAACGACAATTTTTAACAGAAACTAAAACAATCAACTTGCGTAAATGAAGAGTACTGCGGGAACGATTTACACATTTATCAGTGCATGCATTCAATACCCCGTTCCATCGACTGACACATTCTGCTAATGTTTAAAAACAAACATATTATAGGAGACAAATTAGCACGTGGCAGGCCATTTTTATTTTTGTAAGCGTCTGCAAGTGAAAAAATGATTGGTGATTAGATGATTGTGCCGTCCTGACCCATTTCTCTTTTATTTAAAAATTATGAGTGTCGATGAAATGCCGCCCTCACTCATTTTTATCATACTTAGAAGATATACTCTTGACGTTAGCTGCTATTTGAAAGAATTTTCATTAATTCGAATGAATCAACAATATATTAGTATAACAATTCTGACTACGATGAATAAAGTCTGCCATAACAATGAGCGCACCTCTAATGGAAGCACTATCTATGTTGAACAAGTTCGTTTCATTTATATATTTATCGTATTTATCGATACTTAGTCATACTACTCTGTAGGGATAGTATGTAAATTTCGATTTATGGCAACATCTTTCGCGATTTGCAATTATGGCAGCACCATACTTCTCTTTCTTATTTCTCAATTCGAAGTTCAAAAAACAAGTTGTGATTCTGGCTCGCTCATTCACTTGTCCTTTAATTTGCCAGAATTCGAAGATAGATTGTTTACTTCTTCTTTAATTTGCCAGATTTCGAAGAATTGAAGTATTGAATTACATTTCTCACTTTTTTTTCGTTTCCTTTTTGACAATTTTTGTTTCACGATTTTCCCTGATCTTATATCAATATTTTTATATTTTACAATTTATTAGTATTTGACTTACCTATCACAAATTTAAGCATCTTAACAGTTTTTACAATTTTCTTTTAATTTGTATTTTGCGAATTCTACTTTAGAAAGAATAATTCAAAGCGATGATTATTGTGCTGTCGTATGAAATTATTGATGAATGATTGTTGTGCTTATGTAAAAAGGCAGTTATTCGTAAAGAAAACTAAATGCTAACACCTGTGTTAATGAAAATATTGTTTGCAAATTATTGCCAACGAAATTTCTCCCAAGAATCGCTCATATAGCTCCTTAGCTTCCTTTATATTTGTTACTTTAAGACAGTTTCATGTTTTGACGTATATAAAAAGAAAACAAGTTTTAACTTTTTATAAATCGATTTTCATTTTTGAAATCTTCAAATGAAAATCCATTAAAACATAACCTACATGGGGCAAAGTACAAATAGGGATTGGCATCTCGCGCGGTTTCAGTTCGTTCCTTCTACATCGAATATGTTTTTATAGTTGCTTCTTTCTTCTTTTTGTGAAGTTCCATTTCAGTTTATTTCGGGTTATTTCAGGAGTGCATAAAAAGTAGTAAATTTTGATGTTATATTGTCTGCTAAACACATTTTAATACAAAGCAGGCGGGAAATGATATTTTAATAAGCAAAAGCATAAAAAGAAAAATGCCGCGTACCAAAGTATCGAAAAGTTCTAAACGCAATCGTGAAACTGAATATCGTGAAGAAAAAATCCGCGAATACGAAAGCGCATTTAATGGCTACCTCAGCACTATGGAGAACGATATAGAAGGAATCATTGGCGAATGGGAGGCTGAATTAAATATGGTACGGCAACGAACAAAAGTTAAATTTTTACGTATGAAAATGGGCGATTTTTTAGAGTTGGTAATATATCTAAATGATATAGTAACATCAAACAATTGATAAATATCTGTTTCTTCAGAATTTGAATAGTTTCGATGATGCATCAGTATGTGAGTCCATCAACTCGACTGGAGTGCGTACTAGTAAGCTCACCAATCCCAACGATGAAGGTAATAACATGCAACACAACAATATATTTGTATTTCATTACATGGTTCCACCGCATAAGGGTTGTTATTCCATTTGCAACAAGTAGAAACACATAAAAAAATTCCTTTGATGTTTAACTAATTACAAATTTTATATTAATTCCCTTAAGTTTTCTTATCCGTCTTGTCCGTTGTCCATAAAGTATATAAAACTATCATTTAATTTGGTCTTTACAGCCTGAAAACACGCTAGCAATCCTTATAAAAAACATTAAGCTTTCAGGGGTTCAATAGTAGAAGATTCATGCCACATTTTAGTTGTGTAAAGGTTAGTCACAAGCGAAAAATGTGCACTGTGCTGCCAGTAATATTACTGCAATTGTAAGGCCAATTATTTTTAAAACTGTGTAAGCTGGCGATGCCAACTATGGGCATTTTGTTCATATAAACTTCTTTATGTTCTATCGATAAATGCATTCAACCTGCATTAGACGTTTGGTTAGAGAGATGTGCATTCAACATACATTTAAAACGTGCTTCGGCATGTGATGCCTTGACTATTTCCAATAAGCAAATTGATGTGAAGTTTTAATTGAGCACTTGACTACTTTTTGAAAATTTGTACGTGATAACTAATCACTTTATTTAGTGTACTGCGCTGGCTGTGGCGCGGCAACAATTCGAGATCTCTCTAGTTCACTAATATCAACTGAATAATCAAATTGGTGGTGGTTAGTAGTATGCTTTTGTTAATATCCTTTGACTTTATTGTGGTGTGCATTGATTGCTATTGCTTCCTTAATGCGATTAACATTTTTATTTTTTTCGTACATACTACCATATGCCTTTGTACATATTGCACTTTCACTTAATGGCGTAGGATACCTTACAGAGGATAGCTCGACCGGAGGCAACGTAGGCTTGGCAGCGTCCGGAGGAGCTTTTGCAAATGTATCTAGCTTGCATCACACGCAACTTCAGTTAGGTAGTCGTTTGCGTACACCAGGACCTTTAACATCAGCTCGTGCTAGACGTCCGCGACGCAGTCGTTCAGCTTGCGGTGACTATGCGCCTTCAATTAGTTCAGGTATGACATATAAATAGGTAGTCTTGGCAAAATAGTAATCAGAACGAAATATTAGAACACCGTAGCCGTAGTAAATTAGGCACTAGACAAAGCAAGGCTCATAGTACTGAACGCAAATCAAAAATGCATTTTGAAGGACCGCCTACATCGCCACCAGCTGCTTTTATGCGTTGGCCCAAGCCTGGAGAACTTGTTGTCTCGAAATATGGGAGTCCTATTATAGCCCAAGTGTAAGAATCGTATTATTTTATACATAATAAGTTGCTGAGAATATTTTTCCTTTCAGACTACCTGACAAATTTGCTAATGTCAATATACCTTTACGCAATGGTGTGATTTCTTTGCGTCCGAAAAAGCTTAACGAACTGCAATCAGATATTTTGGATGCTATTGATCTTCAAACTTTGAATCAACTTAAAACGTTACACGCTAATCTTGATAAGATTGTTAGCATGGCTGACAACAAAATGCACAAATAAATCTTTTTATTCTTTTCTAAATAAACATATGTATAATAATATCAATTTGGGACTGGAGGAGGTCGCAAAGGTCAAGGTGTGACGCATGAGGGAAGTAAGATTGATGGTAATTTAATTAGTGTATGAATAGCACCCTTAGAGATTTCGTAGTGCGTGTTGCAGTATGTTTCTCTTTTCAGTGTCGATTTTCCTCACGAGAATCTTAAAAGAACTTGCCCACTTACGTCAAATTTTAGTTTATGCTCATATTTCACACTGTTCAATATTTGATAAAAACCCCATAAAAAATAAAATCCGCCCCATTAAATTTTATATTTAACTTAATTAATTAATAATTAATTTAAAATTAAACTTAGACTGTGACTAGATCAAATGAGAGATCCTGGTTACATACTACTTAGCTCGGATGCATATCATCGAGCTATCAAATAGATTCCATACTTTGATAAGTTCAAGAAGCGCAACGTCATTTTGACCCGTCTCTGTCGTTGTTGCCGTTATTCTCGTCGCGGCAAATTGCCGCCAGTTCGTTAGTAAAGGACTGCTATGCCATATAAAAAAAAAAAAGGAATAATTGGAAAAATACAAGAATAAAAGAAAGTGAGAATTTATTCAAACACAATTTTTAAGTATAATTTTGGTTTATAACTTTCAAGTTAATAAATACAAATGTTTTATACAATTTGTTATTTTATTTGATGCGTCTTTCAAATCTAAGGAATTAAATCGAACGATAACTAAGTTCTGGTAAATCATTCAGCTCTACCGATTTTTATGTGTGAAAAAATAAAGTGAAATAAATTGATCAAAGAAGACAATTAAATTTGTCACATGGGAAACGCATAATCACATAAGGCGTTGTCAAAAAATCTGTGATAGCCGTCCTTTGTGTACGCATCTGTGGCGGCATCACAGCGCACGTTGCCATCATCGATGATCGTTTAAATGACTTGCAAAGAGATAAGCGTGGATTTACAAGAATTTTTGAAAACTTTATTTACATTTGAAATTGTCTTCTAACCTAGCTATTAATGTGTGTTCCTATGTATTTGTGGGTCTTTTGTTTTCTAATTTATAACACGCAAAGTAAAGCCAGCATATGTAGTCTACTTGCGAGTTAAAGGAAGCATACAGATAAAAACTGAAAGGCATTTGCTGCAACTCTTCCTTATTAATTTAACATTTGGCATCGGTGTATATATATATATATTGTAAGGAAGCGTTTTTGCTTCCTTACGAAATACAAGTCCGTCCGCCTTAGACAGATGTCCACGGCAGGCAACCCGCCAGTCCGATCTGTCCGTGCACGTCCG
>NW_023998464.1:3861495-4086539 GCF_014805625.2 Glossina fuscipes | reverse complement strand
ATCCTGGATTGGCTGAGTCATACCCCGCCTAAGGAAACTCGTTACAATATATATATATATATATATATATATATATTTGTTTTTTTATTTATTTATTTTTTTTTGACTAATAGGTCTCTACATCCAAAGTTCCGAAGCATTTGTTTGCACATTTTTTTTCGACTTGAATAAATATTTCATATCTCATTTATGGAAGTAAAAGACTAAAAAATAGTGCCAAAGCCACGCAAAGTTAAAGACCTTTACAACCATAACCAAAAAGCAAATATAATCCAAGAAAATTGAAAAAAAAGAAAAGGAAAAAATCATAAAAATTAGAATTGAAAACTTTAGTTAAAATTAAAATAGAAAATTGATTAATCACATTATACATACTGTAACTACTGTACTGTATTTTCATTATTTTCACTATTTTTCCACAGCTACCTTAAATCAAAAAAAAACCTAGATTTTTTCAATATGAATGACTGAAATCATCGAAATTTTTACATTGAAAAGTTCAGTTGTAATCAATGCCGCGAATTCTAATTTTTTAAGTAATAAAAAGGAAAAAATACACTCACGTTTCAAGACACCAATAATGGAAATATATTCGGACAAATTCAGTTAAAAAAATGTCACGTTGTTATTTTCTATATTATGTTGGAAAACGCTCAATTTTTATGAATTCCATCTTTCCTTCTAATGTTTTAAATTTTAGTTTACAGAATTTCATTTTTTTTAAATTTTCAATTGAAATAATTCTACTTCAAGCTTCACACATTTGCTTTTCACGACTTGTAAGAAAGTTTTTTGTCATGAAAAAACCGTTAGCTGGTTTTTTTTTTTTTATAAACGACAACCTATTGCCAAAAAATACTACAATTGCAAATGCAAAAGTGCTAATTCTGACTCGCTCAATTGTAAACAAATTTCAGCTCGTATGAGAGTAACTGGCTCGCTCATTTAATTACTCTCCTACGAGCCGAAATTTGCGCTTTTCTGCGTCGAACGCTCTCTCTCTTTGATTCTGCAAGTGTTTTTTCTTTCAAATCTTAAAATTTGCAAAAGGAACAAATGTGAATTTGTTTATTTATTTATTATGGACATTTAATTAATTCTCTAATAAATTCAAATTATATCTTTTTCCCCAACCATCTGGTCATCGCATAGTTGCGATAATGTACATTATATTGTGCATTATACATTCTACAGGTACATTATACATTTTACACAACTTGTAAATGCATTGTGGCAATGTTTCTCCGTACTTTTTATTCAATAAAAATTATCGTACCTGCTAGAATATCTGCAACAGCTTTTCAGTATATATCGTGTTATTATTGGTCTCATATATTCTTTTACGTTTCTCAATTTAATTTTTTTTTAAAATAAATTGGCTCGGTAATTAATATCCTAGAAAATTTAAGAATTATTTTTCATATAAGCCACGTTTTCGTCATGAACTGAAGAAGAAGAACAGCAAACCTACTCATTGGAAATCATATGTCGCGCATTTTCTGTTAAACATCTATACGATTCAGTAACTGTCGTTTTCTGTAAAAAACGTCCAAAATCTATTAAAGTAAAGAAATTGACAAAAAGAAGACGAAGAACCGACAACAAGATGTTTAATCTTATTAAGTTATAGTTGATTGAAAATATGTTTAAAAAAACCGTTCTTTCTTCAATTTTTAGGTTCATTACAATTTTGCCCGTTTAGCTCACAGTAAGCTACACATCTTTCTATGAAAATGAATAAAAGCTACACATGTTTCTATGAAAATGAACAAAAGCTACACATCCTTTTATGAAAATAAACAGAAGCTCAGAAAGCTCCCCGAAACATTTCTATTTTGTTTATGTTTCTATGGCACGTGTTTCTTCCTGCTGTATGAAATTTTTTACTAAAAATGCAGATTAATGCGTGAATGGATGCACATTTATTCTAAAAAAATATTTCAAAAAATATACAATTTTGCAACTTTTCTTATAAAATATATTGTTCACTATGGAAATATAACCTTTGATTAGTTTTGCACAGGCTTTCATAGAACTCGGCGTAACCTTGCATTAATTGATTAATTGTATGAAAACATTCTGCTAAGTTAAGTTGAAACGATTAGTTGGAAACTAAAACTTGTAACCCTGTCATCGATTTTATTGAAATCTATAAATAATTTCGGGTTAGTAGTAAGCCTTAGTAATCTTCGTCTTTGGTGCTAAACTTTTCCAAAACTTGATAAATGTCATTGACTTTTTTTCTTATTTTGCTGCAGGCTGAGAGCCTCATCCATATCATATAACATATTTTTTCATTAATCAAGCGTAAGATGAGTTACACTATTTAATCTTGGGTTTTAAACGAATCTTCTTTACCTTAGCATTCTGTCTTAGGCATCCTGCCTGTTGGCAAAATAGACGAATTTCGATTCGTTTGAAAAATTGAATACCTCGAGGAAGTACGAGTAAGAAACGAAACCGGGATGATATCTTCAATTCCCTTTTAAAAAGCAATCTACCCCTGTGTGAAGGTCGATTAACAAATGTACCAATGGTTGCCTTTTTACAAAAAAAAGAAGAAAAATAACCTTTATAGTACAGTATAGTAGTATTGGTTGTCCGTCTTTATGTACTTGCTTTTCCCATATCTTCGCCGTTTTTGGATTCTATTTCAGAAGAGAGGAAAAAGAAGATTCTCTTTCGAATCAAACTTTTCTTCGACTGCTACACAAATGTGTTGGAGCAAACAGATAGTCATCTTACGGAGGTACATTTTTCACTTTTTAACAACTTCTTCCCGGTTTTGTTTCTTATGGCGAAATAGCGTTTATTGCAAGAGAAATAAAAATTTTTCTTATATTAAAAGTAATGCAGACTCCGCTGGTATACTTTTTGATAATTTCTTGGGGCGCTCCGCTTTGTTTTTCTATTAAAGTATGTTGAGTAAATCAATCATTTGCTACCTACAACATCGACTATCAACAGTTTCATCGGGGTTCAATAATTCATAACATACTACGCTTTCTGGCCCCACCTAAGGCAAAGTGTTATTATATATATTGTAGTCATTTCTCAGACATTTGCATCTTTCCCATGGCGTATACATGTGCGTTAAAATTCTGCTGGATCGCATTTAGGCGGTATGGCATACTTCAAATTCCTTTCCCCTCTCTCTCTTCAAGAACGATCTTCATTTCTCGTATCGAAATAATCACTTTTATCGCCGAAACCAGGTTTCTTATATAATACTATTTGGAAATCGACACAAAAGGAAGTTTAATTTATTTTTCTTTCGATTTCATAAAAAAGGAAAGCAAGTATTGTTATTAGGCCTTAATTCGGTTATTAACGTAACAAAAAAAAGGGCGGCCATAATAACTGGAGCCAGCATGCGAAGTGCAATTGTGTGTGTGTTTGTAATTGTGCTTGTTGAGTTCTTGAAAGTCAAACAGTGTTGCAAACTTTGGCTGAAAACGAATGATATGGTAATAGAAGATGATTGAACGCAAAAAGAAAAGGAAAGAATAGGAAAAAAAAAAATTCTCAAAGGATAAATTAGCTTTTCTAATAAAGCAAGTTACTTCCCCGAGATGACGTAAATTTTTTGCTACAAAGAGATCGAGGAGACAGCCATATAACTTGAAGAACCTAAAGAAATCTCTAATGCCATCAAGCCTGTGATATCTGAAGATTAGATGCTCAGCAGACTCAACAACGTTGCAAACTTCACAAACATCACATGGTATAATACGAATCATTTTTAAAAAAATTTTGTCATAAGTGTGACCAATCATGAGTCTATGAAGAATTTTGATTTCCCAGGAATTAAAAGAAGATACAGAGAAGAGTTTGAATTGAAATGTGGGATTTAATTTATAGAAAAGGCGATTGGATTTAACGCGCGCGATCTGTTTATATTCGTGGTTTAGCTGTTGAAGGATGTGGTTGCGAATTGGTAGTGTATTTGATGGACAAAATTGTTCCATCAACACGAGCTCTCCCTGCATGAAAGTCGGCTTTTACATTTAAAAAAAAGCCGCAGTGGCCATATATTGATTCTCTGCATCTCTTTTATTTATTAGAAGTAGAGCTGACCTGCTGTCAGAAAAAATAACAAACCTTCTGATACCATCGGAGATAGCAACCTTAATAGCATGTCGAATGGCGAGCAACTCAATAAAAGTTGAGGAAAATTCCTCCATAGATGTTTCACGACCGAGAAGCCAGATACATTATGTCCGACGGAACCGTCGGTAGCATATATATCGTATATCGTATCCGTTGTTGTAATAAAAAAGGAGCTTTTCTTGGCATAACAACCTTATACAAGAGAAGTTGACATTTTGTTTTGAGGTAGAGATCGATTCGAGAATGTTCATGAAGACTCTGCATTTGCTGGTAATGAAATTCAAGGGAGGAATTGAATCTAACTTATCAAAAATATGACGATTTTTTTGTTAGCAAAAAGTATAGCTGCAAGTGACAGTATCACTGAGAGATATAATTTCCTGAAAAAAGGAAGGATTTATCATCTCGACTCTAATTAACGTTGATAGTTTTCCCCTTACATGTGGTTTTGACACTCGCCTGGTTACAAATTTACTCTACAATTACCGGGCGTTGCCCTCTATAGTGAATGTTTATAATGGACTGTTCTACAATGCGAAACCAATGATAAGAGAAGAAAATTCTTGGGAAGCTGCAATGCTGAAGCAAAACACATGGCGTATTCTTCCGCGGAATACGTTCTGCAAATCTGCAGAAAAACGACTCGCCATCGTGGTATAATCCTTACGAAGCGAAGGAAGTAAGTTTTCTCTAGTTTAAAAGAACAATCCCTTCTATCTGGAATTGAATAAATTTATTTTTTTTTTCAAGGTCTTTCTAATGACAGCGAAATTGTATCGTCATAACATTAAAGCTGAATCTATTGGCATCATAAGTCCGTACATGAAACAGGTTAAACATTTGCGAAATCTTTTTGTTGATGCCGACGTAGCAATGCCTAAAATTGGCATTGTGGAGGAATTCCAAGGACAGGTATAACTTTCTTAAAATTACACTAATGTTGCAATTAATACCAATGTTGATTTCGCTTGGTCTTTTTTAGAAACGCGATATAATATTAATCTCAGGAGTGAGATCAAGCAAGGAGCATATACGTGACGATATGCACCATAGATTAGGATTCATACGAAACGAAAGATCAATCAGACTCGCAATTTCTCGGCCTCGTTGTCTGCTTATGATATACGGCAACCCCGACACACTCTTTTTGGATTCTCATTGGCGCATGATCATAAATTACTGCATCGATAATGATGCCTACCTCGGTCATTTGTCGGCAACATTGTCTAGCTAGCCGAAGGAACAGTTAACAATCAAGATAATTAAATTACTTTTGGCCTTAATATTCATTTTTTATTTTTTAATTAATAACATTAAGATAAGATAATTAAATTACTTTTGGCCTTAAAATTCATTTTTCATTTTTTAGTTAATAACATTAATTAATAAATAAAAATAAGACTATTTTCCCAGTTAATATATTTTTTAAATATGGATTCAAACGAACAACGATTAAGTTTGTATGCACAGGTCTTCTTCTTGTTGCTCTGCAAAAATTTGTTTTGCTAGCGAGCGTTCTGCAGTAGATCCGAATAACCGACAAATGATGCTGAAATCTATTAATTTAATATTTTGTCGACACATATTGATATTGTTGCAGAAGCGAAATGATGAACGCCATATATAAATGAAAATGAGTAAATTGCAATATGTCTTCTTTTCCTTTCGTTACAGGATATATCTATACTTATACCAGAACACTCGGGCTATATAACAAATTTCAGTTAAAGGTTTTTTTTGGTCTTTATATCTCATGATTTTGTGAAAATTAGAGATTTATACCTATGTATGTAAGTTGAAAAACCAACAAGCAAATATTGCTATTAAAAAAAATTTGGAGAATATATCAAGTGAATGGAGCTTCGCTCTTCTTTATGATCAAGTAAATATATTTTACAGGTCATCATCATTTGACTTGGTCGCTTTTGCTCTTTTTCCATCGATCTTTTTATCTGTTTGGAGATGCCTTCAGATAATACAGCATTGCTTCTAAAAAAGGAAAAGTATACTCTCAATACAATACAATTTCAAGATATTTTCAAAATACTTCATAAAATGCTTGGCATTTATTGTTCTTTGATCGATTAAAAATATGTTGTTTAAAAATGTGTGTGATCCTTTGACTTCTCCGGCACTTTCTAAGGCAAAAAGAAAAATACAACTCGAAATTCTGTTAGAAAGCCTTCTTTAGTTAGAACCATCTATTTTTTATTTAGTATACTTATACTTGTAAACATAATAAGAAAAGCATGCACGCATAAGAAAAACTTTATGTCTATAAATGTCATTACAGTCTTACTTACTTTGAAACTGAAAGTTTCGCTTCAACGCACTGTAGATTGAACGAAATGTAACGTTGGATCATACGTAATACAAATCATTCCTACAAATTTCACAGAGGTTTATTGAAGCGTTTGGAGAATACAAAATGTAGAATGCTTTAATATAAACAGCGAAACGAGATCCAACGTCATTTGGTTTTTTTTACGTATATATACACTTATGTCTATATATAATGTGCCGGCATAAAGGTTGACTTATCATGAATCATTTATAAAATTGATTATACTAATATTCTAAACTTTTATCAGATTATGAAAAAACCCGAATTACCTTCGAGTATTTGCAAGAAATGTAATGCTTTTTTAACTATAGCTTACAAATTTCGGATAATGTGTAAGAATTCTAATAATTATTTATGGGAATTTGTATGCAAAGATGTATCCAAAGAAGAGAGTAGCGAAAATGAAGAGTATTTGTTAGAGTGCAATGAATCAGTCACTGGTCAAACGGAAAAAAATGATACACAATTCCAAAACGAGGATTCCCAAGGTAGTATAAATACTGAACACTTTGCTAATGAGGAACATTCCGAATTTTAGCTAAAATCGACAGAAAACGATGATATGTTTGAGAATCTACAAGATGTTGGTGAACATAGTATGAGGATGACAATAATGAGGATGACGGCATAGAAACTACTGGAGAGGATTTAGAAAATTCTCAAGATTCCTCGTTAAGTCATACAAATGAAAATAATCGTGTAAAAGAACCTCAAAAGTATATTTGCGATATGTGTGGCAATTGAAGAGCCCATTTAGAGATATTATTACATCAAAGCAATCCAAGAACAAAACTTTTAATTAAGCAAATGAAAAAAAGAAAAACTTCTTAAGGCACTTTTACAAAAACTGACTACATAATGTTATATATAGCTCATAAAGAGAATCAACGTCGGTCGAGATAAGAAACACAAGTTTGATTAAAATTTTTTTCTAGAAAAAAACATTTAAAACGCATTTTTTCTTGGCTTTTTATAAAAAAAATGTTCTTTATTTAAAGAGTTTTTTTTTAAACGTTTTCTTCTTCATTTTGTTGAACATTTTTATTTAAATAAATAAACAAAGGAACAAACAAAACAATATTTAATGGAATGAAAGAAGCAGATGAGAAAAAAAAAATTTTTTTAAAATAAAAATCACATCAAAACCATTTTTATTCCAGAAGTATTAATTTAAATAATTATATAATTATATAACAATTTTACATGAGTACCAATTTTTTTTGTTTTCTTTTTTTTTTTACGAGGTGGGCATTGAAAAGTGTTTAGCAGAAAAATAAGAATAATTAAATTCAAGGAAACAGAGAAAAAAAAAACTTCCTAAAAATTTTTATATTACAAAATAATGACCTTAACGAGAATTGAGGGGCAGCAGAATGAATGTATCCCGCGCCCCCTTTGTATTTCAACTTTATAAATATTACATTTTATTACAGTTAAAATGCAATCACGGATTCTTGTTTTTACTTGGAGATCATGCGTATTTTACCCTTTATCAGATTTCTTAACTCTGTCACCATTAATTCATGCTATTCTTTGAATACAGAGGCCACGTCACTAATTAAAGTGGCTTCTACTTCAGGTTTTAGTGACATATCTGCCATAAACGAATTTAAATCACGAGGCAATGCCGGCGTTTTCCAATCATCTAAGGAAAGAGCAAAAAAGAAAAACAATATCCATTATAGGTTCGACAAAGTTTCCAACTGTTTTATTACGATACTATGATCATAAAAATCTTCAAATATTTCGATGACATGGTCGTCGGTTCATTTCGTATTTCGAAAATGACCAAAGGAGGAAAAGCTGCTATGCTTTTAGCTGAAGTAGTTCTATTGCCAAGTAGTAGCGTGTCAGATAGCCAAAGCAAAAAAAAAAAGCATGCCGAGAGCAAAAATTTGTCGCGAACAATTTCCCTCTGCTTCGTAAAATGCGCAGAACACCTACATTCTTTTCTCACTGGAACTACGAAGGAGCATGACACGTCTCGTAACTGATTTCTTATGGGATATGGTCCCAAGCTACCACCGGATGCCAGTTTATGCAGATTCGTCATATTCTAAGCATATGCGCGGTATTTGGAGAATAGAAGTCGATTGTCTCAATTGAATGATTCGATGCTCTTTAGCGGGAGATGCTAACCTCAGATGCATGGCAATCTGTACTTTGGCGCAAAAGCCCTAGATATCTATGGCCAAACTGGACACAAATTGTGAGACTATCAATATAGTTTAGTGTTCATTTAAAATTTGCCTGGATTGAGGGCGGCAGAAAATTGGAAACTCGCCACTTAAGCAGAACTGTTTGGAAAATTTTGGTAAGCGTTATTTAAAAAAAAATGTATAGCTTAGAATGGTTATTGAGATTGAAAATAGATAAGTTGAAAGTTTAATTAATTATTCCGGGACCTTGATGCTTCGATTCCAGGAATCAGTCAATGTTTTCGCTTATTGTTATTGATAAAATACTTACTTATTAGTTTATCACAGCGTTGGAATTCTCTTTTCAAAAGTCTCAATAATTCTATAAGCATTTGGCAGCGTTCCTTTTCGCTAATCACTAATTCAGTCTCGGAATTTGATTTCTTTTTCGGTTTAATTTTACTCGAAGTCTGTAGCTTTTCGTAAAGCGCTGTTAGTATGAAAGCGTACAGCGAGAGTATCTGGAAATAATTAAATAGTTTTTTTTTTCCTTTTTTTTATATATATAAACACATACTTCCAAACTTGCTGCTGTCTTGCTTTGCCATTCACGTCTACGCCATAGGCCATCTTCGAAAGATTCATCGCTTGCGGCGATAATATTACCGCCAAAAATTTACAAGCTGGACAACATGATCGCATTGTAATTTGCATTACAATGATAGACTACTGGCGCCGACATAGAATTGCATTACCAATTGAACTAAATCGCTAAAGAATTTTTCATATGGCATTTCTAAGAGCAGATGCAAACGTGTAGGCAGTAAATTGACTAGAAAACGATTCGGTAAAGGTTTCAAATTTTCGTTGCGCAAACGATTAAACAATTCCAGCCATTCTTTACTTAGAAACTCAATCAGTTCCGCATCTTTATTGCCGCATGGAGTGGAATTGCTACCTTCGTTATTTGTATGAGCAGCATTACTGGCTTGATTCGATGCCAATTCACCAGACTTACTTCGAGATTTCGGACTAATCGATGGTAGAAAGAGATCAACAAATGAAGCTATTAAACGTAATAGCAATAAACGTATGCGTAAAATTTCAACCTCTTGTTGAAAAGAATCTTCACGCTCTGTTTCCAAACCGACTAAATGCACAGGATCCCAACGTGTTAAATGCCAAAGGCTTGCTTACCGCTTTAACTTTATTTGCTGACAATGTTAAAATCGGAGAAGGCATGAATTGGCAGCAAACGTTAATGCCTTTATCAAGGATAGTTTCCCAATTGGCTATATATAAACCGGGTAAAGGTTGCTAAAAGAGACAGCGGTGCTAATAAGGACATTTTGGAAAATAAATAAAAATGAAATAAAAAGAAGTAAAATGGAAAATTTAAATAGAAACGAACACAACGAAACTACAGAAATAAGTGCAAATAGCTTTCTGTTCTTAGCTTTCTCTATAAAATTTTGTATTGAAAAATTTTTCCATACTCTTTGTTAAAAAAAAGTTTCGGAAATCTTTTGATACGGGTTTACATAAATTTTATAAAGTGGTTATAGAGGTGAGATGCATTAGTAAGCAACTTTAATCTACGCAGCTATATATCTTCTTTAACACTAAACGCATTTCCAAATTCGTTTGCATTAAATAAATTAATTTCATTCTAAATTTCTTTTATAATAACGGCAGATTACAAAATTATATTGTGACGGTAAAGCCTCTTTGAGAAGTATTGCCATCAATTTTCCAAAATAGGGGAAAATCGAATGCCACGCCTATAAAAATTGTATAAAACTATTCAGGAGACGTACACGGGGAGATGAATGCATATTTTTTATACATTTATATATACAAGATTATATATTATATTTCAACCACTTGTATGAATATATGGAAAGAATTAACATCAAATTTTTGAAAATAGGGTAAAATCGAATGCCACGCCTATAAAAATTGTATAAAACTATTCAGGAGACGTACAAGGGGAGATGAATGCATATTTTTTATACATTTATATATACAAGATTATATATTATATTTGTATACACATCGATCGTAGCCGTTCTCCCAAGAAATCGGAGCGATTTTACCTGATTAACTAGGGTATTTTTGATAAGAAGTCTGATCTTACGTGTAGAACCTTTCGCAAAACAAATAGTATTTGTTTTGCTGGGGTTAATATATAAATTAAAATCAGCGCATGCATCGAAAAACAAGTTTGCTTTCATCGAGAGGTTATTGACAGCAGCTGAAAAAGATGAGTCCGCAGATATAATTAGGAAATCACCTGCATTTTGAAAAATATGAGTTTTGTCATCTTGAAGGTCATGCAAAGAAGCTGTGTATAGATTGAAGAGTATGGGGCTTAAACAACTGCCTTGTGGGATACCTTCGTATATTTCAACTTTTTCAGTACCCATCACCAACACACGGTTGGATAAGAAATTCAGTATCCACAGCCGCATTTGAAGAGGAATCGAAAAGTTTAAGAGAATTCTACCAAGCTTAATCAAGTTGACACAGTCATAGGCTTTGCTGATGTCCAGGGAAAGCATGATAACCATTTTCCCTGCTTTTTTTAAGCTAGCTATGAGAAATCATAGTTCATTAACGCACATATTCGTAGATTTGCGTTTTTGATAGGCGTAAGAACGAGCTGGAATAATGTTCTCAGTTTTCAGGAAACCAGTTAGTCTCTCCTCAACCATGAGTTGACGGTCTTTATGAATACAGATATCAGTGAAATTGGTCTGAAGCTACTTAAATCATTTAAGTCTTCACCTGCCTTAGGAATGGGCACTATTTTGATGCATCGCAAATCCGAGGGTATAAAGTTGATGGACAGGCAGTTGTTAATTGCATGCAAGAGAATGCTAAGGCTTCCTCCAGACAGTGTTCTGAGCATGTCATACTTGACTCCATACATTTCTGGAATGTAAAACATACATTAGCTCATGCAATGAAAAGGGTATGTTGCTGAGACTACTAAAAGGAATTGAAGAATCGGATTGACACTTGGAATGTAGCTCTTAAGCATATCCAAGTATTTTTTATTCACATGGTCATTCCGTACACCAGAACCGCTTAATTTTCGACTAGAATGTCGATGACTATTGATATAAAAAAACTTCTTAAAGATGAAAATGGAAAAAAAAATATTTTATTCAAAATTTTTACTTATATCTCGTATTCTTCTCGTCTTTATTACCATTTTAATAATTTTTGTTTGAATTTATTGTAATTAAAATTTAATTTGTTTTGTTTTTTAATGTGTCGATAATTTCTTTTCTTTTGCATCGTGTTGGTTGTAATCGTAACATACTGCTTAAGATATCAATCAGGAAAAATTTTTTGAGCAAATATTAATTTCTTTTATTTCAAGGCACCTCTTTGTTTAATAAATTTCACAACTTAACACCACTTACTTTTTCTTTCTGCTCTTGCACCAAACCTCAAAAATGAATTCAATTTATCTTATTTTACCCTCGCATATGCCCAGCCCAGAGTTGCTTTTAATGAATTTCAAATCTCTTATTTTTCCATACACCATGTGTTCATTGTAGAGTTGTTCTTGGTATGATGTTAATACTGGGACGTTAATACTGTGAGCAAAAAATTGTGCTTTGAATTTTACCGAAAAGCACTCCAACGGTATCACAAAATTACTTAGAGATCAATGTACTGCTATCTCAAATTTACCAAAAATCAGTGTACTGTTCTCTCAAAATGAGCACAATCAACCAGTGTGTGTGTGAAAATGACCAAAATCAATTCACTCTAGTGTGAAAATGAACAAAATATATATATTTTTTGGTAAAAACAAACAAAATCTCAGAAAAATTGTCCCTCAAAATTTTTATTTTGTTTACTAAACCACCTACAGCATAAGTCTCTGATTAAATAAATTTCTTAATTGTATATAAAAACAAATGAAACGAAAATTTGAAAAATTAAAAATATCAATTTATTTATTTTTAGCTGTTGATTTTAATTTAAGCTATTGATTATTAATAAGGCAAACATCATAGTTTTGTGATTACGACAATTTATTATTATATTATTCAAATGTTCTGTTATTTCATTCTTCTATAAATTCTGTAATTATGTTATTCTTTTATCCCTTTATTTTGTTGTTAAGACTGTTACGCATCGTTAAGCAATGTTAAGCATAAATAAAAAGTATTTTTGATAAATTGTTACATGAACAACCTTTGTTGTTTGTTTCTTTGTTTTATTGAGTATTATAAATTTGTTTAGTAGTAATTTTATTATTTTTGTACGTGTAGAGTTTTTTTATCGAATGAAAATGCTCCGCCTTATGCTGCCTTGAAAGCTGCCATGTGTTGTTGCTTAGAGCTTTCTCTAGAAACTTAGCTGAGTTATAAGATTTTGGTTGTAGCAATAGATAAATATTTTTTTTAATTTAACAAATATAAATACTAGCGCTTTGCAATTTTACAGTTTATTCCTGCTTTGCCTTTTAACAGATTATTCCACTACTGCTTTGTTTAATTTGATAATAAAAAAAAAATGATGGCGGTCTACTTTTAGGCAAATATTTTCCTAAAAAAGTAAAAATGATATCTATGTTATATATTTATAAAACAAAAACCATTTGTTTTTATTACAGAAAACAAATTGAAATTACTGTACAGCGAAATTTCAGCCCATAAGTACGTACAACCTATGCAAATGGAAATTGAAATTAAGAATAAACATTAATTTTCCGATTATTCATTGCTACTTGATAACAAGCGTGTGCGTTTATTACAAATTGAATCAACAATGCCATATATATATATATATGTATATATATATACATGTCAGATATGTCTAGCATACCCGTTAAATTCGATTCAAATGAAGAATTTTCTCTGTTGTTAACGGTCGCCGTTAGTTTTTTCTCAAGTCTGTTGGTATCATTTTTTTTTTGTTGGCTTCTCTATATAATTCTTGAAATTCAAATCTAGATAGGCGTTCCCAAAATTACAATTAAAAAAAAAATTTTTTCTTTCCCTGTTAGAACAAAAAATTCGTGAAAAAAAAGGTTATTTTCAAGTCCTCGTGAATTAAATCAGCAGTTAGTAGCTAAAATTCACCTGCAATAGGTGATAAGAAAAATAAGAAAAAGTTTGTTTTGGGATTCATGTTAGAACAAAAAGTTTCTGTAAAAAAATATATTGGTGAACCGTTATTTTAAAATTGTGTAAAAACGGGCGTTGACTGTCTTTATTTGGTCAAAAGTTCTATTAAATTGTTGCACTCTACCAAACATATACAAAGCAGAAGCATAGAGATTTTTGCATTTTTAGGTGAATATACGTTATGTTACACATATGAGAGTATATGAGCAAAAAAAAAAAGACACAAACTAGGTACGTAGCAAGTGTAACTTGTAACTTGTTATTGTTTCATCGTTGATTTTATATTGAACAATTCTAATTTTTTTAATCTTAAAGTAGAAAAAAGGACAAAAGAAGGATGCGAGTAAATACGTGGGCTTGGTCGTAGAACACCTGAGCAAAAATTTAACTTCTGTACTTTGCTTCTGTGATTGTGCTAGTTTTGCAAAAGAAAGGTATGAAAATGATGCCTTCTGGCAGAAATAAGTACATGTTATCGTCACCAATATTACAATTGAAATTGGTCTCTTAGTCTCAGTTGTGCTTCTGCAGATTATCTGCTCATGTGGGCCAATGCTGATTCAAGAACTGCCCTTTTTAGCATCAAGAAGTTGCTTCACTTAATACATCAATATATTGGAGAGACGAGGTAGCCGTCAGCATATTAGTGGAGAAAAGTGTGATGATGTTCGTGAGAGCCAACCTTTCGTCTAGTGGGCCTCCTACTCCAGGGGTTGGCAACAGCATTGTTAAACATGTCACGGAAGTCGGTTTTTTTTATTTTAATTCAACTAAAAAAAATTACAGACGAATCTTGATAGAAAATCTTATACTAATTGTTTTATTTATTGATTTTATTTATTTTAATTCTACTTACACATGAAACTCAACTAAACAAATAACAGTCGAGTTTAATTGGCACTTAAAGCAAAACTTATATTAATTAATAATAAAACCTAGTATAAGTACAATAAAACAAATAAGAAGGAAAAAAAGAAAAAAACATGTACACAAGCAGCATAGAGCCACACTTACAACCGGTACAGGACCAGATTGCAAATGAACCCTTAAACCTTCGCAAACATACATAAGCCTGGCAACCGATAATAATTAACAATAATTCATTTTCGAATCGTAACGACTTTTTAAGGTTAAAAGCTAGTTTAAGTACGACATAGGTAAATCGTGCGTATTAAGCAATGTTGCCTTAATGGACTTTAAAGAGTCCAATAATGAGAATAAGTGATAGACGTAATTTAGGTTCTTGAAAACAACTCTGAGCGGATTAAACAGCCCATAATTATATTTACACAGACTAAGCTTAACCAAGATAAAGTGCCTAGAGAAGCGGTTAGGGACTTTAAAGCTTATTTCACCAAGTAATGAAGGCGAGTCAGTAGCACGATTTATTACTTTGATTACAAAGGAAACGCCAAGAACGAACCTGCGTTTCTCAAGAGACGGTAAGGACAGCAGAAGCAACGTATTTTCACAGGGAGGAAGAGAGGCAATCGGATCCCAGCACAAATTTCTAAGGGCAAACAGCAAGAACTGCTTTTGAACAGGATCAATTGAATCTACATAGCACCTATATGAAGGACACCGCACAACAGAGGCATACTGCACTATAGGTCTAACCAAACACATGTGCCACCTTTTCGTAATATAAGGATCATCAAGCTTTTTGGACCACCTCTTTATACAACCAAGCGCGATCCTAGCCTTGTCTACTTCCACTTTTGTGAACAGGAATAAGGAAACAAGTCTTCCAATAGGGAAAGCTCCTAAATTCAAGTACTTGTTAAAAATCTTTTAGATAACACCGCACACCTCGCTACATCAGGTCCAGGCGCGCAATTATATTTTAGAGAGCTCAACCCTTCAAAAATGTCATTTTCAGAAATCAAATTAGGAATTGAAACCAAATTAGTAATCAAATATGAATAGTTTGCTGATAAATCGAAATTAGCATTCGAAAAGTTTTGTCGGAAATATTCCGCAAAGAGACTTTAGGTTCCAATATCATCCGAGGACTTAGAGCCATTAAAAGAAACATGCGACAGATTTATGGAGATTTTTCTTTTGCATTTAACGAACTTAAAAAAGTATTTAGGATTAGGAAACAGAGACAATTTAACAAACCGAAGGTATCTGCAATAACATCGGTGGTTGAGGGAATTAAATCTACGCCTTGCCACTGAGTAAGCGAAACAGTCGAAGAAGAAAGAAGAACCACTTTGCGAAAATTTTTTGAAAGCATGTTTTTCCTATTCTTGCAATAATTAGTTGTCTTATTAAACCACGGGCAATATCTGCTTCGAGAACGGGACTCCTTGATCGGAACGCATGCAGAAATAGCTTGATTTAATATATTGTAGAACGACGACAACAAGCTATTAATACTTCTAACTAACAAATCGAGCCTAATATGTTAGAGATGTGATTTTAGCATTGAAACATAGATTTTATGGAAATCATAAAATTTTTTTGAAAACGTTAAGTTTGGAACGGTATAGAAGTTCAACAAACCATCATGCTCCTAATGAAAGGAAACACCCAATGCTGGATGATCAGCATCCTCAGGTAAACTAAAAAGACAACAACGATTGACACAAATCTCAGGAAAATTGGCAAAGCAACGATCAAGCAGTCTACTATCGCAATTGGGGTGCCGTTGTATTCAACTAAATTACGATCGAATAATTCATTAAAGAACACAATAGCTCTATCAGATTTTGAAGTAGGAATCAAACAGCCAGAACTATCACTGTAACACCAAGTGATTTGAGGCAAATTCTAGCCACCCAACGCGATCGCTATATCGGTAGGTTTAGATTGCTTGGCCACTTCGCAAATGAGGGCGGCCTGTTTCTTATATATGGAGATGTCCGAATTTGGGAAAATATAGGAGGATAAATTCAACGTCGGGAGTAGTTGGAAATTCAATTGATTTGGACGGAAACGACGAAGGTATGGCAATTAATGCACCACCACCAATGCGAGTTTTTTAGGTTAAATTACTGTTAAGCTTTTTCATCATGACGCATTGAAGATTATACCTTTTTGTCGTATGAATTTTACTTTTCGTTATATGACGGTGTTTAAAAGTTGCTCCAGCTGGTGCAAAGATTTCATACCAATATAGAATGCTCAAATACTACTACTTAGCCACTTTCGCTGAGAAATTCTGAAAGTTGCAATTTTTTCTCCGACGGCTTTTCAGAACTGGCCGTTTTATGGGAAATGGTCGAAAAAGTGGACCGATCCGAATCGTTTTCAATAGTGTTCGTCCTTAGTTCAAAAGACGTCATTGTACCAAATATACGTGGACCGGCATCAGACGGATAGACAAACAGACAAGTGTGCTATAAGGCAATGGTGTAATAAAAGGTAAGTCTATCTTAAGCCCTTCTGCGTCTTACATACTGCAGCACTAACTTAATGTACCCTGTACCACAAGTAGGGCATAATAATGATGACGATCGCAAAATTAATTTTTATCAAAAATTACAGTTAATAGATTTATTTCCTCAAAGCTATTAACGATAAAATAAAAATAAAAGCACAAATCAATTGAAACAAGTAAGAAAATTATATTCGGTCGTGACCGAATCTTTTATGCACATCACCGTTATCCTAAAAAGACAAAAGAAGTAATAGTACTGAATTCTCATTTTTTTTTTAATATGGACTTAACGAAGCTGATTTGTTTTATTTTCAAAATAAAAGTTTTTGTCGTATATGCGCGTGGGCGTTGTAGAGGTGTCCTTTGAAAAGTTTAGGTCATTTCTCAATTCTTTTGCAAATTTTTAGACGATATCTTCATCTTCATTTTCGGGGAGAACGGAAGAATGTTTGCCACAGATACTACACTGTCGGGCAGACGGATAAATGAACAAACGAACAGACGGACATATTTTTTTTCTTAATTAAATATGTGTTTAATAACTACGTCCAGTATTATAAGTCTATTAGGTGCTTACATGTATTTTGATCATTTTTTCATTTAATAAAAGGATTTATTGAGGCAAATTAGTACAATATGTATCAATCAAAATAGTTTCTATCATTTTCTACAACTTTTTCCTACCCTTTTGGCAACATGGCTATAAATATGCACACAGGGAATTGCAGACCAGCAGAGAGAAATGACGGAAAAACCCAGTAATACTAAGCGTTCAAGAAAACCCAGCGTTCTTGAAAACACGACAAACGAAGAAGAACGTGACAACGTTACCAAAAGTAAGAATTTTTTATTCACTTTTATTCTCCATCTTCACAATGGCAATATCAAATTTCTCAGTCTGTTTGCAATACCTATTAAATATACATTTATTCATATATGTATATAGAGAGCTGAAGATTTCACTTCTGGAAAGGGACTTAGCTGGTCCACAATGGTAAGACGTTCAAGACGTCTTTTAATATATTTTAGCTAGCTTGCTCCTTCGGTCTATACTAAAGCGTAATCCCTTTTCTCCTTCTTTTAAGTAAAAGAAAATAGAAGTGAGTAGAATATGGAATTTAAGAACTAATGTGTGGAAATAATAATAACAAGCAAAGTGATTACGTGCAAAATGCTGACCACCTTAAAACAATCAATA
Source organism: Glossina fuscipes (assembly GCF_014805625.2). Taxonomy (NCBI): domain Eukaryota; kingdom Metazoa; phylum Arthropoda; class Insecta; order Diptera; family Glossinidae; genus Glossina; species Glossina fuscipes. Next base: position 4,068,214 of record NW_023998464.1, on the reverse strand, counting down.
TCTAAAATTTAGATTAGAAAAATATAAAAAGGCCATAAGTGAAGAAAAGATTTCGATTGATCCTAGAAAGCAAAAAACGTCTCGTAAGAAGACCATCGACGAAACAGAAAATATTCCAAAAACTTCTCAAGATGAAGTTGTTGAAGAGAAAAAAGGTAAATATGATATATATAATAACATAGCAATTTAGTAATCTTAGTCAACGAAAGCGATGTTTGAAATAAAGTGCGATTTTAATCGAATTGCGAAATAGTTCAATTGCTTCTTCACATTAATCAATTGAATATCTAACATGGCTGTGTATATAATTTTTTTATTTTTTTTTGGAACTCTTTAAAAGCTAAAATTTTTCCGCTTATGAAAGAGTTTAATTGCTATTTGTATATCCTGCGCTATTTAGGCCCAACGGTACGTTAAGTTTGTGCGGATCACTCAGAAGGGTTTGAGAGAGACCCACCTTTACATCCAACCCAGAATGGGATTCCAAACCGATCCAAACCCGTCGGTCTGTCTGATGTCTGTCATAAGACGTGCGTTCAAACTACAAGTCGCAATTTTCGAGAAATTTTGTAGAAATTTAAATCTTATTAAACAGCCTTAAAGAGTCTTAAACAGTCTTAAACAGTTGTAAACAGTTGTAAACAGTTGTAAACACTTTGAAAAAATAGCCAAATTCCAGATAGAAAGCATATAAATTTATATGCTTATGCACAGCAAAACTTTACGGCCATGAATTTTCCGCTTTGATCGGTGTCGATGCGGATGACTCTCCTGAACTAAGCTATGACTTTTTGCACTTGGGTTTGTCGTAATAGATGGACTTTTCATCGTCAGTCATAATACGCCACAGAACACTCTTCCTTTTTCGCCTGACAAGCAATGAAACCGCGATGTTGAAACGGTTCAAAATAGCATTTTCTGTCAATTCGTTCTCCCCTTTTGCATATTTCCATTTGTATATAAACATTTTCAGAAACAGTTAATTCATCAGCTGCTAAGCTGTTTTGAGACTTGGGCTGGGTTGTCGTCCAATAAGTCTTGTAATTCATTGTCTTCAAAAATTTTTAGTTTTAGGGGGCTGTCTTTGTCATTGACATCAAAATCACCACTTTCATACCACAATTGACAATTAGGATAAAATGTAGTAGTTACGTCGCCATACTCTTCTAAAAGTGTTTGATGGGCTTTGGCAGGAGATTTCTTCAAATGAAATAACAAGTTTAATGAAAATCGAACGTTCCGTGATTAGTGTCTGTATACACATTGTACAACTCAATAACACTAGATGGAAGACTGATATTTCATGCGAACGAGGGTTGGAATAATCGAATTTAACCGTTGTATATATTGATACTTTGCATTACTTTATCATTTTCAACAATAGATGCAGCTGATCGAAATAGATGTGATCACTTGTTATTACTCTTTCTTACGTCTCAAGAAAATTGTTAAGTGAAACTTTTCTTTTTAAACTGTTACACTAGTTGTTTTCCCTCAAGAGCGTCAGATACCCGGTATTGGCGAAAAAAATAGAAGGAATATTTTTCGCGAAACGTATTTATTTCCAAATTTTCTAAAATTAAATTTATTTTTATGTGTGATTTTAATCGAAATATATGAATTTCTATAAATACTAAACCAATGTATGCATGCGTGTGTAAATGTAAGTGCTGCGAGTACAAGTCAAATATTTATATTTGTTTCCCCCTGATTGTTTACAGCTATTGAAATGATGCTTAGTTAGGCACTCATGCAGGCATGAATTCACTCATATTCACGCGTATATATATATATATATATATATATGTGTTTTTATATGTGTGAATATTTGAATCTCCTTCAATTTTAGCTGGAGATTTGTATACCCATAGATGCATTTGAAAGCACGGTATTATATCCTCCAAAAACAATAAGCTTCTCTCTATGTATGTGCGCTTGTGTGCATGGTTTATTAAAATCTACTGATTCGAAATAATTATAATCTGTATGCAGCAGCCATTTAATCAGCCGCCAGCAAACATGTGCAATCATCATCGTTTCTGTACTATGTACGGCTCAACTAGAATATAAAATATATAGCGATCCGTTTACTAGTTGTACTGCAACAGAATCATCATCGGCAGTAATGATAATAAAAATTCTTAGCAAACAAATAAAGTTAATGGCTGTTGAATTCAGTTCCGTTGCGTACGTAAACTTTGAACGCTGTTGCCGCATTTGTTTTAACATATAAGCTGTGAAAGTGAACAAACCGACAATAAAAGTGAAAAACAAAATAAAAATAACAACAACAGCAACAAATTCTTCATACGATTGTGATAATAAAGTTTTTTTTTTTTTGCATCCCTTCTAAATTTAAGGATTTATTTCGAATATATATTTCTCTTCTCTTCTTTTGTTCAACTCATTTTTTGTTTGTCTTCTTGTGTGCCTTTAACATTATTTCTAAATTGAATGAACGAATGAATGAATGAATCGGTTGCATGCCTGTAGGCAACTGATATCATAAACTAATCTTTTTGGAGACAAAAGTGTTTTGTGTATCATTTTGTCAAAGCAATCGAGACTTGGAATTTGCATACAAACCCATACGCAGGAGTATAAGACAGTTTTAAATTCCTATAAGAAAACAGAAAATTTTGCATTCGATGTACGGCTTTTCAACAGAAATGAATTGATAATTAGTAAGCTATTTATATAGTCAAGCAGTCATATATATATATGTTCAGATCGATTAAAAATTTGACTCTTAACAATTTCAACAACAATTTTGTTAACAACATCGACGAAGGAACCCGCTTAACCAATAATGGTTTATAGTATGCAAATAAATGGTTTGTATAAACGAAAAGATTTCGACGCCAAAGCATACTGATGAAACCGGGGCTCCTCGCAGACCATTCGATATTGGAATTTTTTACAATCAGCAGGCAATTGGTTAGGCAATAGATCGAGCGCTTGCCTTACCGTGTGGCACGTACACCCAACTAAAGTCTGAAACTTTCGTTAACGATCATCTACGGAGCTCTTCAGTTAGGGTAAAGAGATCTACAATACGACTTTAAAAAAAAACGGACTGTTAATGCTTACAGCTCAACGAGCAAACTAAGCACCCATTGTTACGGAATGCAAGGGTGTCTTGTGAATAATTTGCGAATTACTTTCACATAGAAAATGAAAGTTTTGTTCGTACGATGGACCAACGAAAAAACGTACATCATATCGTATTTAATACTATTACGACAACACAGTGTCGATGCGATCTTCATGTTTTATGATTCAGTACACTCACTGTATCTCACTGCAGGGCACGTTATAAATTCTTTGGGGCTTTGTAGACATGTTGTTATCTAGTCAAAAAAACGGAATTAGTTTTGCTGATTAATTCGTAGAAAAATGTTGTTGAATCGTTACGGGAGATGACGAATGGATACGATAGAATATCCTCAGCTGATTATTATCCACAGCTCCAAACAAGTAAAAACTGGTGTTTGGAAAACTGAAAACAACAATTGACTACAACATGCTAAAAGTTATTATAGGGTGATATTCCAGTAAGATAACGCCCAGCCTTACATTTGCCAACTTATTGCAAATGCTAATAACAGTGAACCGGAATATGCTACGTTCTGTAGCATTTTGGCTGTAGTTTGTCTAATTGAAAAATTTCATCTATGTAAAACGCTACATATATCACTATTCACATGAAAATGTGTAAATTTAAGGGGATTCATACATGCGAAAATTGAAGTGGAAGCAACATTTTTCTTGAATAAAATGAAAGAGAATATAGTACAGAGTTCTTGGGAAAAGCTTAGAGGCTTTTGCCAGTTTATAATGCGAAGCAAAATCCATCGCTATCTATCGTGGGTGCAAATCGACATAATGATCTTCTCTCTAGTTCATTTACTGAATAAATCAGCGGGTTGTACATGGGATATCGTTCGGAAATTGCCTGTGAATGGGATTCCTAAAGGTCAAAGCCATCTATTGCCGCAATTCCGATTATTACGTTGGTTTTCAATGAAAAGGAACCAATGTATACTTACAATGTACTTTTACAATATATAATTGCGTATATGGACGACGTCAGACAACGTGTAACGCTAGGTGATTAACGTATGCACACACCACATGTCGCGAAAGGGTTAATAGTTAAAAAACGCAGAGGCACGCGCAAATCGTCGAGAAATGTATATCTACTAGCATGCGGTTGCAAAATTTTAAATGTCAAAATTGAGACGCGTGTCTCTTGCTTTATTTCCATATATCAATTTAGGAAATTTGATAAAAGCGAAACCCACCATTGCATCATTTACTGCAAAAAAAAGCATCAATTTTATGGAGCATTAAACTAATTTAGATGAACACAGTCTTTCTTCTTCTATTTCAAAATCTTTTTCTTCGTTTTTAAATGACGAAAAATAAAAAACAAAAAAAAAAAAACAACGAACCGAAATTAGATATTTCTCTCTGATACGCTTTTGATTCATCCGTTTGTTTTACTAAATCATATACACACATTTAGAAACACTCATTTCCATACTATTACATAAGTATATGTATACGTAAGTAAATAATTGCACAAAACAAAAAAAATAAAAAAAAAAAACTTTCTTTTTGTAACCCATCCATTCAATCATCGATACATGCCTTGCAATCATTCATTTATCTGCTTATATAAGTTAAAATGTATACTAGCTTGTGTGTATGTATGTATATATGCATGCTTGAATCCATTTAAGTAAGTAAACAATCAGTGCTTCATTCACTCAAGCAAAAAGTCAAACAAATATCTGTTACATACATATGCACATATTGACGTATTCATGTAAGTGTTTGTGTTCTTTAGATGGATATTGAGCATATGTGCGTTTATGTATGTGTGTGTGCTTCGTATCTAAAATGCTGTTGGCATTTATAGTATTTTATATGAGAAGCATGACAACAAAATTGACAATTTATTGATGACAAAATAATATTTTAGTTTTGTATCACTTCTCCTTAGGATCTCTCGGTACGGAAGTTAAATATTTGTTTATTTAATGGACTTGTGTACTAAATGCATAAAACTGAAAGCCATACAAAACACATAATAATAATAATAATACGATATCTTAGAGAAATTAAGAAGAAACTTAAGTTAATCATTTAAATGGTTCTTAACTCTCAAGGGACACTCTTCCTTTTGCGCACAAGAACGTATCGTTACACCTCCTTGCAAACTTACGTGACGGCTTCATCTAACCTTTTAATCAACAAGTTCTAGTAGAGTAAATGATACGTCGCATTTATTTTTGAAACAATATTTTTTTTTTTTTTTTTTTTTTCTTTATTTTGAAGTCGTGTCACGACTTAAAACTTTGCAGCCAACACGCTTTCTCATCAAATTTTCGAACAAGTTTGCATTTCATTTTTTGTTTTTTCTCTATTTTATATTTTTCTCGCCTTTTGGAGTACCAAGTCGAGCTTTGCTCGCCTGTTTTGCTGGCAACTTTTATAAGCCAGCTATAAGCGAATGTATATTACGTGCTTTCTCATTCACGTAGGCAAAACGTGCTTAGCATAGCAGAAATATTAAAACTTAGGCGACAAAAATTTTCTTTCACATCGACAGAGTTTGTAAATATCATCGCCAACTTAAAGGAAAAAAGAAAAAGCAAAAGCACAGGCATTTTTAAGGATGAAATGCTTTTGAGAAATTCTTAACGATTCCAAATGTTTTAATTTCTTTCATTTCACAGGTAATCCGTTGGCTAGTCAATGGTCTAGCTTTTTTTTTTACGTTCGCTTTGGACTTTCACAAACATATTCAAATTCTAAGTTACGCAAGTAATCCTTAATATATATATATGGAGACCAGGGCTCTGATCGTAGTTGTGCCTATTTGAAAATAATCAATTTCCGCCAAATTTATTATCGATTTAATAGCGAACTGTGCTAAAAGTTCGTAGGCAAACCAGTGAAGCTTGCAGTAGCGAACATATAGCATTCACGAGAACTTATTATTTTTCATAAACTGCGATTGATTTCCTATGAAATCCCAAGTTTCACAATTGCGTCAGAGGTGTTTAGAAAAAAACAACAGAAAGACAGACTGGAAGCGTTTGAAATATGATACAAACCGTCGAATTCTAAAAATTTCATGGCTCGATCGCATATCCAAGGCTGAAGTCCAGAGAAGAATGAACTCTGAGGGTGGACTAATAAAGTGTATTAAAGAACGACAAACTACGCATGGTACATGGGGAAAAATATCGAATGGCGTAGAAATATGGGCAGAAAACAAACGTCTTGGCTGCGAAATATTCCAAATTGGACAGGGCTGAGAACCCGAGAACCTGAAAATCATACACTTAGCAAGGAGCCGAGAAGATTTTAAGCATTTAGTTAATAACATAGTTTAGTACGTAATAATATCAAGAAATGTAAAAAATAAATAAAGCAATAATTAATAGCCACCAATGGTTAATTGTGAGACGAAAGGATTTATTGTAGCTAGACAAGATAAAGTAATATCAACACGATATCACCTCGGGCATATAATCAAGCGAGAAATGGAAGCAGACTTACGCCGGAAATGCAGAAGTATTATAGAAACAATACATTGCCAGCACCGTATAACTGAATAGGCACAACTAGGCATGTAAAATAGTACATAAAGCCTTGGCTAAGAAACACACTACACAAAGACCACACATCCTGCAATGAATGAGAATGAGAATGTATTGGGACAGACGGGTCGTCCAATCAACGCCAATAAGCCGAACATAGTCGAACTGAGTTGGGAGAACAAGGCCATCGACATTGTAGATTCCCAAATATACGGAGCTGGCTGGCACTGGAAATGAAAGGTAAGTACAATATACAAAATGTGACTGCAATCTTAACTGCAACTCCAATCGTGACGTCTTCTACGGGAACTGTTATAAAGGGCATTAGCTACTTAGAGATTCATCATATACTTGAGAAGGCACAGAAAGCAATGCTGCTCTCCACATTGCTTCAACATCAGTAAATACAGATGCGAGAGTAACATTGAAAATAAATAACGATAGTGTCAAGAAAAAATTATAAAACAGTTGAGCCCAAGCCCTTGGTGTTGTACACTCGGGAATGGGTGAATTCCCAGCCATGATATGAGGAATGCGGAATTCGTAATAATAATAATAACGATAAAAATAATTATTCTCTTTATGGTAATGTAGAGAGCGGAGTAAGCCGTGGATGGTTATTCAACTTCAAAGCAACTGCCGGTCAAGTAGGTTATGGCATTCACTTTTTGAAAGACGTAGGCAAGGCAAGACGTAGTTTGGCGATTGATTATCTTCTTTGCTGTGTTAAGCAAAATTATTTGTTAATCAAATCTATCGAGACATTTAGATGCGGCAATCCTTCGCTTTTATAGAAAGTTTCTGAACGGCATGGCCGATAAATAAGTGCGGTGTTAATCCTAGTCAACAGTGTCGGTCTTTGAAGTGAATGTACGATAACTCAATACAACAACAATCGTTAAATAGTGCCTTTTTAATAGAATTGAAGAGTTTTTTTTTTTATATTAATTTAATCAAATAATTAATTATAAGTCTAAAATGTAGTATATTGTTGTTGTGTCCTGCAAAGCCGTTAGTATGCAAATTGAAATCATTTGCTACAATATAAGTGTAAGCATATTTAAATAAATATATTTAAATTTAAAGAAATTTCAAATTTTAACGGACACTTCACTTCGCTGTGCTGAGTTCTGACTGGTATCGTGTGCGGTTTTCTTTACTTTTCATAGCTTTTTATTTGTGGCTTCGAAATTTCAAGTTTAATTAATTCGACTGAAGAGCAAATAAGCAACGACATAAAAGAGTATGAACTTGTAGTTTAAACCTTAGCCGAAATGCCCTGCATGGCTTTGCTATGTATTTATGTAATGCTAACGCGAATTCAGTAAAGAAGGTTTCCTTTTACAAAGTTTATTAAAATGACCGTAAATCAAAAAACAAAAAAAAAAAAAAACATTTCATTAGTACTCGTTTCATTATATATAATTGATTTTTCGCGAACATTCTGATGCCTACAGTACACCGACTCGCTCGTTTAGCGTTCTTTTGTGGCAAGCGTTAAAAAATCGCAAAATTTACAACAACAAAAATATCGTTTAACATGTGCAGCCAAATATTTTTGCACATATGTACTGATGTAAACATGTGCGGGTACACACTCTCATACTCACATACTTTTATATAAAATATATATAAAAGCATATCCATTCAAACACACACTCCCCCATCAAGTATTTGGCTTTGACCAAGCAACTGGAAGTCATAAATCCTTTTGTAAAGCATTTCCACTTTTTATAGCAACCATAAGATTCCGTTGGTCTATCTCGTTTTTTGTACCGTTTGCAACTGAATGCAAATTTATTTTACTCTTTCCGTCTTTTCGTGTACCCGCCCCGTTGTACACCCATGAGTCACTTGCGTGAAATTAAATACAGTTTCTCAATGATGTTGACCGAGGGTTAAGACCTTACGAAAAAAAAACTCCAATATATCAAAAATTAACATTAATTTAGAATGCGTACAGCCAAGTTTGGCCAGATTTTAAATTGGCCAATTTTTCTACCTTTTTTTTCCTTGGTTTATTGGGCTTGCAAGTGTCACTACAACGTTTATAAAGTGTTCAAGCCTGTTATTCTGCCATTTCCATTTCGTACTTTAACAGACTTTTCTTTCTGCAGGCTCTCATTTACAGCTGTGTGTAGTTTTATCAAATTTTCGCTCGTAAATATATATACATACGGAAACAAGAATACATATATACATAAATTTTCATTGACAGCATTCTACGTTTTATATATGAACTGGAATCTCAGTTGTTGTTAAAAATCCAAGCATATGCGAGCCAGCGTTAAAAAAAATTGCATTTCATATTTTGTTATAGCTTTAATTGATTAGAAAAAAACAAAGAGAATCAAGAAAATTAGGAGACAAGAAACTGTAAAAACTTTTAATCCAATGCATGCGATTGCAAAACTTTTTAATTGCTTAAATTTAAGTCGTTGTTTCGGCTTCGAAAGTGAACTTGCTTAGAAAAGGAAAGCATAGTTATTCAAAGTATGTATACAAACATTCACATAAACGCCCACCGACAAAAAGACCAAAGTCGCAGTGTTTGTTTTGGTCCTACACGTAGTTCTAGGTTACTCCTATGTGTTTACAGTAGGATAAGTATATTTTACTTTCCAGTCATTTTCTTTGATAACAAGCAGTTTGCTATTCTCCTGCGAGCATTATAGGGATGCTGTGTACTATAAATAAAAACTGAATGGAATGGGAATATCATATTTGATCGAAGTTAGGTGATATATTTCGAATGCGATCAACTAACCGATTGGCAACGCCAATTCGTTTTCGAACAGAGACTAGCGGAGAAAGAAATCCGTCACCATCTGCAAGTAATATACACATAGAGGAGCCGAATAGGTAAAATTCACAAAATTGTTCCTCCGAATGGACCGACTTATAGAAGCGATAGCTCAAAAATCAAATATAGTTCAATTCGTTTATTTGAAGGCTTAGGAACCATTGATCAGATTCGTAGAGAACATTTAATAAATTTGATGATGGCGTTTAAATGGAGATATTAAGAATTTTATTGAGAAGAGAAAAATAAACACCGAAGGTAAGGACGCATGGAATAGCCCCTGAGGCTTACCCCGGCATTCCAACGAAGGAGAATTTCAGCTCTCTCCACGTATGGGAATAGCTAAGAATCAATCATAAGCTTGCGGATAGAAATGTCTAAACGGAGTCCTAATGATCCGAGTAACACCTGAAATCTTCGTTCGGGCGAGGGGCCGCTGCTGAAAGAGATGTCCTTGTATTTGCCGTATGACCACAACGGACAAATTATTAGAAATTGTTAGATCGCATACAAACGCGTGCTTTCCGTGGAAGAAGAAAAGCTCTCTTGAATAATCAGCAGGGATTCACGAGATCATGACCTTCAATAAACGCCGTAATGCACGTAATGCGATCTTTATCAGGTGCCGGAGTCATTAGAGACAAATGGAAAGATGGCGACAAGGAATTGTATGCTTTCATTCAACTCGGCAGGAAAATTGCTTTTAATTTGGTAGACTGAAGGTGCATTCGCAAGCCCTTATGACAATGCAGGTTCAATGATATTTATTTGAAATTGAAAAAAGGAACTATTCCTCGTAAGGTACGCACAGTTACGACAGAGTATTATTGAATATTTATTTCATTTATCGATTGTTTGCATACATGCATGAAATTAGGTACACTTAAAAATAAATCTTATGATAAGCATTACGACTTAACTTTTATAAAGTACAAAGAGTAAAGAAGGGATGAAAAAAATCAAATCCGCGTATTCTATAAATAAGTAAGTAAGCGAAAAAATAAAGAAGAGAAAAGTCATGCACATACCTATCGCGGGAGCAGGTCGAGATTGGTATAGATCCGAGGCAGGAGTGAACTGCTATGTCGACGCAAACATGGAAAAGTTTGCCAACCGATAGTAACGGGCACATTCAGTTTAATTTGCGAGTCATACGAAGCTTGAAATATTAAAAGATAGTTCAGAGGTAATTGAGGAAAAACGTGCATATTAAGGGGAGTTTATTTGATATTGAGATTAAATTATAAATATCATTCAAAAGGAGGGTCCACATATCGAGCGATATATGGCCAGATTCCAAAAGACAGACGGCCATCATGAAAGTTACATGAAAGGTAAAGTAAAAGATTTTAACACATTATTTTACGCGAACTGATAGCCCAACAGCAGTTTAGATCGCTCTCAAAAAAAATGACACAGTCGAGTTATCACGTGAATATGTATGTAAATCATCATTTCCTTAGCAAATATTGAATTTTTTTGTTAAAAAAACGTTGAAATATAAGAAATGAATTAATAAGCGATAATTAGGCGACTTTCATGTATATACATATGTGTGGGTATACACATATGCAAGTGGATTTTTCCATGGGCATATACACAGAATCAATAAGGCGCATCCGGTGTAAGCATCCGGTGTCTCCATTATAGCGAAGGGGGACGCTTCCGGCTTATGTAGGAATTTCGATGTAAGTTCTCGATGTGTACTATAAAAACAAAACAATACAATAATTCGGATTTTTGAGCGGAAAATATAACAACACTTTATAATTACTAGATCGGGATATCGTCTTGTTTTATGTGACTTTCTATATGTTATAAACCGTTAAGTTGTTACATGCGATAAAAAATCGACGTCATAGGCCTCTTGCCCATCGCTTTCTCATTAAAAGTGCATATGTATTTTTTGTATTTATGCTATAATATAAGTAAATGTTTAAAATCTCTCCTCAAACGATGCGTTCCTGATAATGAATTTTCTGCGATAGGATGCATAATTTAAAGAAGTGCTAGCTTTTACATGGAACATGGCATCTCTCATGTGCAGTGGCTGATTTTAGCAGTTTTGTAGACGTTTCAGAACTCATGAAGAATGTGTATGTGGAGACAATCCTCCCTTTTAAAAGTAATTGGTAGCGCAAATGTAATCGGCAGTGAAAAGTAGGTCTTAAGTCATTTAAGCCAAGTTTATCGTGGCAGGGATTATTTTATGCTCATACATAGTGTTACGCAAGTAGGGTTACTCTTATACCTTCTCTGTATCTAATAAAAACGCACATATATATATATATATATTCATATATATTTACTATCATAGAAATTGTTGAAAATCTCCATTTTTATAAAGCGAATGTATTACGTGCATATGCCACTGATAAATAAATCATTGAAAATCATTACTTACTTCAATCATACATTACTTCGTTCCGTTTTGTAAAATTTTAGAAATTCCATTCTTAATATTTTGGGAAGTATGTGATTTTCGTAACAACATAAATTTCATGTGCTGCATACCGGCAAATATCTCGCATTTAAAATGTAAGCCGTATTTCTACTTGTTCGCAGATCAAATATGCATATACAAGTATACACATAGGCGTCCATGCATATAGTATCAAGAAATTTAAGCTCCAATACCTAACAATGTTGGTCTTCAGGTCAAACTGCACAACAGGTAACCAATGCTTTTCTCGACAGAATTTTTTTTAGCGAAGCACACACCCACCAACAAATAAACACGTTTTGGCACGCGTCATACATCGATTCCGCAAAAAAAATAGAAATGAAAATAAAAATAAGCAAATACTTGTTGATAACAAAACAAGAGGGAGTTGAACAAAAAAAAAGATATTAAAAATCTTATAAACCTTTTAAAAGTTTTTGCTTATAGATTCGCTTACATGAGCCGAAAAGAAAGTTTAAGAAAGAAATGGGATTAAAAAGTAAACGAAAGTATGAAAAGTCTTCGAAGGGTAAAGAAAAAAATTATAATTGGTAAGCAGCGCGCGTAAGCATACTCTTCCTTATTTTCCTAGAATATTTTCGATATCCTAACCTTCATTCATATACGCGTATATATATGCTGATCAGGGAAATTGTTGCAAGTAAATCAAAAGCACATTGACGCGTATATACACACACGTTTGTAAAGGAAGAAGTATTCACGTAAGTATTATATTCTGGCATGAAAATACTAAAAACATTTTGGAATTTTATATAAACAAAATTTTTAGCCCAAAAACTCTACTCGGATGGAATTTCAGTTGTGGTATTGCTGGTACTGTTGTTACGATGCCATGCGTCCTAAAAACAATGAAAGAGAACACAGGGATTTTTTATAGGCACACTTACACGTTCAACAGATCCCCCGCATACACAAATTCTCCTACAGGTATGAATCTGAGCAAAGTTGAGTAACAAAATTATTTAAACTATATAAATCATAAGCAAGTCTTATGTATGCGTATATGTGCGCGTGTACGAATAAGAGTGTGTTACGATTTTTGCAGATGAAATTTGACAAAAAATTCCAACAAAGAGAGAAATGTTTTTATGCAAATTTCTTGTGTTTTACATAATCTCTCCTTACATTGTGTGTCTCCGTAGGTACGAACATGTAAAATATTCAAGTGTTCTCTAATAAAAATACCTCGGGTTGGGTTAAAAAAGTTGATATAAAACTTTAAAAAAAACCGAATACAATAACCTATAACAGAAGATTGAGATACTGAGCTTAAGAGTATGCATTAGATGTCAATGTCAAAGTCTTCGCCATGTATATATAATATAGTGCCATTTCGAGTGGAAACGGGCATAAGGTCAGTTAGAGAGAGCGTATTAAACATCAAATTTAGTTTACAATTCTGCACATAACATATAAAACAAGTAAGAAAGTTACATTCGACGGGGCCCGAATCTCGTGTACTCACCACCATGATTTTTGCATTCCGCCTTCCAAGTTCTTCTCTACGATGCCCATGTCGCTGATGTTATTAAGAAAAAGGGTCGCGGTGTCCATTATAGCCATTTTGGAATTAACCTATTTTTAGACAGATAATATATCTTCATTTGAGGAACGTACAAAATAGTATAAAATCTTAAAAAAGTGAAAAAAGATAATTTAATTGCTTGTAATATTTTGTGGGCATGGCCGATTTTTCCCATTTTTGCAGGTAACGACTAGAGTGTAGAGTGCAAAGTAAATGGAGATAATTTGAGTTTTCTATCTTTTATAATATGTAAGTAGTGAGCAAAAACCTACAAATTTTTATTAAGAAAAACGGAGCTGCGCACTGCTGCTCTGGCCGACTCTGGCCCATTTCCAATACTAACTTACGTGCAAAGTCTTCGAATGTTTCTAACAAATTTGAAGTCGATATCTTCGGTTTTACGACCAGGAGACTGCTAATAACGAACACCACACAGAAGCACAGGCGGACAGACCTGACTCAATCAGTTCAGAATTTGATCAAGAATATATATGTAGTTTGTAGGGTCGCTGAAGCTTCCTTTTCGGTATTACATACATTATGGAAAAAAACAAAACATTTGGTCAACTACACCAATTTTTTTTTTTTTTAATTATTTTCAGTGGCCCGATACTTACTCAGAAACACATATACTTGCAAAGTTCCCGAACGATATTGCGATTAGAAAGCAATACTTTACGCTTTCCTTAGAACCCAAAAGCGCCATTTTTCTCGCCAAGTTCGCCGGAATGTGTTGCTAAGTTGTAACGTATGCTAGAAAATGAATATACAAGACGAAATATCTGGGCAATATTTCAAGCGCAAAATCTTTGATTAGGTGAGGTCAGACCATTAACATCGAAACAGAATGTTCGTGGGCTCGCATGTGAATCAAGCGACTATCTCTAGTTTACTATGAGTGTCCAGGGGTGCCTGCGTCCGACGAAGTCAACTAACTAACATTTACGACACTAAGAAACATTTACGACAATAACTGATGCAATGGACTGCAAAGCGGCACAATGCGCCAGATAATATGACAAGGATATTTTTCAACGTGTTAGTGCTCGGACATATGCTGGCATAAAAGTGCGAAAAGCGGTGTCTAACGATGGGCACTACTTTCAATAGGGTATTCTTTGAATTATTTTTTTTTTAATTTTTAGTTTACTAAAAAGTGTTTAATAATATAATATATTATGCAATAATATGATATAAGATAACATAAATCCGCCTGAGTAGCCGAAGGGGAGGAATCTCGACTAGCAAGTCAATGGTCGTGGGTTCGAATCTCAAGTGCGGTAGAGTTTTTAATAAAAGCCGATAGCCTTAGATGCTAGTGCTTTTAAGAGTTTAGTCTTAGAATTTATTTCTGTGGCGAAATTAATAATAATAATAATAATAAGATAACATAAAATATTATGTTGTTATGCAACATACTTTATATAGTTTATTTTGCGTATAATGAAAAATCAAGATAAGATAAGATAAGATAACAAGTCGCTTTAGGAATTTATATAAACAGTTAAAAATGTCCATGCATAGCTTCCGCGTCATTGAACTTAAGGCATTTTCAGAAACGCATCAGTCGTCTTGGTTTGCGTGAGTCACGCCTCGAGCCCTTCTGATTTAATAATAAAAAGGACCACCACCAGGCATTTGTGTACAGAGAGGGTCTATTGTCTATGATGATGAATATACGAATGGCTCGTTTTCGCTTTACGCTTGAGAAATTCTGGAAAATAGATTGTTGTGTGGCAACCCAGTACCATTTGATTGATGATTCCACTAAGCTTACATAAAAGTAAACTGAACATTTCTTTTAACAATTATTCAATCGGAAACAAATTTTATGGCATTCGACATGTTATTTTAAAGGATACGTTTTAATTTCCAACTCATACGCATAATATTAAAGCTCTGCGTTCTTAAGCATTTCTCCTGTTTATGGTGATCGCTATATTCGAAGATTTTTAGACTGCGTACAGACTTTTCTCGATAGACCGTCCATTAAATAGTAGGATCACCATATAGCAATATATATTAAGTATATTTCGTAATAGGATCTTATACTTACAGATAGAATAGAGTGGAAATAGCTTTGCAAATTTTGAAAATTGTTGAGGCGATTCATTATCGTATGTGATTCGTGAAATCGATTCGGGACTAAATTTTAACTTTTTATTCATGACCTGCAATGAGGACTGAGGACAATAAGACAGAGTATTGTTCTGATTAAGTATATATATGTATATATATATATATATTTGTTTTTGTGTCTTTTCCTTCTCGATCTTCGCAGCGTTGTTGAGTTATATTTGCATTATCAGATATTGCCTGTGATGGGGAAGAGTATCTGGTTGGGCCATGGCGCATCTCCGCAGTTATTAACTCCTTGGGTGATTCGTTTAATGGCTGACTTTCGCCAACATTGCTTGATTTCGATGCATCTAAATTTGCAATTACGATAGAATGAACGGATATGTGCTGATTGCTACAGAGGGCAGCGAGTTTTTATAGACGATGCGCTGAATTTTCGCTGCCGCATTCCATGTTGTATGGAATATTGTCTGCCACGAAAATGTTTTGGGGCTTAGCACAGAATCCTTATTTTTATACTTTCTATACAATTCTTTTTCCACGTTATGCCGTTATAATTGTTTTGGTTCAATAAATGAATGGAATAACGGTTAATACAAAAGTTTAATCACTTTTTAGTAAATCACCAATACTTTAGTGATTAAACCATTGATAGAATCGTGAAAACATTTTTATTCGCAAATGTATATATATATATATGTAAGTGGACATTTTACAGTGTGTGCAAGAATGCTTTTATTCGTGCATAAAGTACATGTATACGGTGATCTATGCATTGTACTCGGATGGTTGATTTGGGATGTTTATTAAATTGCGATTCTATTAACTGTTTAAAGATGGAAGGGGAAGAGAGACTGTAAGGAAGAGAGCGAGCGGGAGGAAAGCACAGAGAAAAGTGTCAACACTAACACAACATAATGTCATTTTCAGTGTTTGATAACATAAATTTAGCATAAGAGTCTATTGAACATGTCCTGGCAAATGGATGGAGTAGTCAGACAGAGATTGGCAAACATTTGCACACAAATTCAAAAACAAATAAAGAGAAATTGCATGAGCCGGCATGCATAGGCAAATACGAATACCTCTATTTATATAGAGAGAACTGGTATTATAAATAAATAAATAAAAATCACGTTCCGTAGCATTAACCCAAGCATATATACGCTCATATATATATATGTATATAAACAATCGGATAAGTGGAAGCTCAATCAAGTGAATGATTTTGTATCGATAAATCCAGATAACATTTGTAATTTATGGCATAAACTGAATTGAAGTTTGTCAACATACACACACAAATGCATATACAGTCATATGATCATAGTAGATTTTATACAAAAAGTAGCTTAAAATGTGTGCGAACAATCTTAATAGGAACGCATATATCCATCTACATATACTATGACGCTTTATGTCACTAAATAGTAAATCAATTTGCCGCTAAAGCTCGATTACAATTGAAAATTTTCAAAACATTATTTACACAAACTTATGAACACGAATGCATATGTTTGTGATTTATACGATATAATATTTATATTCATTTTAAAACTTTTAATGGCTTTTTTTTCGAGCATAAATTTTATTTGGTTTTTCCACTTGCTAAAATGCAGATCAGATGCAATGTAAAGATTACAGTTATATGATCTGCTGTCACAGGAAAAACGAAGGACCTTTTTTAAAAATTTCTTGCTTTTATAGCCGACTTATTCCACATTATAGCTAGTGAAAGTCCAATTGTTTTTTTTTTTTTGTGCTTTGAAGCAGTACTAGTCTATTCAGCTATTGCGATCGTCCAAGTAGGCATGCTTCCTTTAGATAAAACATGACTTGCAGGAAGTAGCTAACGGTATGTCAGTTAATATGCACTTTTTATAGGAATCCTTGGTATTTTGTTTATTGTGGTCTTCGCTAAATTGGTTAATCGAGAAAATAATACACTTCGTGATAGGACACTCGAAAAAGACGACCGGCTTCTCACATCTTTGGACGATGAGTGTAAAAGTTGTTTCCATTGAGAGTTGGTAAATAAGCATGTGTCTTACAGAAATACTAATGAGTGGCAATACAAAAAATCTAAGTTCAAAATTTCGTATCCATGACTTTGGCGAAAAATGCTTAGTCGGAATCCTAAATTGATTCCTCCTAATTCGTCCTCACTTCAATTTTGTTGTTGTATATATTATGCCATGACGGGGCCTTCACTTAAAAATATCCAAGAGTGTACCTTTAAAAACCATTAAAAGAAAATAAAATTGCGTAAAAAATACGCAAAGAAATAAAACATTTTGTACAACTTTATATTTTCTATGATGCTTAATAAACATAGGAAATACGCAAATATTTAGGCAAATAAATGGAGAACAACTTTCGCATACAATTTATGTTGATAACAAGAAAAAACAATCTTTAATTTATTGCTAATGTTTCATAAAAATACAAAAATATATTTATTGTTTTTTATTTAATTTATAACAAAATTGGGTGCTTCCTCTTTTTCTCTTTGCCTTTCTTTACTCGCACACAACCAAATGCACGCATAAAGAGGAAAAAAAAGAATAAAAAAATACTGTCTTTGTGCAAACATTCGTATAATAGATGCGCGTACGATATGTCGAAAGTTACACGGTATCTGTTCAGATGTACGTACGTACACATAAACATAACCAAGACCCTTATATGTATTTTTAAAAGAGAATGCATTAACCCCACTTTGAAAAGCATTTTCGTATGAAAATTAGAAGTTATGTTTATGTATCTATTCGCATAAACACACACACAGTTAAATTAAATAAATTAATTATTTTCTAAAGAGTGGGAAAAATGAAGAGAAACTTTGCATTTCTCTCTTGTTAAATTCTTATTCCACCATGTGAAGAGAATTTATGTTCTACAAAACAAATATATATTTGTGCTACGCATTGTGCAGGAAAAGATAAGCTATGCGTATCACATTTCTATCTCCTTCTTTCGATTTACAAAAATTATTGAATTAGAGAAAACTTTAATATTTTTAACTACACGAACTTATCTAATTTTAATTTTGTTTCTTTTAATTTCCATAAAGTGATTTTCTATTTCTATGTATGTGTCAATCGTAATATATTATGTAATAAATTAATGATTAAATTGAAACACCCCACAGTGTAACATAGCGATTATGGCTTTTTAAAATAAGGCGTTGAATGGCAAGCGGCCGAAAGAGCGGTTTGAGATGAACTACTCTCAATAGAGCTCGTCATTGAGAAAAGACACAAGGTAATAAACTTCAACAAAATATCCCAAAACTTGCCCCATCTATTTGAGCACAAGAAAACAAGGTGGGCAGATTGGCAAACAAACAGATAAACACAATCAGTTTTTAAATCGATCGGCGTAGTAAAAATTGTGGCACCTGCAGAAACTTGTTATATCATTATGCCATAAGTGGGGAAGGGCATAAAATGTAAAATTTTAGAACTACGTCCAATTAAAACAGGTAAGCAAATTACATTCAGTCGTGACCGAAACTCTTATATCCGTCACTACACAACTGGGCAGACGGACAGATGAACAAAGGAATAGACGCAAATACATGGATGCAATTCAAATTTGGAAACTGGTCAAGAATTTATACACTTTATAGGGTTTTTAAGCTTGTTTCTGAGTGTTACGAAGGTATTAAGAAAACAAATTAAATTTTCATATACTATAATATTGGGTAGACGTGATCAATTATTTCCATTTTAGTACAGATACTACAACATCGTCGATAGAATATGCGTTCAGCTACAGCATGCTACAGTTTATCAGTAATGAGCAAAACAACATTTTTTACTTCCTTTTGAAAAACAGAGGTGCTCTCAGTTTACATGTTACTATGGGCGTATTTCCCGACCGATTTACCTCATTTTTTACATAGAAGAGCAGGCGGAAATGCTTATATCAGCTAGGAATTTGTTACTGATCAAGACTATGTATACTTCGTGGGGCCTCTGAAGATTCCTTCTGGGTGTTGCAAACGAACGGCTGGTGCGAATCTTATATATCCCTCAATATTCATTTTATCATACCAATATCAATTTTACTCTGCGGCAGCGTGATGAGATAGGACGTCAATCCACCAATTTTATATTATCGCAGTATGATAAGGTAGGGTAGAATTGTTATCGCCAGTTATTATTAGGAGGTTGCAAGAATTTTGGCCATTTTTTCACTTGAAAAAGAAGGCATTTACTGAGAAAAATCAGCGCGGTATGTATTAAACAAAACTATCCAACATTATACCATGTTTTTGGTAATATCATGTCGAAAGAACTTGTATTCGTTTGGTACCGATCCATCGACCTATCTTCGCACTTCTTTAATTTTGCAGACCAATCAAGCCATGCTGCATCGATCAGAACAAGTGAAAGGCGTCATGTGTGGTGAGCGTCCTGGTGGTGGCAGAACTTTCCATTCGCGTTGCAACAATGTGCCTCTTATCAACTCTTGCACTAAGCTACCAAAATTGCATTTTCAATGAATTTGCGAGATAGCCATTCTTTGACAGTTTGAGGTTGGTTTTCATCCAATAAGTCCTCGGATTCATTGTTTTTCAATTTTTTTGATCCTCCAGGCCGTTGTTTGTGATTGGCATTAAAATCAGCGGTTTTAAATCGCTGAAACCAAAATTGACAATTGGGAGATGATGCAGGAGTGTCACCATAAGCTTCTGAACGTTTTTGGTGGGTTTCGGCAGCTGATTTCTTCAAATTAAACAACAATAAAAATCAACGTCGAAAATGTAATCTCGGGGGTCCCATGATTAGCGCCAGCGTACGCTGATTGGATCACTAATATTGGCTGGGAAACTGTTATTTTATGCAGACGAAGATTAAAGTCATCGAATTCAACTGTTATGTATCCGGGTATTTCCCATTATTGCGAGATCAGTATTAAGGAGGATGAGAAGGTTTAGGTAAATTTATATACTCACTTATCGTGGGTTTGGTCGTCTATTTTCATTTTGGAATGAAAAGCCTGTGCTAAGTGTATAATGCTCTTTCCGCTGTAATTGAAGAGTAATGAGTAAAAAACATGGATAACTAAATTAACAAAATTTTGATACATCATAATAATGATCATTATTAGGCATTCACGTCACTTGAACAAATAAATTTGTTCTCTACATTAAAGTAAAATAATAAAAAAAATTAAACTTAATTTAGCTTTAATCTAAATAAGTATAATAAAGAATATAATAATGAATAATGAAAGTAAGGAGAATGTAAAATAATGAGCTCCAACACAACCTTACTTCAAAGGTAAAGCATTTAACTTATGTGATTAGATGTAATTATTCCTCTTTAAATAACGTAAAGACCTAAATAGATAGAAAAGTTAAGTTTATTTCATGCTTCAAATTGAACGTAGTCTTCACTTAATAGCTTCGCATTGAAAGTATAATCGATTAATATTAGCTGTATTTTATTCGATGAGTCGGTCATACGAAAGTAAGCCGATTACTTTCATTTTCGGAAATTCTTGACTAATCGGACACGATCTTATAAATATCTCTTAAGCTTACATAAAGTCCATCGAATTCTTACCATCTTTTTCAAACGAAGTCAACAGCAGTTATCGCTACCAACTAGGACCAGATTAAAGATGAATGATTTCAAACGAAATGACTTAATCGTCCTAATGACATGCAAGTGATTGCGCCTGTGGTTCCTATTTTACTTTTCTTGTTACGTATATACTGACAAACATAGGACAAATGCAAGCGTTTAAAGCATTGAAGATATGTTAGCACGTTTTTAATACAGAGAGCAAGAGAATCTTTCAAGTTCACCGCATTCAAGAGTTTACCTTTGCTTTCGTTAGATGAAGGAAAACACAACTATGACCTTTACAACATTTACAGCAGACGTCACATTCTGGTAGTCATACAAAAAATACAGCACTTCACATATTGCAAACTACAATGAGGAGGATTTGATTGGTGCTAAGTCGATCACATATGAAGCTAGATTTTTTCATATTTGAAGCCTTCATGTAGTGTAAAATTAGCGATTATAGGTTTGCTGGTGTATTAGCAGACTCCAAGAGCCATGGTGCAACGATGAAAGAATCATGAGTAACTGATGAATTCACTATGGATTGACTATGGCTGATAGCAGCGACAATCTTGTAGCGATATTATTGGAGAAATAAAAATGCGTATACAGTGTGAAGATTAGAATTATTCTTATCGAAACATTCTTCTAAATACGCAATGGCCTGGCCTAAATCTCAGAAAATATTCCAGGGAAACATGGTCATAATTGAAAGTTAATTCGGTCTTACCTGCAATGATCAAGTTTCGTAGTGCGCGACTAAACAGAGAAACCGGCTATTTCTTTAAAACGTTGCAATTTACCTTTTTATTTCCGTACGGTTGCTAAAAGAATTTTATCCACGAGAGAAGAACATTTACATTACCTCATAAAATTGATTCAATCGAATACTTAATGTGGCTTTTCATTCACTATACAACTATAAACTAACGGCTTCCAACAAACAATTAACTTTATGCAATTAAATTTATATAATTGAAGCTTGCAGATCGAACCGGAAGATCTCCTAATATATTATTTTTCAGTAGGACCAGGCTCAATTGGATGTTCTCACATAACTTCTTACATTTCAAGATGTTGCTCGGATGATGGTGGAATCCTCTATGCTTCCGTTCGTACACAGTTGGCATTACCGATCCATCAAAGATTACATTCGAAGGATTTCAGCCGACTTACAATGAATGTGATAACCCCTCTCATATACCATTTCGGTGTAACGGGGATTTTTAGCTGGGTTTTCGCTCAGGGCTGTCCAGCGATCCATTCCAAGAGATTTGTTCGCTTAATTAAAAGAACCTTCGTCTTTTTGTGTAAAATTAAATATATATTGGCGGAATTTAAAAAGAATACAGAATGGCGTTATTTACAAGGTTACTTGGTAGGGAAAGAAAATCCAACACGTATTTAGAGGTTGGATTATGAAAATGAAATTATTATTTTAGTGGTTCAGCAGGCAGTCTACCCTAAAGGTGTGAGATTCCCATGGTGCGCTTTCGGGCCGGGAGGCAATAGGGTAATGATGCAGGAGTACGCCTGTTACCTTAAGGATCACGTTCCAACATCCAAGAACTAACCGACTGCTAGGCTTTACAAGGCTGGGGTATTTGGACCGAGGGTGTATAAATTAATGATGCAAGAGCACACTGTTATCTTAAGCGACAAACTACTACTATTTAAGGGGTTCTTGACTTATCTGGTAGTTTGACTGCTGTTGAACAACTGAAAGAATGTTGGCTCCCACACCAACACGCTGATACCTAAAGCTTTCACAATGAGATGTGTTTACCTACTCCACCAATTACATGCTAACGCGTAGTTGAGAGAGCAACTTAACGAAAGTTGTATTAATACTTACGAGTTAAAGCTGCAAAACGAGATCATGCAGCGTTGCATTAAGCTTTCGAGTGAAGATAAGAAGAAGGGTTTATATTTAAATTTGACCAACAATTCCTGTCACGTTCGTAGAGAGTAAGGAAGCCTGCGTCCTTATGCCCGTCCTTATTATTGTGCTTATAACATTTACCTAATGATATATAGTTCTACTAGTCGAAAGCTAATAATATGTAAATATAAACTGTGCTAAATACTTATGATGCACTTACAACTGAGCGCGAAACCAAAACGAACTTTAGACATGCGTCCTCACAGCTGGTAGTAATTAAAGACGAAACTCGGGGGAACACAATTTTTTGTGAAGACTAAAGTTTATTTACCAATTTGACGTGGAAACATGAAAGGGCTTAAAATGATTACACACTTTCTTTTCACAACACAACTACTATGTACTATTCGCCTTTTGTATCAGTTCATTCGGCATGAACTAAACCACGACGGACGACTGTTTAAAATTCGATGTGTATAGCGATTTTTCTACTTATTTTATTTCGCAACTTCAAATATTAAATAAAGGTTAAATATAATTTGGTTTTTCGCATGGATTTAAATGTAAATAAATCTTCAGTCTTAATTATGTTATGTCTGCTCGTGGCATTATACAGATATCAGAATTTGTTGTGCTCGGATTCTACGGCTGCGAGTGCTTAAGTTATTTAGATGTACTTACGTGTGTTTATGTTCACTGCAGACTTTGTTTGGTCAGAGTACATGATTACATTTTTTTAATGTCTTTCTTCGTTGCTGTTGTTTAGTTAAGGCATTAGCAAAGACTAAGGCATTAGGATAATAAACTTGCTACACATCTGATACTTTGTGTAAAGGGAATTTGTTCTCTATAAAGTAGGGATTAAAATGAGTCTGTTTTATGCAATGCTTCACAATTGAACCCGCCTAAAAATGTTTTTATTAAAATTTCATTATCTACAACAAGTACCAACCAGCTAACTAACTAACTAACTAACATACAAACAAACATTCAAATAACGGTGGCATCTTTACATCACTTTCTCGTTGGAAAAAAAAATTTCAAAGCTGCAACAACCACTACACTACTACATCGAAGATGATGACGACATGATGCCAGAGTGTTTACGTGCGGGGCAGAAATTTGTGCACTTGCTCTAAGTAGCTATAGTATAGTAAAGTATAGCATATAGTAAGTAAGTGTACAAGTCACAAGTGTTTGTGTTTCTATAGGAGAATTCTTAAAATTCATTTAAATATGCAAACATAATGAATTCGAAGAGCACATTCAATGGTGTCCTCTTTGTGCAAAAACATTTACATTCATAGCCTCCGAGTAGTAAGAATGTTTACTTGTTGGACGGTTTACGTTGTACATACAGCCGTGGTCGATCTCGTGGCAACTTGTTGATAAAATATAATACAATAGAACAATAGCTGCAATCACGACTTATATGTTATATAGATATAATCACATACGTAGATATGTAAATTAAAACGTGGTATCGTTTAAATTTTAATTTAGAGTGCAAGGCAACGACACGATAGAGCGCAACACAGCGCAGCACGGTACAGCACACACAAAGTCTAATAACAAATTCCTATGCAAACGAAGATAAATAGATTTCAAAATCTTAATTTTGAAAATAATATACAAGGAAAGGTATGTGCAGTGTGCAAAAATAACTAGTAATGAATAGAATATTTAAACCTAGTTGCACTATAAATGATTATTTCCAAATATTCTACGTTCAAACTGATTAAACGAAAATTACTTGAATTTATTTAATCACATAGCATAGGATATTGGACACAGGAGGACATTGATTCATTTGTCATTCAAGTTATTGGTGTTATTTCCTTTCTATACATATATACATATAAATAAATAAGTTGATGGTCATCATTAGAAATAGACCTTCTCTAACTATTATATAATATTTGGAAATAAGTTATTGTAAATAAATGTGTTTTTATAGAAATTTCAATTAATTAGAAACTTGTTACAATGTCAAGAAATAAAGAGAAGGAAAATATGTTGAGACTTCCAAGAAAAAGGATTTCGCATTCCTGAATATAATTATTGCAAGCAATAAAATGAGCCAATAAGTTCTCTAACAATAAATCCAAAAATTCAAGCAATTCTTACATTCATTGGCAGTGCAAAGGTTTCCATAAAATTAATCAATGACATGTGTACGGGGTAAGCAAATATGAAACAGGAATTTACTACTAGGTGGGCCTTGTATCGCGTGAAGACCATTTACATGTCTAAAATTATGATTTTTATTTTATAACTTGGCCATCGTGCAACAACAAACAAATGTAATACCAACACATCTCGCAACGCAACAATACTTTTCCTAACAACGCAAATGTTAAGCTTGGCGCCAAATAAAAAGCTTTCGCTGACACCATTTTTTCGATACAAGAGAAAATCTTTTTTGTCTCGTATCCTAATTGCGAATGAAATATGGGTCTGTTTATAGAGTCCTAGGCGTCAACGTCCATGGAAAGGTATGGACATACCATCCACATCTAACTCAAGACAAAATCGCTTTGCCAAGAAATCGTTATTCTGTGTATGGTGGTAGTAGAAGATAATGGTTTATTATTGGCTGGTAAAGAGTAGTGAATCGGTTAATACCAAACGCTATCAGCAACAATGAATCGATTCGAATCATTCGTTGTTCAAGAAATAAACCCAAGAAAACAGAGGGTGATTTTTTACATGACATTCGTCCGTCCATCTATGTAGCAAAACCGGTTCGCGATATGTTGGAAGTACTCAACTAGGAAGTGCTAACCTTTGCGACTTATCCGCCAATGTCGAGTCTGTCGCAATTACTACTTGTTACCATTTATTTGCACCGACAGGAGACATGCTTACTTTCCTCCTTACGAAATTTTACGAAACCGGCTCGATGATTGGTTTGCCCAAAGAAGCAATAGTTCTTTTGACATGGTATCCGCAAACTGTCAGCAAGGTGGGAAAAATTAATCACTAGCGAGGGATAATAAAATTTTTTATCATGTTCTTAAAATAAACATGTATTATTTATACGAAACCTCGGATTTTATAAGCGCATACCGGTTGCACATAGGTAATGACTAAAGAAAGAATTATTTTATTCTGGAAATATTGCTATTAATCAATTTTAAAATCCTTCGAACTGAAATACTTTTTCATACATACATGTTTAAATGTAAATTTAAATTATTTTTAAAATTCCATAAACACACACACACGTCCATTTATATTGAGAAAATAGCATAGAGTATGCTAACCGTGCAGATAAATCTATAATGAAAAATAGACGCCTTTTATTCAAAATCAATGCAGAGTTGGACAAAAGATTTCTATTGAAACGACAAAAATTTGCACAGACCTTGCCACAATAATCTTGATGCTGTGATCATACTGCGTATGTGAATATAAATTCATCCCTTTCTCGCAGTGAGAGTGTAGGCACAACCGTAAAGAGCTGAATAAAATTGTGATTTCTTCATTTCAAAGAACTACCTTTAAGCTTTATGCAACTATATAAGTTATCATGTAAGTAGTTCGCTGAATGGTGCTACTAAACGATGTCGAAAATCCAAGTAATTATGACGTAGACCAGACAACCCGCTAATATCGACGATTCAGCTGAATATCTATAGAGGTCGTATTTTAGTGCTTCAACTAAGCGTAGGATATTATAGCTTGTTCGAACCATCGCTAGAGATGCCATCGGGACGCAGAACGGGAACAATATGCTAAAACTTGTTAGGTTCTCAGTAGTATGCCATATACAATTGCTCGCCCAGAAAATGTTTGCAGTCCTAACGCGGAATGTCTTACTTTCTCGACAACTTATTACTTGTTCGGTGGGTTCTCTCTGTGAATAGCTGCTAAAGAACAGGATTTTTTCAGAGAAGGAATTACTTGAAAGATGGATGAAATTTGTGGCTGCAGATGGAGGATGCTTTCAATAAACTGTTGCTTCATTTTGTAAACAAGCGCAGCAAACTCAGACAAAGTTTTTTTAAATGGGCAGAAAAGCGTAATTAAATCATTCATTCCTTATTAAATTTTTTGGGAATATGCATAAACTTAAGCTGGTATAGAAAACTCAATACAACCTACTGCGACCTAAAGCCAAATAAATAAGTAGGCAAATTAGCTTTTTTGGAGATAGGTGCCCTTCTTTTTCTTCACCTGCACTTCTTTCCTTCGCTTCGCAATCCTACGTATAGCTATTTAGCTGTGGAAATAAAATAGAAGAAATATGCGACTACGGTATTTAAAGAACTACAGCTGGTTCCTCTTAACATAAATATGGAAAGTGTGCTTGAAAAGTTAATAGTTCGCTACCTATTTCACTCATACATAAAGTTTGGGTTCACTCTTGGTAAAAGGGATGTTGGAAGTGTTTCTAGGCTTTCTAGGTACCGACGAAACAGTAAAACTATTATTCGAAGAAATAGTGGGACTGTGATCCGAAGAAAGAACGGAAATCTTATTCTCTCAAACTTTAAATTGAGGAAAATAAATTTTACGCCTACCTTTGGCCATAGTGGTCTAGTAAGAAGCTAAACGACTTCAGGAAATTTTAAATTAATCGAATATTTGCTTATCAAACGGACATGAAACTTTTCTTCGCTTTAAACAGAAAACAAGGATAGAAGGAC
The DNA here is from genome assembly GCF_014805625.2 of Glossina fuscipes. Classification (NCBI taxonomy): domain Eukaryota; kingdom Metazoa; phylum Arthropoda; class Insecta; order Diptera; family Glossinidae; genus Glossina; species Glossina fuscipes. Next base: position 4,040,610 of record NW_023998464.1, on the reverse strand, counting down.
TTAAATTGACATAGTGTGCGTTATATTAAAGGTTAGGGGAATACAGAGTTCGATACAAAGAATGCAAACTGTGACCTAAGGTTGTTCGCTTAATCGTGCTATGCTCGCTAATTTACTACTTGCGAGTAGGGAGAACTTCATTTCAAAAAGCTTATCGCAGCGTGCAAATGAGTTTTACATAAAGAGACAAAACACCATTTGCTCTCTGCTCTGCTTGCTTTACATTCTAAATTTATTTATCGTACTCATGCTAGTGTGTGCTTGTTGCTATTTAATATGTTCGCTCTCCCCTCCAAAGTATGATTAAGATATATATGTCTATTAAATGCAAGTTTTAATGGTTTAAGAGTTTATTACATTATTTTACCATTAAAAGTGGAATGAGAAAATTTTACGGTCTCTCTTGTGTTATTTGGTGTATAAACATAATTCGGTACTGAGTAAGGTCACGACGTGACATTGAGAAATTCGGTTCAAATGAAACTTGTGTGCAATTTTTCTTAACATCAAAACGCCATTCGTAATAACATTAAGATGAGATGAGTGTTGGCCAAGTCTTGGCATCATCTCAGTAGCAATTGTAATTCATTTAACAACTGCCAAGATGAACATTATGACCCTCGGCGACAATAACAATACAATTTTTGCAAAGTTAGCAAAGTTTCAGTTGCAAAAACATTCAACGGCACAGACCTACAAATGTATGTATGTGTAGCATGAATCTATATGACTACGTACGTATCCACGTTACATCAGGGCGATTAAGAAGAGTGTGGATAGCAACTGCAAATATTTGCTATGTGACAGGAAAATATGAAAAATGAAAGTAATCATAAAGAGAGTGAAACTAGATATCAAAGCAAAAATATCAAATGGAAAACTCATATGTGTGAAATCTTTTCTAGAATCGCTCTAACGTACAAATGTCATGTGATAAGAAATGCGTGTTTATGCAGAGTTTTTGGTTACAGCTTGCTTTTAAATGCTTGACCCAAGTTTTTACAATGACCGTTACGTACACACGTTATATATTGTATGTGTTATCCATAACTAAGTGTGTAATCATGGAGCATGAGCGCACATATGTGTCCTTGCATTTATACGTAGCTTTTTTTTATATTTCGAGAGTGAATATGCAGAAAATAAGAAAAAACGATATTCACATTATGTCTGCATGTTTGCCAATATGCAAAGTAGTCTTGAAACTGCATTGAAACACATTGTTAAAGTGTGTTAAGTGGACAAATGCAACGATACCTCTTCAAAATTGATATTGTTTAATAGTAAAGCCTTGTATGTGTGTGTGTATATATATGTCTGTGTATATAGGGTGGTATACGATGTCTACGAGGGCAATAAAAATACTGCAGCATAACAAATACATTTGCCTGTAAGTGCGTTATAGAATCAAATTCAATATGATTTGTGGCACTCGCAACCATTGGCAGCCATAAGCATGATACTGCTTAGCTAACAGCTTATCATATGTACAAGAACATTCGGGACGAATAAATGTGTGTGCGTATCGTAGATGAATTAGCCACATATGACTCAACCAAAGCCAGCTTGGACACTTACAAATTATCAATGCGTACGCAATGCAACGAAGGAAACTGTTAATGAAATAAAACAATATTAACAGAAAATATCAGCAATAAAACACTTTTGCTAACCCCATGCACGTAATTGCACACACGCATCTAATATGATGCCGTTATTGCATGCATTCATATTTCAGCGTACGTACGCAGAGAGACAACAAATACTTGGCAATATCGTTAGACGCAACGAAAATCTATAGTCAATGTTATCCAAACAATTCTAACAGTTTCAGCCCAAACAGAAACCGAACTGCATCTGGCAGATTAACAACAAACTCTCTTGAAATTGTATATAACATACATACATATGCAGTCATTTGTCTATTTAATGTTACGCCTTTCCACTGTAGACCATTTTGTAAATTAATTATGCAGGAATTTAGCATTCGAACTTGTATTCTCAGATCAGATCTAAATAAATGTTTAAAAAAAAGAATGCTTGCAAGCAAGAGAACGCATACTTTGTATAGAAAAAAGTTAATTGTCAAAAACGAAAACACGGTATATTTTAGAGGACTTGTGGAGAACTGAACATTATCCGAAAGCCGTTTATCTTTTATAAAGTTCTTGATTAACTTGCGCAATCTGTGTGAATGCATCTATTTTTGAACTACTTAGGACTCGTCATCGTTCATCTTTACATATAAAAAAGTACAATAACAACAACAAATTATATTTGGTTGAGGAGGTAGAGAGTAGTTAGTTCAACGATTTTTTTCGATCAATAGATCGGTCTTCGAAGACATAGGCGAATAGTTAAGAAGTAATAGAAGTATATAAAGCATACTCTGAATAACTGTGAATTATGCTGCAGTTGCTTGTTTATTAGCCCAATTTTTTGCGAAATTTCATTAACTATAAATTAAAGAGTATCACATCTCCAGATTGTGTCGACAGTCATCTAGTTAGATTAACGCTCTTGACGGCCGTAAAAATCATGAACACAACCTGCACAACCCCTGTAGCGCGGACCTCTACAAGTTGTAAAGCATATTGGCCGTTGATAATCTGCGTTTTATAGATTTTTATAATGCAGGGTTTCGTCATATCCGCAATAATTATTATAATAGCTGTGACAACTAACTACTATTACTCATCGTAGGCACCCAAGCCAAAATGGTTGGAAAGCAACTTCCAACCGAGTAATGAAAATATTAGATCGAAAAAAAGACTTCGGAAAGGAATCGGTTTCTGCTTTATCGCCCAAGCAGGCAGAATGGTTTCAACTTTTATTGACTTAAGTGGCTCTCACTGCTGGCACTCAGTTTAAGTTGTTTCGGTGTAAGGGAAATTTTCATTGGTTAAATCAAGAAAACCACCAGCACTAAGATAGATGTAGAAAAAGTAATAGATTAGAATATTTCGCTTATTTATTTCATATAACATTTTTTTTATACTTTCTGCACAAATACACAGACACACACACATACTCCCGCCCACTTGACAATAATTAAAAATCAATTGAAACGCGTTTGCTTATGTTTATTTATTTATTTTATGTTTTTATTGTTTTGCTTTATCGTTCGTTCATTTGTTATAATTAATGTTTAATAGTTTAATAAACGTTCAGATTTTTATATATATCTATATGTGTATAAAGTTATTGATATTATCTTTATTTGCATTTTTCAAATTTATTGTCCTGTATTTCATTATAAGTTAACATATAACATATTATTATTATTATTATTCTTATTATTATTGTTATCATTATTAATATTATTTTTTGCGGTTTTTTTGTTTTCGTTTTAATGTTTCTGTTTATTCTTAGCGGTTTTTAAACATAACGTGTATTATGTACTATACTATGCGCGTTCGCTTTATTTAGTATGGGTGAGAGTGTATGTAAGTATGTATTTATTTATGTATGTATTTATATATGCATGCATGCTTGTGTATTTTTTTGCTCTATACATGGCTGCTTTTATTCACAAGAGTATTAATGTATTTATTGTACAGATCGTTTCATTTATTTTAGAATCCAATCATATATAGTTTTTGTTTTCACATTTTTCATATCATTCCCCTCAACAAAACTAAAATCATTTACAGTAATTTGGAGAATAAATTAAAAACAAACCAAGAACGGATTACTATAATATAAAAGGAAGATCAAATCAACTGGCATTGATACCCTATATACTATGTATACAATGTTGGTTATCTTAAGGCAAGTACCTTGAAGCCTGAAAATCTTAAGAGTTACAATGGAATTTAAAACACACATAGATTGTATTATGTTATTCGTGCCGATATTTTTGATTTCTTAATCCTAGTCCTACCACGTGGTTTTGTTATGAATCCCATCACAACGCGGCTCTTAGCCAATTACCAGAATTATGGGAACATTTTGTGTTGTGAAACACTATGTGTTTGTGTGACACTCACTTGTCCGCTTAGGGCTACGTAAAGCTAAGCATTTCGACCAATATACTCTCCAAGCTATATCGCAAGCTTGATAATTTCTGAATCTTTTTGGAAAACCATCTTAAAAATATGACAAGAAGCAAGTCTCGTAACAAAAATGTACCAAGTTTCAGATTATCTGTGTCAACGTCGATCTCGAGGGTTTGAAGTAAAGAGACCGAAGTTTAACTTTGTCATGAGAATATATTTTCTTCAACATAGGAACCGTGGACCACTTTTGAGCAATTTATTATTTCTGTCGGAGCAGCTCCTTCCATTTCTGATTGATTGAAATTACGCATACAAGCTTTAGAAACAGCCTCATTGCTTTCCAGTGTGAACGCGTTCATAATCGATGAATTAAATATTGAGGAATTAAATATTGCGTCTAACTATTCATATTTCTATGCCGGACAGCAATAAATTTCAACGAGTGGAAAGTTTATGTTCGTTTATGGCCGAATCTTTTACATACGCGACCTTTGCCTTAGAAAAGACTAAAAGAACGAACATAAATAAATTTTTGTGCTTTGCAATGTTGGGTGGGCGTGGTTGATTTTTTCCTTATGTGTGGGATACACTTTGAAATTTTTGTCGAACTTCTGTTGTAATTTACGAGTACCGAGCAACAGATGACAAAACGAGGCGGTTTCAGCCTATGTTCCAATTTTCCAATATCATCAGGACAGGCGGACAAATTTGATACTGGTTAAGAATATGTATATTTTAAGGCGTCTCGTCTAGACAAAGATTTTGATAAAATCCAGAAATTTTTAAAAACTGCAATATTGGGAGGGCGTGAATGTATAGATATCACACGATCGTCCACCCAAAATTTTTACCGTTTTTTTCCCCCCACCTTATGATTAGGGACCAAAAAGACCCAATACAGAGGTATTCTTCATTTTTGCGGTACAACCGGTGTGCCTCTTGACTGATTTGGACAATTTTCATTATAAAATTGATGTCAAATTTGAAGTCAATAGGTTCATTTTTGCTATCATAGGAGCGCATGGGACAAACTGAGAGAGAGACATGCTTTGATCGGTTCAGATTTTTATCCTGATCAAGAATATACATTTATGGGGTCTTTGACGCGTCCTTCTGGGTGTTGCGAATGTTTCGAATATAACTTATCCTTCTGCAATTGATATAAAACCGGATCAGTGAATAATTACTAAATGAAATTCGAGAGAGATAGAGATAAAGAGATAGAGAGAGAGAGAGAGAGAGTAAGAAAGAAAGAAAGAGAGAGAGTGAGAGAGAGAGAAGGGGAGAGCGTGAGAAAGAATGATGGAAATGCAAACAACCCGGCAATGGCCAACAAGAATGTAAAAGACTCTTGAAGATCACTACTTAACACGATTTCCACGATATTAAAACTAGCATAAAAATCAATAATTAAGCAGCGCTTGATTCTCACGTCACGTTCCTTATAAAACATCAGGCTTTAAAAGGCGTAACGGCTTTTTATATATTTTTCGGGAAATACTACCTTTCTATTGATAACCACATTTTTAAGCAAATAATCCGCAAGACATTTTTTAGATAGTGTTTTCGTCAGCTGTGATTTCGCAACCTTATTTTGTAACAGAGATGATATTGAAGTGTTTCGTCATATTGAAACAAAGCCAGAAAAACCCATAACAAGAAAATAACATTGTTTTCTCTTATGATTACTGAACAGCCACCGCGCCACAATAGATCCCGAAGTAGAAATCTGGCCTGATATACGATGTGCATAGTTCGACATATAAGCGAATGGAACATGAAAGGAAATTACAAGCTGTAGTCCTTTGCAAGTGGCTTTCTTTTTCAAGTGACTGGTGAGTAGTTCATTACTGCCGTAAGGCATTAGCCAACCCGTGTGCATTATTGTCCGCTAATGCAAACACAGTTTCTAGTTTAAATCAAATCTGAAATATCGTCAATTAGAGCGTTTTATTGATTACTAGTTCATTGACTCATCATTGCTACATCCGCGACCAATGGCTATCGCTACGCATAATTTTTGCTAAATCAACAATTTGTTCCTCGTACTGAGAATACATGTGAAAACACAAAACTCTAACAAAAAATACAAAAACTTTATATTATATAAAAATAACAACCGTATTAATAATTACAGCAACAAAAATTAATAAAAGCGAAGCAACAAAAATTTTCAAATTCGCATAAATTACAAGAGCTCTCCTGCAAAAAGCATAAGAAAAAAATTGTTGGTAATATGTTTTGATGATTGTGGAGAGATGACGTCCTTCCATGAGTGTTTACGTTAATATGTTTTTGTTTTAGATTTTTTTTGTTTGCTTTGTTTTTTGCATTTATGCAGCATTTAAATGCCATTCAATTACAATTGTTCGTAAGGAATTTATTTAATTTTTTTAACAATTAATTTATTCAAATATTTAATTACATACATACATGGAAACTTTTATTTATTTATTTATTTCTTAGTAATATATCATACAGATAAATCTGTTGAATATAATTTTTAAAAAAGCGCCTGATACTTGAACCATATTGCGCTCAAATTACAATATGAAAATTATTATTTTATATATCTTTATATATATATATATATATATATATTTTTTTTTTTTTTTTTTTTATTAATATATTGTTTAAAATGGTTTGTTGTTATTTGTTTATATTTTTTTTAATTTTTTTTTTTTCAAGTTAATTCATTAAATTCGTTATTCTGGGAAAGTTATCTAAATAGTTATTAATAAATATTTGTATTTTATATTCGTGTTTACAAGCATGCATATGTTGGAATATTTATAAATATTTATATATATGCAAAATTATAAACGTTTTCAAATCGATAAAAATTTGTGATCTTATAATATTTTGCTTTTGAAAATCATATAAATCAGTATTCGTTTCTCATAAGCTTTCACAGCTTTTTTTACTTCAAGCATTCATGAATGCATATATTTATAATTGCTGAATCACCACATACTCGGTAAGCTTGATAGAAATACAGTTGGAATTAATCGTAAATCTAAATTAGAGTCAGTCGATCTCTCTCATTAAAATCTTAAGTGATATATAACAGAGGGTTAATGAAGAGAAATTTTTCAATTTTAACTTCTACTCAACACTTTATTGATTAGGTTTAAATATAATATATGACGCAACACGAAATATAATTTATCATGAACTTGCAACCATCGCCCAATCTTTGACTAGGAATCATTAGTGCTTTCGAGGTCATAGAGAAAAGCGAATTTAGTTTAAAGGAATGTGGCTGAGAACGTCGCATACCTGTAAACTGTAACTATAAAGTTGGGAAACACAGGTCATATGTATTCGCAAGGAACCGCATGAAATTCTATCGAAACTTAGATTTAATTTTATTTGAATTAATTCGTTTGTTCTCCGATACTATACACCAGTTGCTATATAAGGATATAATAATTTTGTGCTAACGTATGCAACACTCAGAGAGATTTAGAATAGAACCACTTTTTATTATGCCGATAGATTGAGAAGGCCATCCTGAATATAACATTGTCTGTCCGTCTTTATGTCTTGTGTTTTTATGTCCAAAGTACACCACGCGATTTTGGATATATTTTGATAACATTTGGTACACTGATATGTTTTGGCCGAAGGACAACCGCTATTGAAAAAGTCTTGTATTGGATCGGATTTCGATCACTTTTTATGTAACGCCTTGGTCTAAAAAAGCCGTGAACGTTAATAGCATTTTTACTCGTTTTTAATCTGAAAATGGTTGATAACAAAACGACTCACTCATCTGTATTCAACCTATAAAACTTTTCGCCAAGTAACACATGACACAATATGGATTACATTAAATGTCGTCACTGAAATCCTAAAATCATGTCTGTTCGTCAATCATCATTCCACACTCATACGTCATCCTACGGAGTATTTGACTGACTTAATACGTGTGCCTAGAAACAGTTTTTGCAATTATTTAATTGGAGAGTGCGAGCGTGTGTGCATCTGTAAGAGTAAGTAAATTGTGTAGAAGAATATAATATTACTTTAAATTACTCGTGTAAATTACATCCATGCTAAAGAATGACGAATATGAAAACGACCATTTGTTCGATTGAGATGAATAGCATTTCGTACAAAGGAGAAAAGTCGATGTAGTCATAGAAGACATAATGAGAAAAATCCTGAAAATAGGTTAATACTCAAAGTTTCATTTGAGAAAACTAAGACAAGACGAGATGGATGGATGCCTGGACGATGGTTTATTCATTTTATGTCATTCACAGCCAATGTTCACTTCTATTCAAAGTAGTGGAAATAAAGGAAAGATTTTAACCGCCGTAAACAACTGCTAATAGTTACAATCGTTACGTAATGCATTAAAATCTTTAACTGATTTAGTGTCCGTAAGGTCCTTTAGAGTTTTTATTTAAATCCTGTTTGTGTTTTGTTAGAAAAATGCCTGATTGTGGTGTTCAATCAAACTGTGAGTTAAACTGGAAAACCTCTCGTAAATTATAGCCGATTATTTTGTTGTGGCCGTTGTGTTCATACGATGTTTTTATAAACAAACCTACGCATTTATGTTTGGCTTAATTTTTAACCATATTTGATATACGATACTCTGTACGTACGTCCGATTTTGTGTGTGTGGTTCCCTGTTTTTTTATTACTTGTGTTTGCATTTGTTTTTCGACTCGTTTTGTTTCATTGTAAACGGTGTGCAAGCGTTTTAACCAAATAATGGAGAACGCAGGCAAACATACAAATATACATTTGTGCGCACAATAAGAGCCAGTTAATTGACCAAAGAATATTTATTACAACCGCAATGGTTCGAATGACACCGACAAACAAAAAGGCAACAACAATAACAGTAACAAAAACAATAACAACAAAACAACAAATTTCAATGCACATACGTATATGCGCATACATCGTATACGGATCTGTAAAAGCATGTAAATTACGCTATAGTGATTATGGTAATATCTACATGTGTACACATGCAGGCATGAATTCCTACACTCTGCCGTATAGACAAAAAAAAAAAAAAAGAAAAAAAAAAGAAATTCTGCGCAAACATCTCCTGCAGATTATCTGACCATTTTAAATGTAACGTTTGTATAAGCAAATGATATTTAGTGCTTTAAACCATGTCCTTTGCATGCTACTTTTCTATTAACATGTGACATCACATATACGCACTGCCCGAAACATAACCAAACAAATATGCATAATTATGCACTAAGCAGAATGCAAACATAAAACTAAATATGGATTTACATATGTTCAGTTTCTTATATTACACGAATAATCGTTGGCTAGCCTTGCATTTGTCCATTGTTGCTCATACCAATACCACAAAATACCAAAATTGTGAACGCATATATTATGTACAAACGAACGTTCGTACATCAATGTCTCAGAGATGTACGAATTTTGACCGTTCTTTTTTTTTACATCTTCAGTGAGTTCTACCTTTAAAATCTTCTTTACGCCGTCTAAGCCATAGTTCATTGAACTAAAAATGTTTTGTCTAAAAATATTTAATTTGCTCACCTACCTACGTACTTTCGCAAATAGGTCACCGACACAAATGTATGTCCAAGATGCTTGTGCTTGTGGCTATTTTTTAGTAATTTTTTTACACGAATCAAGTATGCTTTCCAATGTTATCTATTAAAGTTGATATTAGCTGTATGTCTTAATTTTGACTTTATGCCACAACTGTTGGGACCTTTGTAATTGCAAAACAAATCAAAGGTTAATTTTCGACAAAGCCGCCGATTAAAGCCCTTATACTACATCGCCCATTAGGTATGATTACTTCACCTATAAGATTTCTTCATTTATTTTGCTCAAATTATTTGCAAATTATCAAAGAGTATTTCTTTTTTCCATTTAAAAGCAAGCTTTTCATGGGAGCTCTTTCAAGGAAAAAGGCACAAAACGTGAACTGGCCCGGTTCACGAATAGCAAAATACATATTTTTATTAACGGGCGTATAGCTCTGCACCTATTTTCGTCATAAAGTACTGAAGATACGTGTTTTTTTTCATTTGAAGGCTTACCTTTCATGAGATATGATTCAAAAAAATCCGGGCTCGGTAGTTCACATTTGGTGTAGTTAGTTTTTATGTCAAACTATTATTGTGAACTAATTTTCATCATGAAATAATGAACATCCAGCTTAGTTGCCGTATAAAAGTTTAATTTTTCTTGAAACGGGTATATCGGAGGTACCATCTCGTCAAAATTTTTCACATTTATTTTATATGCCAAAATAATATCTTCGGCCGATTTTTATTATGGTAATTTGTTGGACATTTGATTTTTGGATGCACCTTCCAACATGAAGAGCGTACGTTTATATGGCAACAAGCACGGGTATGGTTAAAACCTTGATATTTTGAGACGAAAACACTGGCTTATGGTATATAATGGTTGGTCTTGCCCGGCCATAAAATATTTATTTGATTTCGCTTTTGTGTTCAAAAGCAATGCGGAACTAAAATCAATTTGAATCTGTTATGAATTGACAGTTTACTTGCCTGGCAATATTAATCTGGTTTAAATAAATGACAAAAATACCCGATTCAACCGCAATGCTATCAGAATCGGATGTTATTTAAATATTGATTATAATTCCCGTATCTTCTTTATTGAAAGTTCAAAAGGAATTACGGAAATAAGTTTTTTATTCAACGTACGCTGTTGTAATTGCCTGTAATAGTGCAATAAATTAAAAAGAGCAAAACGTCTGGTTACTCCTTGGATGAGAATTGAGATGATGCAGTAATACTTTCAACGCCAATAAAAGAGCATTTAAAAATGACACGAACGAAAAATAAAAATTATAGAAACTATAGCGCTGTTCAATAGCACGTGTTCGTTTGGTAAATTTAAGGCCACTTATCGTTGAGAGATACGGCTGATGCTACAATCACAGCTGGTAGTGAGGAAAAATCAGCAAGAATTAAAGTTCTCATCGCTAAGGTAGGAAATGCCATCGATTTTCAGTTGAGAGGGTCAGTCTGGATGACGATGTTACACTGGCCTGGGTGAGCTTGTGACTGTGTTTTCTTGTCATAGTTTTTATTAACTTGTGTCAAACGTGGCTCTCCAAAGCAACAGCCACAAGAAAAGAAAAAGCGCTTGTGGCTGCTTGTGATTTCTGACCCTACTGTGATGTCGCTTAGAATACTGCTGTAAAAGAATAGTAAACTCAACTTATTGGGGAGCCAGCGATATAAATAGTTCTCCTCCTAGAAAGAAAAGCAAAGGGTAGGGAGACAAATGAATAAAATAGAACGGAAAATTTAATGAAATTAAGTTACGTTTATTAACGTTTTATATATTAATGTCGCGTTCACATGTTGCATTCAAAGCAAAATTAAATGAAGCAACAAAATCCTTTTCTATGCAATATTGCGAGGAAAAGCTTTACATCTGGATTATCAACAAAATTAGGTATATTTGTATCGGTATATGCAATTGTGCCGAGTAACTGACGGTAACTTTTGCCTGAGGGAAAAAGGAATTTTCTCGCAATTCAATCTGTTTGCTGTTTTTATTTCCGTTATGATATCACTATTCCAAAGACATGCCAATAACAAGATGGTTTCTTATCTGAAACATTCTTACGCTTTTCTTTTGACGTATAATAAAAGAGCTTAGAATTTCTAATTGAAGCCGAAGTCAGTAACATTTTCGTTGAATAAAGTTAATACCGCCTGTGTAGTATGGGTAACGTACTATACAATTATTATATTAAGGCTGTGAGAATGGTTTTTAACTTTTCTGAGAACATATTGATTAGTTATATGTATCCTATTTAAGCAAATCCTTAAGGAAAAAGCGTTTTTCACATAAGCTATCGAAAGTAATTCAAAAAGCATGCAAGAGCCGCCTTAAGTAGTATTGTTCGTCTTAATTTATTGTTGCGGTTGAATGATATATTCAACAAGAATAATGAAAGTTGCAATAAGAGGCAACAGCAACAATAACGACATTATGAATAACTACCACAAGTGTTCATATGAATGAATGGAATGGAAAAAGAAATGAGAAAGCAACTTTTACTTCTGCGCTGGTACCAGTTCCTACCATTTCGTTATGTGTCAATGTTTGGTGCTTAAATGGTGGCACTGGTGCTGTTGCTTTTACTGTCGTCAAAATGACAGTCGTCGACACAATTTCGCTATGTCGTGTCGGACCAACTCGACGAAATGCTTTACAACGCACAAACATAATTGCGCTTTTAAGTAGGTTTTCGTTGTTGTTGCTTCTGTTGTTTTCTTTTTTTTTGCGTTGTTTTGTTTGTTTTACAAAGTACCGCAAATCGTTCCTCAACTTTTCTTTTTTATTTTTTTCTTAATGTACGTACACAAACTTCTACATATATATATATATATATATATATATATATATCCTTCACTTTCATTATTTCAAATACAAAATGACTGACAAAACTGACTGTCCTCCATCCGCTTTATAACACTGCACTCAACCAACTGCTCGTCCGCCTTCTTCACAGTAGAAAATTATCATTTTCCATTTCGTTTTTGTTGTCCCTTTCGCAGTAAAGCATTCGTTCGCACATTTGTTCATAAGGGTATGCCTGCATTGCCTGGTGTGAGAGGGTGCAGACAGCATTAGCAGCTGGAGCTGTTTGTTTGAGGTATTCATTTGTAAATTGTTGCAATTAATTTCACTGACTGACAATCCTCCGGCAAAATTATGCTGAATAATAATAATAATAATAATAATGTAAAGTACGGTACGCTACGGTACGATTCCTAACGTATATTATATGTATGCATACGCACATGTGTGTGCTATATATACATTTTATTATATACATTGCATACGGTTTATAGATATGTTCTCATTTGCTACCACATGTAGCCTTGTACCATGGTATTTAGTATGAGTTATGTTCAATTTTGTTTAAATTAAGTAAAAACGGAATGATTTAAAATTTTTCGCTTTAATTTGACCTTAAATTAATTGATGCGCATATGTTGGCGTTTAGATAAAATTACAAAGCTATAGATAAATATTTATATTCACTCGTATATATGTAAAGAGTTTATGAACATATACGAATATACACGTAATGGCATTCAGAATGTGTAACGAGGACAAGCCATACTTTAAACTATTAATCATGCAATTAAAAAAGACTAACAATATAAACGAAAGCTTTTTAAATAATTATCGAGTAGTTGTCACTTTACAGTTATTTCAGTTCATTTTGAGGACATGTGATATTTAGCCATTGCATTTTCCGTATGTCATTCTGGCTGTTCTGCATTTACTTAAACTACCCGAAAAGTATTTTGGATTAACCTGCAAAACAAATGTGGATGAATTTGTTATTAATTAATTCAAGCGCAAAAGCAGGAGAACGTTGTACGAATATTACAGTTTTACGTCTCCATATACATTTTTATTCGCCAGACTGCTCAGTACATTCCACCATGTTTACCCGTTTTTGATTTGGGACACTAGGAAGGCAAGAATTAACTTTATAAACAATATTGGGGATAAAATTTTAAAAACATCACGATGTTTTCTTCAAAAATCTATAACTGGTATTAAGTCGAATGCGCCTAAATTTTTAATTGTTGAGATTTACTTGCAAGTCCAAAATGAAAGTGGTCTCGATCGGCCATCAATTAACAAACGTGGTGTTGAAGTAAGTATCCAATAGTATTTTCGAAGTGTACTCAATTTTTACCGTATATTTCGACCATATTCCATTACGCCAAGACCAAGAGCAATGAAGAGATAGCGAGTCCCATTTTTTGTCTTTGTAAAGATTCAATGGTTATATGCATATCCATCCGGTGGATGGACAATCTATCTCTTATGTAGCTCAAACCAATTTGGGGTAAACATATGTTTCCATAAATTTTTACAACCCCCCGTAGGAAAGCGTACGACTTATTGAATGCTCGTATATTCTCTTTTAGGAAAACGTAAGATTTATGAAATATTGATAAAGTGGGGTGGGGACCGCGGAAGTTTTTGCTTGTCATCAAATGTCTGCTCGTCCGTTTATTGAGATTATGGTCACAAACTTAAAAAAGAAGGAAACTGAAAAGACATCCTTGTTCCTAAATTTTCTCTGCTAACATTTATCAGAGCAAATTCGCGACAATCGACTAAGCTGATGTTTCGAGTTGTTAAGTTCCTTCTGCTAAAAACCCAATCATAGTCTTTCAAAAGTTTTGTTTGCGTTGGGAATTAAAGAAATATTCGAACAGGGACTCCCAACCATGTTATGTTGCATTGTTTTATGATTTTAAAAGAGAAAAGAAAAATTCTAATGCATCAGTGAACTACATTCCTCAGCCTCGTACGTTAAAGCAAATAATCTGGTATCCTTAGCGCACATGTATTTGCAGAATGTTTCGCTTAAAAGATATGCTATTAGTAAACGCTTACCCTTAGACAAAATTAATGACCTTAAACACTCCTTATTTGCTGCAGATAATTACTCAATTTCCGCAACCAAGTTGATATGTTGTTTATGTTTATGAAGAGAGCTTCCCCTTCATCGTTTTTATTTTTTTATTTATTTTTTTTTGAATAAATATGAAAATGAAAATTACAGCGAAGGGTTTCATTCCACAAGGCGATTATTTAGGGGCTGTAGGAAAATTTATGAGTTTGCGTCGCAGGAGTAAATAAAAGATATTAACACATCTTTGCTATAAGGTTGCCTATAAATTAAGAGTAACAAAAAAAAATGTGCTGTGAAAGTGGCATTTCATCCTCCTTGAGCAACATCCTTTGAGAAAGGTTGAATGATGATATGGGAGAAAGAGGAAATTCCCGCATTTCAGAGGCAAGTTTGTTATCTATGCAGCAATTAAGACTGCAACATCATTGCAAAATTTGGCTACAACTTTCTATTTTCAATTAAAGGCTTGAGAACTTCAAACCTATGCAAACAATAATGGAAGTCGCCACATTAATTGCTTTAATTTTGGTAGACAATGAGTTCCTTTCATCTTATCTCTGTACACATTAGGTCAATAACATAACTGCACTACACTTTCCCGAGCCTAACGTAGGACCGAATTTCACTTGTCTTACACTACCTTTATAATTTAAATACTAAACGATTGCAAGTAAAATTTCTTGTATAAAAATAAAATTCTTCAAATAGTTCTTTGGACGCTCGTTATCGCGGCAGAGTATTCGCCAGTTGACTGGAACGAGTTTTTAGGGATTATAAACAGGATGCTGAGCTAAAAATCCCATAATGGGCTTTGTAACGCCGTAGACCACAGTCAGACCATCTATGATTGGCCCCATTCACAGGAGCTTATATCCAATATTGCACTGATCATCTCGCGTGTGTAGAGGTAGAGAAAAATCGAGCCAGCTATCTAAGCCTTAGCCGAAATGAAGGCTGATGAAAATGTCTACTCATCGACTTTTTGTGTACACAAGCAAACCGTGTGAGAGCGTAGTTGCGTGAACTCCAATTACAATTAAAAAATTCCCGTGAAAATACAAAGGAAGGGCTAACAACGTACATTAATCTTAGATTAAAAAACTGCAAACTCAATTAGTAAAGAAAATCGATTGTTGCATTGAGGGATCTTAATTTCATGGAGTAACTTTTCATAGAGAAACGCTTGATAAGATTTCTTCATAGTCAAATTTCTTTTTCAATAAAATGCTCATATAGTCCAGCTACTCGACTCATATTAGTAAGCTTGGGCAGTTATGTCCTGAAATTTATAAAAATGTACAACTTTTTCAATGAAAGCAACAACTTTCATCGAAAGTAAAAACAATTGTCTTTAGTCTTTTCAACATTTCAAGCATATTTGTTGATCTTTTGACTGTTTTGTGCTCGATTAAACATATATTTAATTTGCATAGAATGAGGAGAATAGTATGCGTCGTCACTCAGCAATTTACACGTGTCCCTTTATTTAGAGCAAAGCTTGAAGGTAGTGAATAGGTTAATTTCAAAGTTGTTGACGATTACTTGCCACAAGCACTTTATTTGACCTAATAAAAATGGATTAATGAAAAATTAATGCAAAAAAAAGTTTTACGATTATCCCAAAATTCACTGTAGTCCATCTATGTCCGATTTTGATAAAAAAAAAGAGTTTATTTAATAGGGGTAAAAATTGGTCAGTTGCTTTTCAAGAGTTTTGTGAAATCTGACTTCAATTAACTTCTTAGGCGTTTTCTTATAGCAGCAGCGTAGGGCATTTTGAAGATTCGTCATCTTTTCCTTAACTTTTTATCTTCACATGCTCTAGATCTATATGAAGCTTATTGCCTTTCTCCGCTTTCTGTGCTGCTCACATCTTATTTTTCGTCCGATTTGCTTCTTTACAATAAAATAAATAAAATATGCCTATAATTTATGTACCTAAGAGTAAATGTGTGTGTGTGTATGTGTGTTTATGTGGGTGTATGATGTGCTATTGATAGTGACAACTGTATCGGAAGACATATTTATACATATTAGTGATATGTACATATTTATAATATATAATAATTTCATTGCATTTGAATGTGTGTGCATCTGTTCAATTATTATTTTATATAGAGTATTGAGTGTGCACATGGAAAAGTTATTTATGTAGTAAAATGATACCATAAACATTTTTATGCATGAATGTAACCATATTGATACGCAAGTATTCATATATGTTAACGTTACGCACTTGAATGCTTAACAATGCAATCATAATGACATGTAGATATATTTAATTATATATAGATATGCATATTTGTACGTTTGTGCTTGTGTGCCTGTACGCAATGTCATTTAATTATTAAACAGATATGTACTAACATTTGTACATGTATGTTTGCAAAGAATAAATACACAAACACCCAAATACAAAAAGATACGCACAAACACACACACATACACATACACACACACACGCATACAGTTATACTCGCATACATTCATTTCGACTTAAAATTTATCACATTAAGTAATTCATTTTCAATAATTGAGATGAATTAATATTTGTTTGTGTATATGAGTGATTGTTGAATGTTTTATTGCGTTTTGTGTGCACATATGATTTTTTTATGTAATATAAATGATATATATCTATATATGTGAATACAATTACCTAAAACACTTACATATACAGGTTATAAACAAATTATATTTATCTTAAAGATTTTATTTTATACATACATGATATGAGTAGATTTTCATCTTTTCTTTTCTTGTATCTTTTTTGTGTTATTTTTTTTTTTTGGCTTTTCTTCAATTAATTTTCCTAACTGAATGTTTTTCGAAAAATTTATAAATATCTTAACATATGTATATATATATATGTATATATATATATATATTGTATTTGTTGTTGTTGCTTGTATTTGATATTTCTAATTTTGTATAAAAGTGTTTGCTTGTCAATCTTTGCGTCGCCTTACCTATCTGACGGATTTGAAGATGACATGATGATGATTGTACAGACGAAGCGTTGTGATAGGTATTCCCTGTTGAAATCTGATTATTCCAATTTCATTATATAGTTATATGCTATTTAAGTTGAAGTTCTTTCACTTAAGTTATAAAATGTAATTTCAATCATTTTACTGCACAAACATCTACCTTTACGAAAAGTTATGAATTTCTTATCTGTGTAATCAAATAATGATATGCAGCTTCATTATCACATCATAATTGATAAATTTATATCAGCATTTACGTTGAGGCAAACAACACATACATAAGAACATCTGAGGAAGCACACGGTGTCGTATACTATTAGCGAACGCACGAATAATTTATGACTAAATATGCAGAGGCGAACAACTTGTTTGCATATACTTTGAGCCGACGGCAAAACTGTTGCTTCATTATCCTGGAGCAAAGAAGACTTAAATTGTTTCTGATATACTTTTTTAACTATTGGACATGAAAGTGTGCACGCTTGGAGAACAATGGCGCTACGCTCTCTATTGAAGGAAACTACATAAAAGAGAAAGTATCGTAAGTATTTTATTAGCCCTCGGGAAGTGCATGTAAGTTTTGCAGTGCGAGTTCCGTAGAGTTCTATTTCAAGACGTTGTTCTTCTTCTTGAAGGGTGCCGATTATAGTTTTCAAGGCAAATACTCACGTTGCACTTTATAGGCATATGCTTGCGGAAAACAGTAGAATTCATATGTTTATCAAACAAACACTGTGTAATATATACTCTAGATATATTTTAATTCTTAAAGCCTGAAGCCCGGGCATGTGTGATTCCATAGTTGCGATTAAGAACAGACAGGGCTTGGGCAAATAAAAAATAAACAAACTTTAGGTGATTACCGATACATTTTACAAACGGACGAGAAACCAATTCAATACACTCTACGATACACAATCCAAATATCCAAGCTATCCATATCATCGAAACTATTAGTTAATGAGAGAATTCTTTTACCTAAAAAGCTACGGCAGCATTCGAAGAGACAGACACTCAATCGTGATTTGACCCCTAAGTATGTTGACGATTTTAATACAAAAATTGAAGATATTTAATATATCCTATGACAAATCTTCAATATTCATCAACTCGACCAATTTATAAAACTACGAGAAACTTATTAACTGTGAATTTGTCGGTTCGGAATGACAAGTGCTCAGACGAACGGTATGCAAATGACAAAACATTTTCAAATATTTAGTAAATTTCTTGACTCCCTGTCCCTCTGCAAGTGAACGAATCGCAACTTGATTCGTGGCTTTCAGCTAATGCTATTTTTGCGAAACTTTCAGCAGTATATTGATTTTAACCAGCGATTAATTATGGATATATTTGTCGTCAATAAATTGATAAGATTATACATAGTATAGTTAGTGACGTATACTTTTGCTAATTATAAGACAAGTAGCAAAATTATTACACTTCAATTTTTCACTGGCTTGCAAACTCTTCTATGTGAATATTGATCAATTAATTCAAACATCTGCTAAAACTGCGAATATTTCTCTCTTAAGGCTATCAAAATACGTTTATTCACGGTTTATTTAAATATACATCGGTTGCCAAGGAAATTTAAACACGCAATGATAAAAAATCAAATGGAGTCAAATAAAATCTTTCACATATCCCTGAATAAATTTTAACCGGAAAGGAAATTAGTTGATAGGAAGACGGTATGATTTCCTTTCATAATAATTGCTTATGCAGTACTTTCCAATTGTATCATTTCAGCAGAATATTAAAGGTGACCCTTGGGCTTCTGCTAAAAGTTGTTTCGAGCCGTTAACTTAATTTACAATTTTCAATGCAGTTATCCCAATAAATTACTAAAACATTAGAAAGAATTTTGCTTTTTGTATTATCATAGAACTTTTAACTCTGTTTACTTATAAAAGTTTCAATATCTTTGTAAAACAAAAACATTTGTTAGAATAATAAGAAAAAGATTTTACTTAGAATAAAAGTCCATCACCGTCTCGTTCATAATCACACGTGCCTAAAAAATTCGCTTTCACGTGTTGTCTTCAGTATTCTATCGGAAAGAATAGCACAAGTAGTTAATCCTTCTCTCGCAAACCGAGAAAACAGAACAAAAGGATATATAAGAATAGTGTGCAGAGTGTGTGGTAAATTTGCATTTTTCAATTAAAAGATTGACTTAAAATTGTCTGAATTTTCTTGCTTCTTATTCGCAGAAGAAAAAATACAACATTTTTGGATAGAGAAGTAAATAGTTATACCGAAGAAGAGAATATAATTTCTCTATGAAATTTTCAATATTTATATTTACGCACAGTAGCACGTTTCAACGTATAGCTGAAGGCGAGCATTAAGCTCAATTTAAAAACAATTAATTTTAATTTTTAGCAAATAGCACTGCTGAGGAAGTCTATATTATGTTTGCACAAGCGTCGCAAGAAAAGAAAAGTGACTTACAAACAAAATAACGCAAACGAATAGAAGTAAGGACCAGCTTAAGTCATATGACTCTGGCCCGTAAGGTGTTATAACCTTGTGAAGCAGCCAAACAAACAAAGAGCTCATAAGTAGAGCTTAAAATTGGCACTTGGAACTTTTCCAAGGCGATTAGGCCAAACTATTTCAATTTTGATGCTTACCTATCAGCAGAGCATAGAGGCATATATTAAGTCTCTCAGAAAAGAGAAAGAGAGTCGATAGGTAGCCGGTCGGTAATTGTTACGCCTTTACCAACTGAGTGAATGCTCAGTTGGTCCATGACCAAGTATGGTCAAACCACACTGAGGCTTGACGCTTGTCGCGACGCTTACCTACGCGGCCATACGGCAACCGCATGTTTACGGCTGTTGCAGAAGACTAAAATATTAAAGAGTAAATTGTAAAGAGTAAAATATAAAAAACGACTTTCCGAAGGAACCGTTGGTTTCAAACTACGTTTCTTGAAAATGTCTAAATTATTGGAATAAAGGAACTAAGAACAGTTTGCGTTTGCCAATAAACCTACTATAAATGAAAGTATTGTTATTATATTAACTTTTCCTTTTTTTTGTTGCAACAGCATGGCTACGTGAACGTTTTACATGGATTTAAAAAAATCGCAAGTACTCTCGCAAATTTTAACAATCTTAAAAAAAATGTTTCATATTGAATTAAATTTTTCATATTGAATTAAATTTTTGTTATGGGGAATTGAGTTACTTCACGTTGTTCCAATAAATAAAACATCTTAAGCGGATGAAAGAAAGGGTCAAAGACATTAACCATAAATTTTTTAGGGTGTTTAAGAAGTTGTGCTTGCTTAGTTATTCACTGTCTTTGAATATCCGAAGCAGCACGTTTTCCATAGTAAGTGTAACGCGGTGACGGTCAGCAAGAAAGTGGGAAAGAGAGGAACAGAGAATGGTCAAAGTCTAATGGACGTGTGCCCAATTGTTAAATGTTATATTTTCGTCGATTGAGCACTCAGTATAGCCACGGCCAAGTACAGTCTATAGCACTGAGCGAATACCTCTGAATAAATGTAGCGATTCTCATCCACTCGGCTACTCATGCAAGCTACTTGTTGACTCACAAGAACGGATCAAATCGTATCATTTATGTTCGACTAATTACTTGAACTGTGGCCCAATATCGTGCTTTTGCTTGCTTTTATTTATCCATGTTATTTTTTTGTCCTTTCCTAATTTCAGGACATTTTAAACAAGGTTTGAAGTAAAAGAAAAGCGTTGATCATTTTAATTACTGTACTTTTATGTCACCTCGTTAATCACAGGAAAGCTTAAACAATAAAAAAATGAGAGATGATATAAAGAAAATCATCTATAAAAAATTTAACAAGACTTCCTAAGAGAAAACATTTTTGTAACGCGTAAGTGTTTGTGCCTCTATTGAATGAGTTAAAATAGAGGAAAAGGCTGCAGTTTATTAGATAAACACTATTGAAACAATTATATGCACTTTACCACCGAATTGTGCCAATGATCTTCGTTTTAGGCAAAAATATATTAAACGTGATGTTCAGTTCTTAGATAATCGATAGTAAGCAATAGGAGGCGTGTAGCGCGTATATTCACATATAATGCAAAGTTTATACTTTCTGTTTAAAATTTTATTAATTTAGGAAATAGAAAGGTGGAGAATGAATCAACGATCGGATCGACGGACGTGACTATGATCCCTCTATGACAAGGAACGGGATCGCTGAAGGCTATTTTTGGATGTTGCAAACTGCTCGAACGCTTTAGTAACCTAATATCTTTTGCTGATGGCTATAGAAATGAATAAAAATCTTTCTATATAAAAGAAATATTTTTCTATTGCAGTTTTTTTTGTTGTTTTTTTAGCTTTTATTCATATTATTTTTCCATTTAATGCTTTAGTGCCGAAGACTCCCTCGGGGAGAATATATGACAGATTCACTGCTAACATTGAAATCATTCTTTTTTTTTTTCTTCATGACTTTCATTGGCAAAATGAGGTGAGCTGGTGTTGGTGAAAACTTGTATTTGCATTAAAGTGACCTAAAAAACAGAATGCATTTTCGTTCGCTTTTTCGTTTAACATTTTGTTTAGCATTTAGATCGCTTAGTTGGTTTGATTTATAAATTTTTCAACTGTGTCTGATCCACTTGACGAACATTGTGAACGAATTCTACGCTATATCGCTTATGGTAAAGTGTTAACCTAAATCAAATCAATCCGTCCTCATTCTGCTTTAAAATTAATTTTGCATTGTAAAACTGCGCCTTTTTCCCTAAACAAAAAAAAAAAAACCAAAACCTTACAATCGAAAGGGAGGATTTTAGATGTTAGGTCAAATTTTTGAGCTTGAAAAATTTTTCTTAATGTAAAAGGTAGTTAAGGGAGGTGGGGGAAAAGGCATGCAAATAGTGTTATACGCGAACGCTATTTGATAAAACCTACTGTATTGCTTGACTGACTTTTACAGCGAACAAATTACATACAAAATAATAGAAGAATTCTTTCTCTCCTTTTGCTTAAAACTGCAATTTTCAATATGCCAACAAAAACACAAATCTTGAGCTGTATGCCCTTTAAAAAGAAATCCTATCCTGGTGTGCTGTTTTTTTTTTTTTTTTTTTTTTACACACTTTCGCTGAGTTTAATGCTAAAAAGCAACAAAATTTCCCTTTTTCCAGATGCTTTGTGTTTCGCTCGTTTTGTGGTTTGTATGATGGCCCTGATGGTTGGCTAGGGTTTGCGTTGTGTATATTTTAACATTTGTGCTATACCCTGCTGCTGGGCGAATAAGTTTATATGACAACAACATCGCATACTCTAAGCGATATGTTATCGCCAACGTACGTAAGGGATTTCTTATATGTTATGCACAACATGTACAGTATGTATGTATGTATGTACGCATAGTTACAACATATATGTAGACTTGAGATGATATAAAAATACCACAAAGTATAAAAATCTCCGAAAAATACAATAAATTTTATGCATTACAAAATGTTATTCTTCTTCGAGTGCACATGTATTTATGCGTGCTTGTGTGCTTGTGTGCTTGTGTGCTTGTGTGCTTGTATAAGAGTGTAACTCCTTTTCTCTTTTTGTCATAAGTACGTGAATGCAAGTGTGAATTTTGCACTTACATGGTAAACTTTTTATTACATGGCTGTCTGTCGGCGTTAGAGTGACTGAGACGCTATGCGTTAGCACGACCTTCTTTTACATAAAGTTTGCCAGGAATAATCGCTTCAAATATCTCTTCTCATGCTTACGTACATACGTACATACGTACATACATATACAATGGAATAGTACACTTGTTTTCCCACCCTCACTTCAATATCTTTATAGATATGTTGTATATGCGTGTGCTTGTGCATTTATATAGATACGTACACATCATGAGTATACTTATTTACAATTGAAATATTTTTTTGCTTTTCGTTCAACTTTAATTTTTACTAACTAGTGAAGGAGGTATACTTGTTTCGTTTGTCCGCCTGTCTCGTCATCTATGCTGGAAAATGTCGGGGACGCAATTTGCTAATGAAAAGGTAAAACGCTTACCCCAATAGTTGCCAAAGTTGGCAGTCTACACATATTACGAAGAAGGGAAAGGACATTTACAAATTATTTTCCTAACCAATTGTAGGAGACTTACTTACAAAAACACTATTAGAGGACATATACGTCTTAAATTTCTTAAAAATATTTACTAAGAATAACAAGCAGAGGTTAGTTGATAATGCATTTAATGAACCAGTAGGCACGCCCTCTGTGTAACGAAAGAATTAAGCAATTTTCATTAATTATGATAAGTATTGAAGATTCACATCGACGCGAATATATAATAATTTTGTTCCTTGTTATATCTTTTGGGTAACAGCAGTAATTGTAATAATATTGACAATAATGACAATACAATACAACGACAAGTGTTCATGTCGTTATGAATGTGTGTCTGTGCGTCTAT
Organism: Glossina fuscipes; assembly: GCF_014805625.2. Lineage (NCBI taxonomy): Eukaryota > Metazoa > Arthropoda > Insecta > Diptera > Glossinidae > Glossina > Glossina fuscipes. The sequence continues at coordinate 4,016,715 of NW_023998464.1, read as the reverse complement.
TTGTTTGTTGTGTGTATTTGTTTTTCTGTGAATGGGAAAGTGTATACATATATATATATATATATATATATATAAACATTATTCAACAGTTAAATATTATCGTTACATTACATTTCTTTCTCTATTATTTTTCCAAGTTTGATTATTTTCCTTTAAGGTTAGTTCGGTGTAGATATTGCGTAGATTTGTGAGCCGTAGAAAAATGTACATAATGCCACAACTAAACTCGTACCGACGTTAACTGTACGTTGGCTACCGAGTTTCGTAACTGCTTCATTGGTGATAACCCAAGGAGATCGCGGTGACGGCACTACCGGTGGAGTTTTATGCGTCTTCTCGTAGCTATTTCTTGCTGGCAACTGCGTATGAACTAAAGTATAAAAGAAATTCGGATAAAAAGGAATAAAACTCTTTCCGCAATATCATTTCGAATGCATATTTATAAAAATAACATTAAGTACATACGCATACAATTCATATGTATTCAACTGGAACTAGGTTACGTTTCAAAGGGTATAAGTGAAAGAAACCAAATATAATTTTAATAGCTTTTAAAATTCATCGCCATGACAACTTGATGGCAAAGAAAAGATGTTTTAAGGACTACTACACAGAGCGCCCTAGCTGCCTGTGGTTCCGCATGAATTACCAGGTGAATGCATACAGACAGCAAGTGCCGTCAAGAATCAAAATCCATTTAACTCTGTAAGAACGAGCTACACAGAAGACAGCTATGAGGTCGTCTTCTTAGAATACAATTGGGAAAGACTATATCCTTCCTAAACCATTTCATAGTAGTACACAACATTAACGTTCCATATGTAGCTCGAATATGTTTTATTATTAAAACTAATTGCTGTTCAAAACGCGGACCACTTTATTGTCTGGTAAGCGTGATAGTTGCAGTTTTTTATCGTTACGACAGCTCCGCTATTTCATGTAGAAAACCTTACAGATTTGCATAAGTATCGTGAATCTTAGTTGAAAGAGCAAGGGCGAATGTGTCGTCAGCCATAAGCCTGCAATGCCAATTTCCCTTCTTATGTAAGTTATAACTATTTACTCGATTTTCCGCCGAGGATTTTTTTTTGCGAGGATAAGAGTGGCAGCGCCGAGCTCATATGGTCGGGGTGCTATGTAAAATGAACATTGAGCATTGTGCTTATATTAAATAAAGTGTAACCAGCTATAGTTTGTCGAAAATTAGATATATGCCCATGAAATTTATTTAAATTGGGTATATTGGTTAGGACTAAAATATTCTGCAAGCAGTAGAAGTTGTTAAAGAAAGACAAGTTAAAATTATAGGTAAGATGTGATATTGAGAACAATGGGATATTATGTATATTTTCGAGTACGTCCGTTTGACCACAACTCTCACAAAAACTGGCGGCTTTGGAATCGAACGTATGAGTATCCGCAGAAAAGTCTGTTGGGAAGTTTGATCTCCACAGGCTTTATACGATACGATAACAGAAAAAACCAGGATCTTCTTAGCCGTTTAATCAACTGTCTCAGTTAAAAAGGAACCAAAGTAGTTGGGAGCCGAGACTTAACAAGCGTCGTAAAAAAGTTAATCGTTCGCTGGTCAATAGTTGCTAGTGCCAACATTCAGAAAATTAGAAAAGCGTCCAAGCAGAACACAAACGTTCCGGTTGCTATGGAAAACAAGGTGGTACTGTGCCTTACCTTCTTCCCATCAATGATGACAAACGGAAGTTTAAATATATAAAAACGATTCAAATTACTATTAAAAACAGGACAGACAGTATCGGCAGGGCGGAAGTGCGAAAATCGTGCTTGGATGAATGCATTAACGAGGAGTATTGTGCGAACGGTCATGAATTGTGATGCCAGATTTTTTTTCCATAAAAACTAGATTGTAAAACCACATAGGCTTGGGCGAACATTTACCTTACATTTACATTAAATTTACCTTCCACTCTACACTCTAGCCTTTATGTGCAAAAAAGGGGAGTTACAAGCGATCAAATTATCTGTTTTTTACTTCTTTGAGGTTTTATGCTTATTAATCATAAGGCAAACGAGGCTGAATGTTTAAAATTATTTTGTGCTCTCCTCGGCTGAAGACATATTATCTGCCCAAAAATGGGTCAAACCTAAAGTGAATATGGTAGACACCGCGATCTAGTAGATTAACTTTTCCTTAATAATACGAGCGATATGGGTATGAAATAAAAGCATTTGGAGAATAGAATGCGAAGAGCATCGTAGGGGGTGTATGAGATTCGGCGCCCGCCGAAAATAACTTTCTTACTCGTTTTGATTAACACGAAATTTATGGCAATCGGTCAGAAATTGGTGGATGAGTTATATATATAATAATGTAACTTTCTTGACAGCCCATACAATTTCGATTAGTCTCCAAAAATAGGTGAAACTTCCTCACTTCCGCAATTAACTAAAATAATGCCATTTCACAAGTTTTGATAAGGTGCGTTTTACTACAAAGGAAAGCTGCGGGCAGACGAAATAATTACACAACTACGCAGGTCCTGCATTATATTGCATCGGCAACCCTTTTTTCTTTGTTAAATCAATTCTCATTTTTTCGAATTTAGAAAATATAATATTGTAATACTTTAGGACATTTCTTATTTGTAAGGTGCGTCTCCAACGAAGTAAACCAGAATTGCTTCGTCATTAAGCATAAAAATTTCCGGGAAACATTCGAAATTATTTCCGAACGCATTTGATGGCGATAAGATTTTGAGAATGGTCTTCGTTTTCAATGTCTTGCTTATGATGTTGTCTTTTCGTTAAAGTGTCTGTAAATTTTTGGCTAACACTTGCATTCTGAGCAACATCCTAGTGGTGTCAGAAGTCACAAGGCGCTCCCAAACAATATGTTTTTCGACTTTCATAACTCTTTTATAATAAAATTGATATTGAAGGGTTGTATCCCTGCCTTGAATTATCAAAGTTGATACGAACTTACAAAGATTGTGACAATGAAAAAACATTCTCTTATGATTATAAAACGGTCACAATGCCAGAATAAGCCTCAAGATAGTATTTTCTACGGCTTGCTGATAGTTAGTTTGTCAGTGCTTTAATTTGGTATAAAAAAATGCATGATACCTTGAGCTTATTTTTACAGACAGAAACCTAGGCTGGCCCGTAAACCTAGTAAAGACCAAAAGTTTACCATGGCATTAGCAATTTTAATACGAGAATACCCAAGCAAGTCGTATCTTGTAAAGCAAGATGCTAGGAGCAAGATGCTCTCATTGAACGCCGTTTCGTTAAACTGACACAAGAAATGAAACCGTCTTGAACGAGCGAGACGCTTGACTTATTTTCATTTTATTGTGTTTGTTGGCTTTTTATCACAGTTATACTGCGGTTGTATATTTGTAATCCGGCCTGTCTTAATGCGTTATTCGTACAAAACAACATTTTCAGTTGTTTTAAGTTATTGAGTTGATGCTTTTATGGGCTTCTAAAGGGAATTGTGCTGTATTCCTTTTGTAAAATTATATATAAGCGAATGTATATATAGTAAACGCTTGACTTGTTTAATTTGTACTCTCTGCACTTGAAGCACTTTTTCAATTGTAACTTACCTTCCGCTCCGTTAATCAAACCATTTGCCGCATTGATGTTATTTGGTCCCGAGACGCCAACGCCAACTCCGTTTGTGCTACTTTCTCTATTGCTACTATAAACATTACTACCACTGGCACTACTGCTACTGCGGCCACTGTTGCTATTACTATTTCCACTGTTGCTGCTGCTTACGATGCCATTAGAAATTTCATTTTCCTTTAATGTGTTGCTGCTGAAATGTGTCCCCTTAGCTCGCACAACCTCATTGAGATCTTTATTCATATTTAATGGAGGTTTGCGGCGTGGTGTTGCTGTGGTGTGTACGTATGGCGTCGGTGTAGTCGTCGGTTTTGGCGGCAAACGTAGCTCTGCAACAAATTGAACCAATTACTACAATTTAATGGATTCGATTAGAAAATTTCATATTTTCCACTACATGTTACAAAGACCGTAAACATAATCACAAATGTGCATGCATGTGTATCTGTGCTTGTATGCCAACATATGGTATGTGGGTAAATCTGGATTCTAACTTGCAGTCGCACTCGCACACAACAGCCATCAACACTAGCCATAATGTTATCAACATCATTATTTTTGGTGCTAAAGCAGCTATTTGCAAGTGATGGAAGGGTGAAGTGCTACGGCGCTGCCCAATAAATCAATGCTGCTCGATTGCAGTTCATTTGAAATGTCAACAAATACGATGATTGAACGAATTTTTCCAATTTATTTTTTGGTAAAAATCTGGTCTGAGTTTGAATGCAAGAGAAATGCTTTCTTTTTAAAACATTTTCAAAATTGTCAAATGAAATATGATTAGTGAGTGCGCAACCAGAAATTTCGTTGTCGTCGTGCCGTTCTTATTAAAATAAAACAAATAATTTTTCTTCTTAAAGTCTTATCAAATTATGCGGAAAATTTAAGGATTTGCGTCTGCTTGATTAACTTTTCCTCGCCAATGGATTTGCAAAAGTTAAGCCAATAAGCTTTAAAAGCTACCCGACATGAGATTAAATGCGAAAAGCCCAAAAATAATCTCGCAGGGTTTAATGTATTTTGAACTTGTTAACTGAAAATTAACTGAAATAGTTTTAAATGATGCTTTAACGAATTGCTAGGAATCAATAAAAACAAATATTAATTGAATCCAATATGAATTGACCGTGATTTAAAGATGTGAAGGAGGAACCTTTCGGAGGTTGCATTCAAACAAATGTAAAATTTTTTTCTCGTTAGAATTGAATGTAATGCTTAACTCTGAACATAGGTCCACCAATTGTAATATGATTGGAACATTTTCGCCCTGAACATTTTTAGCAAAATGTTTCTGTTTTGAAATTAAATCCTAACCTGAAGCTTTAATGTTTTTCTCTCATTTCCTTCTTTCACTTACGTATGAACTTTAATTTTTGCAATTTCAAGAAAACATTTTTGAGCTTGTATTCGTTTATTGTCCCAACCGAGTATTTCAACCATTCATTCTTACATTTATTGTTTGCGTGACAGACGGTCTTTGGCAAAACGAAAGAGAAAACGAAGACGTCACATTTTTTTAGTGATTACTGCGATTGCCGAGCTTATTGTCCTTTAGTTGGAAAGTAGTTTTCGTGCCGCTCTACACGACTTGGCATATTGTGACTGACTGATTGCTTGTGTGTCCCTGCATCTCGCACAACTCATACGTAAAATCTTACTACATCTGCTCGGTAACGATAAAACGCCTTTATTGAATGCTTACGATTCCCAATAAATGTAGTCAATGAATAACAAAGGCAGAAAGCGATGAAAAAAAAATTGGGAAAATAATAATAATTCAAGCTGAATACAGAGAGCAAAACGCAAATATATACACATATGTATAGAGTGCGCTGCGCTGACTTTACAAAATGCTACTTGATTTATAGTGTCTGATCACTGGCAAATACACGGCACACACACATATACACCTATGTATAACCATTTTCTTTTTCTCTTCCTTTTTGCCTTTGAAAATTCCAACTAAATGCGCTTACTTGTATCTAAAGTTTAGTGTCGTGCTTTATTGAGGTTCAATATTTATTTAAGCGAGTCTTAGATATTGCAATATATTTATAAGTGTGTGTGTTTGTACGAAAAATATACTTTCATATATGCACATTTGCTATACGTACCTTGCAAACGAATGCGGGCCTCACTTTTGCCTAAAGCGTTTACGCTGGAGCAGCTGTAAGCGCCAAAATCAGACTTCATGATATGACGTATCGTCAGATTAAGATGCCAAGTGTACATGTTAATCATGCCCTCCGATATGTTGTACTTGTTGCTGTTGTGCAGTTTTAGGTTTCCTGCTCACGTTGTCATTGTCGTCGTACAATTTTGTTGCAATATTTGTTTTTTTTTTTTTTTTTTTTTGTTTATATAAATTTTAATTTAGTTTTATGTTTGAATGTCATGAAAATAATGGCGGCAAAATGGGATAGTAAAACATATAGAAACACAGAGATATACATAGATAGTTTTGCACGCTAAATATAGATATGAACGTAAATTTATAAACAAACGCAAAAAAAAGAAAAATTTGCCATTTGCCATAAAATCTTTTCTTCGCAAAAATTCTTCAAGAAGCGAAAATTTTTAATATAAAATATGTCAATGTTTTGTCGCTATATCTTTGCGTCTTTTCGTCTGTCTGCCTTTCTGTATATCTGTCTGACTCTCTTTTCGTTGTGCACATGTTCTTTATACTGTTTATCTGTCTGTTTGCTTGAATTGAAGCTTTACGTACGTACACAACACATAGATGACTTACCCTCGTTGCGATACCAGCCATTTAATGGTTTTGGATAAACCTCCACAATGCATTCTAACGTTACCTCTCGCTCGACTGGGGCTGCCACCAACTGATTTACGGCTTTGATGGATGGCGGAACTGTGCAACATTTTTAATAGCAGCAACAGCAACAGCATATACAACCAACACATTGGAGTAAATATAAAGCAGACAAGCACAGATGTATCAGCAGGCATCATCATCATCGTCGTCATCATCGTAAACAAAGCAAACAAACAACAAAAAATAGAAAGAAGAAAATAAATAAAAACAAATAATATTTGTGTGTAAAGGAGTTTTCAAGTTAAATTCTCATAGACGTTGTGTAAGCTATATTCGTAGCAATAGTTCGGGCGCAGCAGCAACGACTGTGGCAGGAGGTGTAACAAATTGTGGGATTAAGTGCATTGTAAAATGCTTCTGTTATTTCCTTCTGATCTGCTTTGTTATGCTTTAATTTTTTAATATTCTACTTCAGTCTCCGTCTGTTTTTGTCTTCCCTTTGCTGCCGCCGCCGCAGATGATTCGCTTTGTATTGTTTATTTAAGGAATTTAAATCTTAATTTAATGTTAATGCTAACTTGTCACATTCAACGTTACCATAACTGCCACTATGACTACTACTACTACGCTGCTGCTAATACAGTCACTGTTTGTATGGCTACTGCAAGAATATGTTTATTTTTTGTCAACAATATGAGTCAGTTGATGACGATAATGGTGTTAGCGATTTGGGAATACAGGATATATACTAAAAGATATCGTATTACTCCATTTAATGGGTCATTGCTTAAAAATCTTTAAAACATATAATCACATTCATACCATACATATACACATTAAAAGGAAAGGGGAAAAACATTTCTAATGAATTAACTTGATCTTGCTGCGCTTTTTATATGTTTACGTTTATGTTCATATATGGCTTTTATTACTTAATTAAATTTAAATTCATTAAAAAACTTATTAAGAACTGGAACTTTTTTGTTCATCACATAGCAGATGTCGCAGTTCAAAACGCGAAAAATCAAAGTGACAAGAATGCATATATATACAAACTCTCACATGGAAATTTACCCTCGTATGTTATACAAGATGCTTAACATAAATGCCACGTTCTAAGGACTGCAAAGCCTTAGGAACTATGTTAAAATCTACAATTTTGCGAAAATTTTGTCATCTAGCAAAAGGTTACAGTGCGAAAAACAATCTAAGGTATTATGTGAGAGTGTTTAAGGTTATAATTCCTCTTAAAGTTATAAGCAAGACGACGCTGCATACAGGATTTTTTTTCTTTTAATATGACCGATCAGAGGATGTTCCGTGTAGGTGCAACAATGGCGATTATAAAGAAATGGGGAGAAAGGATGAGCTGGAGGATTGGTCGGCGTCTAGTAAGTGCAGATGCTTGAAAGGTAAGTGCTATGCTTTCACTGTCTGATAACCATACGTAGTTACGATGAAAGTAATCTCTACCGCACTCAGATTCGAACCTGCAAAGAGTCCGTTATTACTGCTGATAATCTAACAATAATCGTTTAATAAAAGCCACAAGACAAGAAGCATTAATATAGGTTGACATAAAGCAATAACCGTAATTAATTATCAACAATGGATCCAGTAAATGCGAATCGAAATTTGCCATCTTACAAGCGAGCCGCCTTGTTGCCGACAAAAGGTGCAAAGCTTAAAGGCGACCACAAATGTGGTTCTGTGATATATGTAGCCATTTGAACAGTTACTATCACCAAAATCTTAGCAAATTCATAAAAACAACCATCTCATAAAATAATAGGTCATGAGAGTAGGAACTATACACTTTTTGCATCTTTTTGCCGTTCACCTTAAAGGAAATGCTTGGTTATCTATTCGGCCGCTTGTTGCATCAAGAGTTTTTTGAGTATAACAGAATGATCAACTCAAGTTCGTGTTCGCCTCTAGGGCTATGTGTGAACTCGGATAATGTGACACCTGTCGGACATATACAGAACTACTAAGGGTTGTAAATGCAGGAAGAATCGATTTACAAGTTTGAATTTCTGAAAAAAGCGCTACGGCAAATAGCTTCAGTTTCCAGAGCTCTTCTGGCTTCTTTTTTTCGTTGCACATCGAGCAATTTAAAAAAAGTTAATAATAATTTTGAAGTCATTTTGTATTCGTCGCTTTTGTAGCTCACTAAAAGTAGCTACAAGTTTTCATGGTGATTTTTTTGCTCTTTATTAAAATTTTCTGTTTAGTTTATCATGCCAAAACCAATAGCCACAAAAAGAACTCGCAGCATAAAGATAACAGGCGTATCGATTATGTATTGTAAATTGTAGTGAATTCAGAGACATCATCAGTTATAAAACATTTAGAAGAATTTAACATAAGACCCGTCTTTTATTGCGCCGATCGATGCACATAGTGAAGCGATCTGAGCTCGCCTGTTTATCTATCCCTCTAATGTCTGTTCACGTATTTTGGCATCCAACGTATAAATCGCAGTTTATGAGCTTTTTTAAATGAAACTTGGTATACTGACGTGTTGTGGCCATAGGGCGGACGCTGGTGAAAATGGTGCGGATGAAGCCACCTTTTCCATCTCGCGTCATATAATGCCTTATTTTGAAAAGTTTTTGTACGGGAAGGAGTACTAATTTTTAAAACTTCTCGAGAAAACTCGCTGAGTAATATTTCGATACTTTCACATTCTAAATTTGGGTCGACTGTGGCAATTTTTGAACCCGTTCATACATTTCCGTTCCTATGAAGCTAAAAAGCTCTTATTCTCAATATTTCACGGCCAAAATAGGTTCAGTTTACAAAGAAATTAACTTTAACGCACTTAGACTACGTACGTATATTTTTTGGATACCAAGGCATATAAAGTCTCTCAAAAAATTTAAACCCTTATATGCCAAAAAAGTCTAATTGTGAATGTTTTATTAGAAATTTGTAAAAATATTGGCCAGCGGCTTCTCCAGGTAAAAATTATAAATAAATGGGAAATACGAGGGTACATAGCAATTAAAGCCGATGATTATGGCTTTTCTCTACATGAAATAAAAGTTTTCCGTTTTATATTATTGATTTAGTCAGCGCACGACGACGCTAATTATGGAGCGCTCAAAATTCTTCTTCTTCCAAATTTATTATCTTATTTTTTATTTGAAAAAATCTGCTGCCGAAGTCCCTAAAAAACGTTCATAGGTTTATGGTGATGCTGCTCCATCATAGGGCAATCGTCGGTTTTGGGTTCGACTGTTTAAAAATGGCGACTCGAATTGACTAAAAAGGCGTTTTTTTGACTACTTGTTGCAAGAGTTGTCCAGTATACATTTTTGCAGTTCGAATGGGAAGTTCTGCCACACCCAGCGTACTCACCAGGCGTGGAGCCTCCTGATTACCACCTGTTGAGATCGGTGTAGCATGGCTTTACTGACATGCGGGCCCGCAAAGTTGACGAAGTGCGACTAGGTGAGTAGGTCAGTAGGTGGATCGCTACCAAATCAGTATCGTTCTCTCGACACGGTTTCGACAAGTTGCCAGAAAGCCGGGAAAAAGTTGTAGAAAACCATGACAAATATTTTAATTTTCTCAATAAATGCCCTTTTTAAGTGAAAAAAGTACCAACTTCCCAATATGATGAAAATTTGAGCGATACAGATCTATTCCGTGAAACTCACCCCATATAAGACTTCTCCTGACTAAGCTCTTTAGAAAACGGTTTAATTTTTAATATCGTATGATGAAGATTGATCAACAGTGATATTTTTGGGTAAAAATGATCAGTACGAAATTTTGATTACGAAGGTACATTATTTAGACAAGAGCATATATAGAGGTAATCCTGATAAGCAAACTCTTTTATTGCAGGAAAATTCTAATTTCCATTTTCTTGAAAGGTTTGCAAAATTTGGATCGCGTCATGTGATGTCTCGGGCATCCTCCAATATGCGAGCTTTCATAAAAAGCTTATATTTGCATGAAAATAATACCCAATTATTGGTATATTATTACTAAAACGAGTGAACACCTTAACTAGGCGAAGTGATATCGAGTAACTAAGGATCGACTTTGCTTCACTGTAATGTTTCTACTTGCTTTTATCTTACAAAAAAATGCAACAAGAAAAAACATATCAACCCCAAGTGCTAGAACATAAACCCCAATATCACCAATACTAAAATAATAACCCTAACAACAAATAAAACACCCTCTACATCGACAACAACAGTAGAATAAATTCAGCTAACAACAAATATGGCGATTAAAATAGTTCAATAACTATCATAATTGCAGGAACGAGTGCAGGAATAAGAAAACGAATCAAGTCAACAGTATTAATAACAATAATAATAACTAACACGAGACAAAATTATATTTAGTTACGGCCGAATATTCCAACTCACTACCGTTATTTTAAAATAAATCTTGAAGAAAATGAAGGAAGAAATTAATGCTTCATTACATCGAGTAGTCGCGGCCGATTTTGTATGTCTTACAAGCCCAGGATCGTGCAACTTGTTATTGTTGCAGTTTCTGACTAATGAAAGAAAAGCGAGTTCTATTCGCACCACTAAAGAGTGGAGTTATGCAGCACCCAGAAAGAAGCTTTACAGACGATTATAACCAACGTTTCCGTCCGCCAGTCTTTTTTGTAATTTCTGTAGCAAAAGTTCCGTCGTTCGCAGGTTGGCAATGAAAATGGTTCAAATGGACCAAAGGACACGCCTACATCGTAGCATAAACTACCAAGTTTAGGTATATTTGATTCTGTTTGCGTGAAAAATCGGTATTCGAGTTTCGTAAGGTGATACAAAATTTATCTATCAAATTATACATGTTTATTGGTGGTCATTATTCGTCGGAATTTTTCCATAATTCGGGTCCAGTTTTCAGAAATGGTGGTGGTGTTTTAATTGCCATTTCTTCGGCAGTTCCCTCCTATTCACTTGAAATTCCAACTATTCCCGACGTTGAATTAAATGCCGTTCAAGTGAAATTTCCTAATAAACACTTATATGTGACCTGCTCCTATATTCTCCCAAATTCGGATATCTTTGTATATATGAAGCAGGCCGCCCTCATTTGTGAAGTGGCCAAGCAATCTTAACCTACCGATATAGTCCTTGCGTTGGGTGACTTCAATTTGCCTCAAGTCAATTGGTTTTACAGTGATAGTTCTGGCTGTTTGATCCCTTCCTCAACATCTGATAAAGCCGTTGTGTTCTTCAATGAATTATTTGATAATAATTTAGTTCAACACAATGGTACCCCTAATTGTAATGGGAGATTTCTTGATCTCTGCTTTGCAAATTTTCCTGAGGTTTGCGTTAATCGTTGTCTTCCGTTTAGTTTACCTGAGGATCCATATCATCCAGCATTGGGTGTTTCCTTTCATTACAAGTATCTTGGTTCGTTGAACTTCTATAACGTTCAAAATTCAAATTTTTCATATCAACTTTATGATTTCCATAAAATCAATGTTTCCATACTAAAATCACATCTTTCTCATTTTGTGCTCGATTTCTCAGAGGGAAGCATTGATAGCTTACTGTCGTCGTTCTACAATATATTAAATCAAGCTATTTCTGCAGCTGTTCCCATCAAGCAGTCCCGTCCTCGAACTAAGTGTCCCTCGTGGTTTAATAAAACAATTAAGTATTACAAGAATCGGAAAAACAAGTTTTTCAAAAAATTTTTGAAAGTGGTTCTTCTTTCTTACTCTGTGGCGAGGCATAAATTTAATTCCCTGAACCGCCAATACTACTGCAGTTACCTTCAGTTTGTTAAATCCTCCTTGTTTGCTAACTCTAAATACTTTTTCAAGTTCGTTAATACCAAAAGAAAAATCTCCATAAATCCGTCGTTTGTGTCTTTTAATGGCTCCGAGTCCGCGGATGATTTTGAAACCTCAAATCTCTTTGCGGAATACTTTTGACAGCCAATTTTGATTTATCAGCAAACTATCCAAATCCGATTTCTAATTCGATTTCAATTCCTAACTTTGTTATTTTTGAAAATGACATTTTTGTAGGTTTGAGCTCTGTAAAATATAATTGCTCGCCTGGACCTGATTGAATCTCTTCATGTGTACTTTTATCTTGTGCTGGCGAGCTATGTGGTGTTATCTCAAAGATTTTGAACAAGTCATTGAATTCAGGTGTTTTCCCTTTGTGTTGGCAGACTTGTTTCCTTATTCCTATTCACAAAAGTGGTAGTAGGCAACTTGTTGAGAACTACAGAGGCATTGCCAAGTTGAGTGCCTTGCCTAAACTGTTCGAGCGAATTGTGGCTCAGCATGTAGCCTTTTCCATGAAATCGTATATTTCTCCTCTCCAACATGGTTTTCGAAAGGGAAGATCTACGGTTACCAATCTGTTAGAGTTTACTTCTCATGTTTTCAAGGCTTTTTCTAGTGGTTCTCGCACTGATGTCATTTACACTGACTTTAGCAAAGCGTTTGATATGGTTAATCATAGACTTCTTAGATTTAAACTCCAAGCCTCTGGCTTACCTTTCTTCTTAGTGGAATGGTTAAGCTTCTATCTGCATGATAGATCATTCAGGGTTTTTATTTAACCACATTACCTCGGATGAATTCCCCGTGACGTAGACACTTAGGACCCATTTTATTTAATTTATTCATCAATGATTTGCCCTCCGTGATTAAATTCAGCGAAATCTTAATGTATGCTGATGATGTGAAACTGTTTTCTTACTTGTCCGTAGAATCGCAATCACATCATTTTCAAAGTGATTTCTAAATAAATGTAAGAAGCTTTCTTTCTCAAGAAGGAAGTCGTTCAGTACCTAATATTTCATTGATTCGCACAAGTTGGAAGACGTCGATCGTTCACAGATTTAGGCGTTCTATTTGATTATAGGTTACGTTTCAATTTGCATATTGAGCTCTCGTTAAGCAAAGCTAGGTCCGCGCTTGGCTTTATAAAGAGGTGGTCTAAAGAGCTTGATGATCCTTATAATACGAAAAGACTTTACATGGTTACTTTAAAGACTTTACATGGACTTTTACTTTGGTTAGACCTATACTTGAGTATGCCTCTGTTGTGTGGTCTCCTTCATACAGGTGCTACGTAGATTCAATTGAATCTGTTCAAAAGCAACTCTTGCTATTTACCCTTAGGAATTTGGGTTAGGACCCGATTGCCCTTCTTCCACCCTATGAAAATAGGTTGCTTCTGTTATCCGTACCGTCACTGGAGAAATGTAGATTTGTTCTTGGGGTTTCCTTCTTAATCAAATTAATAAATGGTACAATTGACTCGCACGCATTAATTCGTGAGATAGGCTTTAATGTCCCTAACCGCTTCTCTAGGCACTTTATCTTGATAAAGCTCAGTCAATGCAAATATAATTACGAAGTGTTTAACCTGCTCAGAGTTGTTTGCAAGAAGCTATATGACGTCTATCGCTTATTATCATTAACGGACTCTTTAAAGTCCATTAAAGCAAAATTGCTTAATACGCGCGATTTACCTATGTCGTACTTGAACTAACTTTTAACCTTAAAAAGTTATTATGAGTCGAAAGTTAATTGTTGTTGACTATTATCGGTTGCCAAGCTTATGCATATTTGCGATGGCTTACGGGTTCACTTGAAATTTGGTCCTGTACCGGTTGTGGGCGTGGCTCTATGCGAACTGTGTACATGCTTTTTTTCTTTTTTTTTTCCTTCTTATTTGTTTTATTGTACTTAATATTAATTAATTTAAGATTTGCTTTAAGAGTTAATTGAACTCGACTGCCATTTTGTTTTAGTTGAGTTTCTTGTATAAGTGAAATAAATAAATAAATAAATAAATTACGAGAACGCTTATCGATTGATACGCCGCATTCATTTAATTACGATAATGACCCTTTCACGCCCTAAAATGGTACAAACAACACGTCTATGTCTCGTTCAAGCTTCGCAGTATCCGCAGCTATAATATCGGTACAAAATGTGCCGCAGAGAAAATATACCTCCCATCTTCCCGAAATGGGTGTAAAGAGAAATTTATTTAATTATGTATATACATGTTATGTAACTATTGCCAAATCTGGAAAATAGAGGGTAAACAGAGGAGAAAACATTTGCTGGATTCGTAAAGGTCCTTGACTCAGACTTACTTTTCAGTGTTAAGCTTCAAAGTAAGAGGGAAACTAAGAACATCAACGCTGATGTGAAGAAAACCGTAGACATAAAAATTATAAATAACGGATATTACGGACGCAATTAAGGATTAAATGCCGAGTCAATGCGAGATTATAGCATTAAATTAGTTTAGCCACAGTTCTACATAAAGCGAGGAAATTATCGAAAACGCATACTTTGCAATGGTAAAAGAAATGCAGAGTATATTTTGTGATGAAGCTGATGTCATAATTCGCTATAAGTGCAAATGATTTAACCATTATGTTCTATTTGAACGCCATGAATCGAGAATGCGGTAAAGCGCATTACAAACTGCACAAATTACTTGATGTCTAATGAAAAGCTCAGATTAAATCATGACGTAAATCACTCGACACTGAGTAAATCTTCCCTGCTATATATTAACAATTAACTAAAATGGAATTGGTAGCTATGTGACTGATCATAACTTATACACCTGCGGGGTTAATCAATAAGTAGCTCTGAAAATTGTCAATGGAACACATAAAGGTTTTCAATTAAGTAATTTTAATGCTCGTAGACTCTAAATTGCGTGCTTATATTATTTGTGCTCGTTATTATCAATTTATGTTGCGTATTTTAATTTGCATGGTGTTAACAAATTGCGTTAAATTAATCGATATAATGCATTCTGCTTTAAGAAACCATATGATTCGAGAGATGCTGGCATCGCTCTCTGTGCTAATCAGAGTTCAAACTTTAAATTTGTCTCAGATGGCTGCATATCTTTGTGTCGAAATTATTACTAATAATTAAAATACTGGGTGGCAGGTGAGTAAAATTTAAGCAAGAATAGTTGTCTGAGTGACATTTTTCAGGCGATGGAAGAGTTATCTATCTCTTAGTTAGCCACAATGTTGTGTAGTAATAGCTTCAATATTGATTTCATGCTGAATAACTCATCTGCGAAACAATTGTGGAATTCAATATAAACTGCTATCCCGAAATCTGCTGAAGCAAGGTTAATAATATTGCTAACAATAAAGAAAAGCCATCATAATTAACTTACAATTTATTGGCGCAATATCATGCTAATAGTTTGGCAACTCTGCGTGCGTCTTGTAGTCGCGTTTTTATTCTGTCAACAAATATTTCAATTTTTTTAGTGTATTTCTTAGCTTTTTTGCTTTATTCGTGTTTAAATTTAAAAAATTCTCTAAAAGAATGAAGTGTGAATTTAATGTATATGAATTTATTAAACATTTATGTGAAAAATCATTTTGGTTTATTGTAAGCAACAATTGAGCTCTTAGTAAAAGTCTCTCTTTTTGCCCGTTAATCTGTGTTTACAGTTTTTGTTAGTTTTCGCTCTATATTTACAGTGGGCAGGGAAGTGAGAAATTTACTTTAATTTTCCTGAAAATTTGTGCCGTGAAAAAAAACATTTTTTTTTTGTTTTTCTTTTTCTTTTTTTTCCTTCATAAGCTACTTTTTTTGTTTTCAATGGACATGGATTGTTTATTTACTCCATGTCGTGCGAAAACCGGCCCTGAATCTGAACGATTCATTTCTTGTTGGTTGTGTAATCGTTTTGGACATGCAAAGTGTGCTGGTATTACCGGCCGTGCTGCTGATGCAGTCCTTGACCCTTCTAAAGGTTTACGATGGTCATATCCTGACTGTAGAAAGCGGGACACTGATTTCTACAAACTCTTCACGGAGACGAAAAATTGTTTCTCAGATTTGAGCAAAAATCTCGGCTCTTTGTGGGAGAAGTTTGAATTAATCAAGACTAGGTTCGATGAATGTCGGTATATTGTGCAGTCATCTTCCTCTCCAGCTAACAAAGTCTCAACGCGTAGCGTAGCGTGTGGTTCGTCACCTCCTAAGTCCGTTTCGTTGGTGCAAGTTAGCGATTCCCTAAAGGCTACAAATAATGTTAGTGTTTCTGCTACGGCTGAGTTGGTTGGTAACATAAATGTTACAAATAGGCCGAGAAGTCCTTCTGGCTTGAGCTATGCTGAAGTGGCAAGGGTATCTCCTCCCATAGATGTCACTCAATCTTCTCAGGCGTCATCGCCCAAAACTAATAAGGGTAATAGTAAATCGTCCTCTCCTCCTCGCTGTTCGAGTGTAAATGCTGGTCGCCAAACTGAGCAGGTCGCACAAGCTGCTCGTGCAAGTGTGGTTACCCCCTCTATATTTTCCCCAACTCATAACTCCCCATCCGTTAGCCCTGCTGCTCCCAGTACTGATGACCTATGCTTGAAGGCAGTTCCTCCCAGAAAGGCAATATTTGTGTCAAGACTGGCACCAGATACATCTGTTGAAAACATAAAGGGTTATCTGCCAGCGAAAGCCCCTTCTGTTAATTTAAAGCGAGTTAGTATTTTCAAACTGGGTCCTTCTCAATCTAGAGCTATCTCATCTTTTAAAATTCTAGTTCCGACCGAAAATATGGATTTGATTTTAAATAAACCTTTGTGGCCGGTTGGATCCTTAATTAAGGAATTTATCCCTCGGGACCGACCCCGTAATGCGAATGCAGTAGCTCTTTCCCCTTCAAAAAACTAAATATTTCTTCAGCCTCATTTTCTCTCATTTATCAAAATGTTAGGGGCCTAAATTTAAAAATTCGTTCTACCTTCCTAAATTCAGTGAGCACGGAGTTTTCCTGTCTGGTCTTCACTGAAACATGGTTGAAGCCGGATCTACATTCGTCGGAACTTTTACATAATTCGTTTCAAGTTTTCAGAAACGATCGTTTGTATCGCAATGGTGGTGGTGTTTTAATTGCTATTTCTACGGCACTCCCCACCTATTCGTTGGAATTTCCAACTACTCCCGATGTTGAATTTATCGCCATTCGAGTGAAATTTCCTAAGAAACACTTATATGTGACCTGCTCCTATATTCCCCCAAATTCGGATATCTCAGTATATAAGAAACAGGCCGCCCTCATTTGTGAAGTGGCCAAGCAATCTAAACCTACCGATATAGTCCTTGCGTTGGGTGACTTCAATTTGCCTCAAGTCAATTGGTTTTACAGTGATAGTTCTGGCTGTTTGATCCCTTCCTCAACATCTGATAAAGCCGTTGTGTTCTTCAATGAATTATTTGATAATAATTTAGTTCAATACAATGGTACCCCTAATTGTAATGGGAGATTTCTTGATCTCTGCTTTGCAAATTTTCCTGAGGTTTGCGTTAATCGTTGTCTTCCGTTTAGTTTACCTGAGGATCCATATCATCCAGCATTGGGTGTTTCCTTTCATTACAAGTATGTTGGTTCGTTGAACTTCTATAACGTTCAAAATTCAAATTTTTCATATCAACTTTATGATTTCCATAAAATCAATGTTTCCATACTAAAAACACATCTTTCTCATTTTGTGCTCGATTTCTCAGAGGGAAGCATTGATAGCTTACTGTCGTCGTTCTACAATATATTAAATCAAGCTATTTCTGCATCCGTTCCGATCAAGCAGTCCCGTCCTCGAAGCAAGGGTCCCCCGTGGTTTAATAAAACAATTAAATACTACAAGAATAGGAAAAACAAGCTTTTCAAAAAATTTTCGAAAAGTGGTTCTTCTCTCGACTATTTCGCTTACTCTGTTGCAAGGCATAAATTTAATTCCCTCAACCGCCAATACTACTGCAGTTACCTTCAGTTTGTTAAATCCTCCTTGTTTGCTAACTCTAAATACTTTTTCAAGTTCGTTAATACCAAAAGAAAAATCTCCATAAATCCGTCGTTTGTGTCTTTTAATGGCTCCGAGTCCGCGGATGATTTTGAAACCTCAAATCTCTTTGCGGAATACTTTTGACAGCCAATTTTGATTTATCAGCAAACTATCCAAATCCGATTTCTAATTCGATTTCAATTCCTAACTTTGTTATTTTTGAAAATGACATTTTTGTAGGTTTGAGCTCTGTAAAATATAATTGTTCGCCTGGACCTGATTGAATCTCTTCATGTGTACTTTTATCTTGTGCTGGCGAGCTATGTGGTGTTATCTCAAAGATTTTGAACAAGTCATTGAATTCAGGTGTTTTCCCTTTGTATTGGAAGACTTGTTTCCTTATTCCTATTCACAAAAGTGGTAGTAGGCAACTTGTTGAGAACTACAGAGGCATTGCCAAGTTGAGTGTCTTACCTAAACTGTTCGAGCGAATTGTGGCTCAGCATATAGCCTTTTCCATGAAATTGTATATTTCTCCTTTCCAGCATGGTTTTCGAAAGGGAAGATCTACGGTTACCAATCTGTTGGAGTTTACTTCTCATGTTTTCAAGGCTTTTTCTAGTGGTTCTCGCACTGATGTCATTTACACTGACTTTAGCAAAGCGTTTGATTTGGTTAATCATAGACTTCTTAGATTTAAACTCCAGACCTCTGGCTTTCCTCTCTTCTTAGTGGAATGGTTAAGCTCTTATCTGTACGGTAGATCATTCAGGGTTTTGTTTAACCTCATTACCTCGGATTAATTTCCCGTGACTTCTGGCGTACCTCAAGGTAGCCACTTGGGACCTATTTTATTTAATTTATACATCAATGATTTGCCCTCCGTGATTAAATTCAGTGAGATTTTAATGTATGCTGATGATGTGAAACTGTTTTCTTCTTTTTCCGTAGAATCGCAATCACATCATCTTCAAAGTGATTTGAACAATTTGGTTGCATGGTGCTCTCTCAATCTTCTGAAACTAAATCTAAATAAATGTAAGAAGCTTTCTTTCTTAAGAAGGAAGTCGTTCAGTACTCAATACTTCATTGATTCGCACAGGTTGGAAGACGTCGATTCGTTCATAGATTTAGGCGTTCTATTCGATTATAGGTTACATTTCAATTTGCATATTGAGTCCTCGTTAAGCAAAGCTAGGTCCGCGCTTGGTTTTATAAAGAGGTGGTCCAAAGAGCTTGATGATCCTTATATTACGAAAAGGCTTTACACGTGTTTGGTTAGACCTATACTTGAGTATGCCTCCGTTGTGTGGTCTCCTTCATATAGATGCTACGTAGATTCAATTGAATCTATACAAAAGCAATTCTTGGTGTTTGCCCTTAGGAATTTGGGTTGGGACCCGATTTCCCTTCTTCCACCCTATGAAAATAGGTTGCTTCTGTTATCCTTACCGTCACTCGAGAAACGTAGATTTGTTCTTGGGGTTTCCTTCTTAATCAAATTAATAAATGGTGCAATTGACTCGCCCGCATTACTTCGTGAGATAGGCTTTAATATCCCTAACCGCTTCTCTAGGCACTTTATCTTGATAAAGCTTAGTCAATGCAAATATAATTTTGAACTGTTTAACCCGCTCAGAGTTGTTTGCAAGAACCTAAATGATGTCTATCATCTATTCTCATTAACGGACTCTTTAAAGTCCATTAAAGCAATATTGCTTAATAAGCGCGATTTACCTATGTCATACTTAAACTGACTTAACCTTAAATATGTCATTAAGAGTCGAAAATTAATTTGTTGTTAACAATTATCGGTTGCCAAGCTTATGCATGTTTGCGATGGCTTTGGGGTTCACTTGCAATTTGGTACTGTATCGGTTGTGGGTGTGGCTCTATGCTAATTGTGTACATGCTTTTTTTTTTTTTTTTCTTTCTTTTTTTTTCCTCCTTATTTGTTTTATTGTACTTATACTAAGTTTTATTATTAATTAATTTTAAGATTTACTTAAGAGTCAATTGAACTCGACTGCCATTTTGTTTTAGTTGAGTTTCTTGTATAAGTGGAATAAATAATGCACTTTTTAAGATTTGTCGTGAACGAGTTATGTTTAATGTTGGTCTTCGCTTCATTTGAGGTATATATCAAAATGTTAGCAAATTGAGAAGCCTTTCAAAATCCATTACACGTTAGTCAACAAAATTTGAAGACCCCTTTGAGCCCATTATTGTTTAATTTGCAGCCACATGGAGCTTCGATTATTTGATTCCTTCCTACCATTAATATTCGAATTTTGCAATTTGGTATTTTTTTCTCCTTTTACAAGCTTACAAACATGGGCTTTAATTTGCCGATTTATCTTTCATGAAAAAGCGTAGACTGATTAAATATTATTCATTCGAGTAATTAGTGCACGCATAACCATGAACGCCGCAATTCCTTTCATTTGATGCAATAACTTTAGTAATTTTTAGAAAATGTTTTCATTTACAGATCCGCTGACTAGTCTCTCGTCCATAACATATGGAAATTTTTAATATTTTACCGGGTGTATGTCTTGTAGATTTCGACAGAAACATGCCCTTTTTCCGATCGACACATTCCCTTCTTTTTGTTTTTTTTGCTTTTGTTTACATAATTTGAACCATAAGTGGGCGATCTGTACTGCGACTGGAACGATATAGTGTACTCGACTAAATTCTTTATTATGCAATTCAAAGTTTATATATGTATGATTCCGACTTTGTTATCCTGCAGCCAAATTCTTTCCAACTACCTGAACTTACTAAAAAAAACCAAAAAAAAAATGCATAAAGCTTTACATTTTTAAAAATTTATGTAGCCAGCATAAACTAAATAGTTCTGCTTAATCTGCTTGCATAAGCTGTAGGTCAAAGCGGTTTAGTCTGTCTGCCTAGAGTAGTATGAATAAAAATTGCTTAAATCTATTTTTATTTTTTTTTTTGATGATTGAATAATGAAAGGGATTTTTAATTTAAAATTTATCCCTATTTGGGATGATTTTTGAAATTTATTGCCATATATCCGTCTGTGGCTAATTAGTCCTCATGTAAAAGTTGATGCCGCTTTGAGAACAATTTAATATACGAAACCATTAAGCATTATTCACTGTCTATGTGTGTGCAAAATGTACATTTCAATTCGAATGTAAATAAAATACATACATGGCTGATATTTATTATAGAAATAAAACCAATACACACACATTAACTAAACATTGTAGCTCAAAAATTATAAATTGAAAATTCTCATATGTGAATATTTCAACAAATTGGGAGATTACAAACTAAATCCTAATATATATGTGTTGGCGAAAATTGTTATACAAGCCCAAATCACTGAGGCAATAATTGCATGCAAATAAGACTGAATTGCAAATATCATATTAGAAATAGGCTTAAGTCTGCAAATAGTATTAATTGCCAGAGGAAATATATATTCGCCTTAAAAAAGATTTTTAATATACAACTTCAATTTTCTTGGACTGGTTACGCCTACACCTTGCAAGGTAACTCGCTTTCCATTTCAGTACTATTATGATGCTTCACTAGCAATCTATTCAAGTTTATCGTTTTATATTATTCTCCACTATTTTATGTCCTATGTGGTCCAAGAGTATATTAACATTGTCTGATAAACACGGCACTTACAAGGACTTCATATAAGCCCACCTTTGATATGAGTTTTAACCACTTTATGAATCGATCTAAGCATGTCTTACTGCACTTTTTGGGATAATTTGATCAATTTTCACCGGCGTGTTTTCGGCGTGTTTCCATGTCCCTTTCTCCTTCTGCTTTTCTTTCTGACCGTGATCCTGTTACACAAGCAGGAGACATCACCTGAGTGATTGATCTTAACACGAAAGAAAAGCGCTTCCCAATATCAACTTACTTCGTATGTTGATAAAGCGCTCCGTAGTCTGTTGTAATAGGTTTTTTTTTACCTGCTTCATCGTCCCCGCCATTACCTCATTTTTCTACCCCACCTTTAAGTTTGCAAATCAAATAAGCCGGCAACTTTACATTGAAAACTTCTGAACGTTACAAGATAGTTTTATTCTTTTTTTTGTTAAGGGTTTCTCTAAAAGGTGCCCTGAGGCCTGCAACAGAAATAAAGCTATCATAATTTATGGGTCGATGCGATTTTCAAAGCCCCTCGCGGTATATAATTAAGTTGATGCAGGATCACACGTTTTCCATTCATATAAGCATTTGATTTCTTTGATCTAGCGTTGATCTTTGCTAAGAACAGCAAGCACTAACTAACTGTGACTATATATCTATCCTTCCACTCTTTCTAAATAAAAACGTGGAATTTATATCGTGCGTCTGTTGCAGTTTACAGGTAATGGGCAAAAAATACGGAGAGCGAAAGTGTTTTCTGTTTTTTTCGCATGTTGTGGGCATGTTGTGTTGTAGGCGAGGCGAGATTTTGATCGTTTTCAAAATTTTTTTGTAAATTTGTAAGTGATATGTTCGTGCCCTATAGGCGCAACAGTGTAGGCCACACTGGCAAGTAGATAAACGAACAGGCGGACACGTTCAGGTGCATTCCGAATTTGACATTGACAAGCATACCTTATACTGTATAAACTTAACGAGGCTTGGAAGCTTGGTTATAAGAGGCGTTATAAAAGTTAGTAAGATTAAATGTTGTTGGGCAAACGTGGATAGTTTTTTTCATTTTTCTACAGGTACAATAGCATCGCCCATAGAACATACATTCAAATTTTTATAGATTAGTCCGCTAAGGGTTGTGAATGAAAAAAGAAAAATTTTTTCTTTTTGGAAAACAGGAGTATTTTCATTTTATATGGAATTGTAGGCGTGTCCTTCAGCCGATTCTGCTCATCTGCAAGGCCAACCTGCGTGCAAGAATTTTCAATGCTTTTGCTAAATTGAAAGCCGATAGCTTAATTTTTGCGACCGGGAGAGTATTTACAACAGACATTACATAGACGGACACCCGGACAGACGCACATCCATTCAAAGTCGATTCAAAATTTGATGCTGATCAAAAATATATATACTTTATGGAGACCGTGAAGCTTCTTTCTCGGTGGTGCAAGCTTTTTGACAAAATGAATATATGAATATATAACCGTCGGTGACGGATATAAACATAAATCCTGCAAGAATTATTTTTGACAAAAATAACTAAATAAAGTTTCATTAAATTATTGACTAATTTAGCTTATCTAGAATAATATCTACTTTTGGAACTTTTATTTAAAGAGAAAAAGACTTAAAACAAAAATTTAATGGTCTGCTGTAGCATATGATTTGTAAGCGCCTTGACCCTTTTTGTCCTCGCTTGTGAAGAGTAAAACACAAAAATTTCTCTTTTCTTGTGCTTTCTGGTTTAATTTATTTTAACCCAAAATGGATTTCGTTAATATGGATTACATTTGAAATACAATCAAATGGTTGGTTGTAATTTATTGTTTTCTCTTTCTCTTAATCCTTTTAATTATTTTCATTTAACCCAATATCCCGTTTTTCTCATACGACCGTTACATGCGATTTGAGTAAGCGGGCACGTTGTTGAATACTTATTCATCAAATCCAAACAAATTTCAATTTTGCTTTCATATTTAAGCATCCATTTTTAACCACTCAGATGAGCTGTATATGTAATGTACAAAAAATGCTATTGTCATGTATGTTATGTACAAAAAATAGCTACTACGATTTTCATTCAGTCTTAAGCTAACTAATTTTATTACTTTTACTTTTCGTTGTTAGATCTTCTAGCTGCACAAGAATTGTGATCTTGAACGAAAACCATATTGGTTACGTCAGTAAAGTCCAGGTCAAAAAATTGCTTCTGAAAATGAATAAATCTACTCTTGGACGCACTTGTAATATTCGAAAGGTTCAATGTTTTTCTGAAAAAGCTGCAAAGTAAAGAACGTTACCTAACCTTACTATTACCCAACATTACTGCATATATTAATGTGTATCGACGTAGTGGATGTCAGTAATTTACTTTTTTTATTCAAGAGTCGATACTTTCAATTTCATTCTGTGAGACAATAGAGTGCTTTGATTGAATTTTGAAGAACTTATACAGCAATTGAAAGCAAAATGAAAGACTAAGATTTTCCTCAAAATGCTGCTTCTTCATTTCCAAAGCCAATTGTTTCAGACACACATTTGCGCAGAAAATTTCGTAGTTGGTAAATCTCATTCAATGCCACTTGGTCTCATTCAAGGTCATGGCATTACTTAGCTCACATTGAATGAGAAGCTCGAGTTCTTATCCTGATTCGGCTTTATATTGCAATTTTTATGGTACACACCACTGAAGGATGGGGGTGTACTCATTTTTCTTCCATAATGTATGTAACACTAAAAATTAAGCTTCAGAGGCCCTATAAAGTGTAAATAGTTATACAGTAATTGATTAGGCCGTGTCTGTCCGTCTGCGTTGTATTTGTTGTTGGCACTTTACTGATCGCAAAAATGAAGATACCGACTTTAAATTTGGTAGAAAAATTGGAAGTTTTTGGCCGCTGATTGATATTGGCAATGGGGCAAACCGATCGAACAACACCCATACATAAACTAGGAATACGTCTGTATTTCGAAAGGAATAAAAAAAAGTTTTTCTTGTTCATTACTTATTGAATGGTATTGAAAATAGGCCAAATTGGTCATAGCACAAGTTCGCATAAACCCAAGAAGCATAAACTGAACGCAACTTCGTTTGTCTGAACAGAGATTTGTGGGTTTTTTCATTTCTCGCAAGTTATAAAAGATAGGAGGCTGCAACAGTCCACATTTACTTTACGAAAAACTCTACTATATGTGTGCAAAAATGGGAAGAATCGGCCATGCGCAGACAAAGTTGCAAGTGATTAAGTTCTCTTTATTTCAGTTTTTCAGTTTGTTGAGGATTTATGTATATTAATCATAAGGTAAACGAGACAGAATGTTTAAAACTAATTCTACATTCCTCAAATGAAGCTACATTATCAGGCTAACATTGGGTTAATTCAAAAGTGAATATGGCAGACGCCGGAACCTGGTTGTTTAATTTTTTCCTAATAATATAAGAAAAACGGACATCAAATAACAGAACTTGGAGAGCAGAATGACAAAAGCATAGTGGGGCGAGTTTGCATTATAATTATCAATTGTACTCCTTATTAACCATTTTTCTGTACCTATTCATGCAGTTTGAAGTTATTTTTGCAACTAATATCGTTCAGCCAAGATTGGAAAAAATGTTGTAAGCTTTCTGCCTTTTTCAGAATTTTGAATCAAAGCACTTACGCGCCACTAGATAAACAAATTACTCATACGCTATAGTATGGTTGGTAAGCATTAGTTTAGCAAAATTGCCGGCATTTTCCTCGCTTATTATCAAATGTAGCTATATTCTTTTTTCTTCAGTTGTTATATAATGAATCACTCCTGGGATATCCCTTAGCATGGTGTAGCACGGTGAAGGCTAGAAACCAGCGAAGAAAGGGAAAAGATGTAGAGAGGTGTGTGCATGCCCAATCCTTAAGTGTTAAAAGTACAAAACTTTATCCTTCAATTAAAAAAGAAAATATTCCCTATGCTTTATAGTATTAAGAGGCGTGGCCATTTCTCTAGGATATAAGAGGAAATTTTTACCGTGCGTCTGTTGCCGTTTATGATTAACGAGGAAAAATCCAAAGAGTAGCGGTTTACTCGTCTTCGGTTGCATTGTGAGTATATCCTTCGACCGATTTTGTCCACCTTCAATATCAAATTGCTTATGCCATATTCAAAACCGCTATCCTCATCGTTGCGACTGGGAGAGTATTCACTACGAACTTTACATGAACGGAGAGCAAGACACCCAAGCGTGCTTAAATCGATTCAAAATTTGATGTTGATCAAGCGTGTATATATAGATGTACTTTGTAGGGCCTCTGAAGTTTCTTTCTGGCTGGTGCAAAACGTTTTCACAAAATAAATTTACCTCTGCCCTTTGGTAGTGCGTATAAAAATACACTCATATATTAAAATTTAGCTCTGAACGTTTTCAATTTCGAGACTGTACTGTATGCATAAGACACTAACAAAAATTTAGTAGATATTTAAGTAAAAAAATTGAAATTTCTTTCTCTTAAACGCACATTTCTCAAAAACAGATACTTTGGCCCTAACAACAACGAACGAAGGTATCATTTATTCTCGTATGTTAATGTAGAAGAAATTTTTTATTAAATGCTCACACAATACATATGTAATCATGTATGTATGCATATGTATTGTCTTTTATATCTATTCTTACATTCCAAAGCGCATGCAACACATTATAGAAAAATTTTCCTACATGTACACAATTGTATATTTACACACGTACAAATGTAAACTAAGTTAAGATTTTTTTTACTTACAGTTTACATGCACATCGAAACGTTTGCTTACTGACGGTGGTATGCCGTTCGATGCAATACACAAATAGCCACCCATGTCCGTACGATGAACATTACCCAGCACCAGTTTTTCGCCTTCAACCGTCTTTACCACTGTAGCAAATAGTCAAAAAGTAGCAGAGCGAATTAAAATATTTTTGAACAGAATGAAAAGAAAGAAAAGTTTGCTAAGAATAGAACAAATAGAAAACAGAAATAAACAAAAAAAGAAAAAAGAAAAGAAAATGCAAGTTAAATTTAAATTTTGTTCGTGATGAGCAATTTTTATCTACTAGACGACCAAATCGGAAAAAAGGAAATTAAATCTGATTTAAAGAGATTTCGAACGTAACTGGAATGGTTCTAAAATAATTTTATAAATTTGAAGAATACTTTTATTTGAATTATATTATAAATGATTTCAATATGTGACTTAAGAAAAATACTTCACATAAGACTTCTTCCAAAACATTTTGTGGTAATTTGAAAAATAGAGTCAGTCGTCTTAACTTTCCCAACAATGTATTAGCGATCCATTTCGCCATATCTCATATTGCCTGAATCGGTAGAAAAGATATATTCTTTTAAAATATTCTCGGTTATGTGTCAAATTTATGCACTTGTCTCGATATTCGCTTGAAAAAACTACGTTCTGTTTAGCCCGTTGTCGCTTAGAGTAACAAAACAAGCTACAACAAGCATAAGTTGCCCGGATATCACAGTTGAAAGGAACTTTGTATTATTTGTTTTTATGGATACCATTTCGCATTCTTTCACTATGCCAACTACTGGTCTCTGTCTTTTCCATTCCATTCAGCCTACGTCAAGTCAAAAAGTTGCGGCTTCTTGACTGAAACCCGCTTTTACTCTAAGTTCGCAGCAAAACTCCAAAATTCTCTCATGTTTGATATCGCTCTTTGGCATTTTACCATGAACAGTTCAAATATTCCGAATGAATGTTTCATAGCTTTTGGCCAAACATATATCTACGCGAAATTAGATGTTCGCCCACATATATTGTACAACTTTGCTTCCTACGGACAAAGCAAAGAAGGCATTATATCCGGTTGGAGCCGAATTGGTCAGCACACGCCTCTGCCTCGTTTATGGTGACGGTCAGAAACAAGTGAGAAGGGAAAGAGATAGGGGGCGGTGGCCGCAGCCTAGTGGATGTGTGCCCAATCGTTAGGTATTAGACTTTCACCGACCAAGCACTCACTGCAGCTACGATCAAAGCAATCTCTACCAAATCAAATCAAATTTCAGCCCGCGAATATTGACATTTAAATCTGCCCATCGAATAAAAAAAAGAAAATTAAGACAAACGCATAGGTATGCTAAAGCGTTATCGACGACGTTATTCGCGATATGTTTTATCTCTGAGCCCGGTCGCTGATCATAACAGAAGAAAATGCAGTTTCTTGTCTTATGATCTTTCTCAGAATACGTCTACAAGCATTTGGAACCTGTCTATGCGAATCATTTTTTCTGAAGATTTGAATCTAGTTGCGCGTTGTAGGAAAATAAATCAATAGCGAAAAATAATTGAAACTGAGATATACTTCAGTATTGAGGAATGTGACGACCACCAGGCCGTAAAAAGTGAAATTGTCGATCAAGCTTCTCATGAAATGCGTGAAAATTGACGATCATTTCCGGAGTTGCTAGAGAGTAAAAATACCAATACCTGTCACGCGATGGTAATGGATTACTTTTAGACGAATTTTACGAATTGGACATATGTGATATAATTGGAACGAGATAACGCAAGACAAATACTGCAAATCACTAGAAGTTTCGAATGTAGTCCAGGAAGGCCTAATAAAAATGTGTACTTTTCGTCCATATATCAAAAGAAGTATACTCTTGATTTATTAATGGTTGCGACTGATGTTAGATTCACGGCAAAATTTCTCTGCCAGCATCAATAATCAAGCCCACAATGATGTATATCGAGAACTACGAAAGACTGCACTTTGGAAGAATGTTTGATAAAATCGTTAAGAAAGAGAATGTAGACAACATTCTAGGAAATGAAAATGTTTTATCAGACAACATTCGAAATCCATTTGGGCGTATCATCCTTTTAATATTCCTCTATCTTGTCCTTTTTTCCTCATGGAAAACTTCTTAATTAAAAAGCGTGCTTGAAAACGAAGAAAAGTCTTATTGAAAGTGACAGGACGTCTCTGTCTTTTAAATAAGCAATTGTTGAACGTCTTACTGGCTCGACAGCAGTAAATTCTTTAAACTCCATATTAAATGTTCCTACATTACTATATTAATTAACTTCTTGACTTTTCCTAGCATTCGCTTATGCTTACGTTGGTTGCTTTTGTATCTTTCGTATTTCTTTTTTATTGGTTTTATTTATCATTTTATACATATTTGAGTATAATTGTAAATTCTTAAAACATTCAAAGTACATGACCACACATTCATCGACATAGCCACGTCCACAGGCACATAGGTATACAAAACAGCTGCATACAAAACAAGATAACAAAACATGATTCTACCGTAAAAAGGACATTAACCGATGCCGTGGTACGATAACGTTTTCCCAGCAAGAGGGTGCTACACGAACCCAATTGTTTTACATTTACACAAACAACAATCCTTACGGAATTGCTGCGTACGAAGTTGGACATTTTATTTATTTTGTGCAAAAACAAAAAAAACAAAAACAATAAAGAGTTTCTCTAATGCAACAAAGAAAGTCAACTCGACATCATACCGAAAACAACACTCTATGGAGTATTCCCGCTTAACGAAACAACAGAATCACTAAAGGAGCGCAAGATAGACGAAGAAAGTTAACATATACCGATTTTTGCATCTATCTCTCTACATTTAAATGAAAACATTCCAAACGCAAAAAGGTACAACTCTGTGTAGTTTAAGGTAAGTAATGTAAGAGAAGTAAAAGTAAGGTATTTAAAATTCTTGCTTTTTGAGTGTATTTAGATGAAAGGAGGTAAACATAATAATCAGTAATTTTTGTGTTTTAAGGATTTTTCCTCTACAAACCTTGCCTCTCTCTTGATTCTATGCGCAGTACGATATCCTTTAAGTTTTCACGACGCCACTGCACTGTAGGTTTTGGTACACCAGTAGCGCTGCATATAAGAGTTATGATTCCTCCTTCGTTGGTAACATTTTCTTCAAGATTCTGATCAGGATGATTTAATATATCAGGCGGTACAACAACGTCGAGATAGCCAGACTGTAAAAATAAGAAATAGGGAAAGGAAAACATTCACATAAGTAAGTAAAAATCAAATCGCTTAACGTATTATATAATTGGCTTTAACTAGAAAAAGGACACAAGTCGCACTGGTAGTGCTCAACCAGTGACGGGAACAAGAGTACATATGTACTTGTAAGTCATCGAAATATTAATCAAAACTTTGTGCTAAGTGCTAGTCCAAAACAAACTTTCCGTTTTAATTACGTTAAATTTAGCTAAAATTTTTGTATTCAAACCATTGTTGTATGCTTACTACTATAGAATATCTTCAAGATTCTTTTATACTGTGTTGCACACAAGAAAAATTTATTGTCACACACTTCGCCTTAGTGTAGAAAAATAGTTATGAAGAACGTACTGTAAAAGTACTTCAATTGCAATGTACGTTGCCCATTTCGGAAGGATAAATATTCCCTTGACATTTCATCGATAACATAATAAGACTGTGATATTGGTCTGAACAATGCTTTCCCCATTTAAAATTAGATTTGAAAACCTGTTGATAAACAATTGAATCAGTTGGTCATGTCAGTACTTTTTAACCGCCCGAAAAAAGTTCACTGAGGCTTTCCTAAATGTATTATTCGATTTACAAGAAATTATCTTAATTTATTTTACTCTTATGATAATACAAATATTTGTTTCCAGTGTCAGCTTTACCTTCTCTACTGACAAAAATGTATTTGTATGTTCCTTTCGCTTCAAGTAAATGGAATCATTGACCGATTGGTCAGTCGGAAGATGGTAACGGTCGGAAATGGGGAAAGAAAAAGTGATAGTGAGTGCTACTACTGGTAAAATTCAGCCTGTGACTCCTTTGTTGTTGTTTTAAAAAAAATTAAAAGACCACTGCCGAGGTTTATATTTCTCACTTCCTTCTTATTATTTCGTCTTATCTGAGTGTAAAATATTTACACCGGGTTTTCTAAATTAACCATACCATGCCCGATTATTGCCTATTGAATTCTGTACATCATTTGCTTGCATTGTGGACATTTTTCCTTGACCGGTGTGAAAGGAGAAACTCCTACTACCATCGCTGAATGAAACTCTAGTCCCATGCTTACTTATCTAATTTGGGAAAAATTTACTTCTACGATGCTTTTCTTCAACAAAATTTTATTGAAAGTTAATAAGATAAGGATTTTCTCGATGGCAGTCATTTTGCGAATGGAAAAATGTAGAGGAGTTATGGAAGGCTGTCACTACGTTGGTAAACTTGACAGCAAGAAGAGTTTATTTATAAATTCTTCAAAGCTTTGGCCTTATAACAGACATGTATGCGTTAATAAAGCAGCTTCTCTTCATAAGAAGACTAGGGTTTCGATAGGTCTAGGTAGGTTATTTACGCACCCGATTTGTTGCGTGCAACATCTTCCTATGTGATTTTGTCAAACTTTCAAAATGATATTCTAATACGTACAGGCGATATTTTACCAAGATGCTCTTTTGATTAGTAAGTCTATCATAGTTGTTTACCAAGAAAAAAGTCTTACGGACCTTTGTAACTCTGTCAGCATTGATTATCCTCTTGATAACGTGAAATAAGTATTCATCACACATTGGAAATCTTCCGAAACCGTAACGTGCCTCCCCATTTGGCTTAGGTTTTCTGAAGATGCGTTGTCGACGCAAACGTACGAATGGAACGAGTAGGCAGCTTCCCATTTACCTTTCTATCTAATAAATTTGACACGTGTCTAATTAAAGAAAATTTGATCAACTATAAGAAATTGAAAATATTTTCCTGTTGTCTTCCAAATAAACCTACTGTTTTCGCTTACTTTCAATCGACAAAGGTAGCTAATGAATCGTAGAGAGTTTCTACGGCAACAGGGAAGATTTTGTAATCACTTTTGCCACGATATAATTTTCGGTACAAACTACTTAGTAATTAGATTTTAAGAAAATTCCACTCTCGTGGCCGCAAATATGCACGCAGGTTGAAATTTAACATGGATCAAATCGCTCGATAGACACGCCTACAGTACTACGTAACGTGAGAACACATCTGTTTTGCAAATAGAGTAAAAAATTGGTTTTTTGCTCATTGCTGGTAAACTATATCGGATGAATATACAAAAATTTGATCGATTTGATTTATTCAATAGTATCTGTACAAAAATAGAAAAATATACCACACCTATCCAATATTATCATGTATCAGAATTTAATACCTTTATAATGCGCAGAAACAAGTTTCAAAAACCCCCTAAAGTATATAAATTTTTGGACAGTTTTAATTTTGGAATACACTCGAGAATGTTTGCTGTTCCTGCGTCCGTTTGTGCGTTTGCCGAACTGTGCGGTACCTGGTGGCAAACATTCCCCTGTTCACAAAAATGCAGACATCGGCTACAAATTTGCAAAAGAACTAAAGACTTAAAGTCTTCCAAGGACACGCCTACAACGCCGCCAAAAAAACTTTTATTTAAAAAATAGAAAACATCAGCCGCGCCCATTTCATGTTATAGATCATGAAAATTTAGTTCCTTTACGTTTTTTGCCTTTTCAGGATGACGACGATGGGTGTTAAAGATTCGGTCACGACTGAATATAATTTTCTTACATGTTTTCAATTAAAATTAAATCAAAGAAATTTTATAAAGATTCCCAAACTTCTATTTAAAGTAAGCGTTATGTCCTTGAAACAACCAACTGCTATAGTTTTAGAGAAAAATCTCGCTTGCGTAAAAATGTCATCTTGAAGAAAATTACTTCCTTGAAAAATTTTTTAAAAATTCTTGAAAATAAAATCAAACAGCGTGTGAATACAATTTCGTCAAGGAACAGCTGTGAAGGAATATTATCTTTTCTCTCCGTCGTTCTTCAGCAGAAACTTAATAGATAATGAACATAAAACAATGTTCCGTTAGCTAAGATGTACAAGAGAATTGACTTCATGACATACATCCACCTTTTTCTCTGTTTGTAGAGGGTGGATACCGGTCGGTAAGGCGATTTTTTTTGTTAGTTATACATACACTATAATGTTGCATGTTTTCTTAAAGAGATTGTAAGACAATTTTTTGAAAGTTTTTTGAAAGACATTTTCAAGGCTTTGTATATTCGTACACATAATGTTGTTATTGAAAAGAGATAAGCCAGGGAAATATTTGCAGGTGGTTATGAATAACAAAATATATTTAAAGCAATTAGTTTTGTAAGATTTTCGCGATTTGTTTTGCTATTCTCTTTGATTAACACTTAGTTTAGATGATGTTACATTTAATTCTGTTCGATAGTCGGATGATTTTCGATACAGCTTTCACGTATTACTAATATGTTTGACCTGCAAGAAAATTTCTTAACAAAAGTGGAACAAGAGACGTTCACCTGCCAAGTAAGGGTTTAATACATAATAAATAATAGGTTGGAGGGAAAGTTCGGTCGTATTTGATTCATGTACTTTGCTTTAACATAAACCCAAGAGATTTAATGTGATCTCCAACAGTTGTATGAAGAATGCCTAACTCTTCTGCAATTTCTCGACTTGTTAAATGTGGATTATTTTTCAACATGGATCGCAAAGCATCATTATCGATCACTTTCTTGGAAGCTCGGATCCCCCGAACGAAACTTTCTAAACCATCTTTGACAAGTACGAACATTTACAATATCTTTTCCAAATACCGCACATAAATATTTACATGCAACCGGTGCATTGCTTCCTTTTTGGAAAACATACAAAATGCAGTGACATAAATGCACTTTATCCACTGACATGTTTTTCACTTTAAATATAACAAGTGAACGGTAAAAGAAGACTCCTTTTATATTATGCAGCAGCTAAAAAAACAAAAAAAATGTCTAAATGACTCACTAGCCAAATGTTTTTTTATTTACAAGAAAAATTGCTTGCCTATTTAAAATACGACAGAACTCTCCACCCCCCCACCAAATATTTCACGGCTTGCTTCTAATTTCGTAGCAAATACAAAGTAATATCTGCAAACCACAGCAATGGTAGATATTATTTGTTAATTAAAATAAAAAATGAATGAGTTAGCAAGCAGTATTGCAAGCCCATGTATTTTATAACAATAATTACGTTTCTGCTTATGAGCGATTAGATGAGATAGTAAAATTCAAATAAAAGGGAAATAAATGAAATAAAATTTGAAAAACCAATGTTTGTATAAAAAATGTACCTAAATAAATAAATAGTATAAAGACAAAAGAAAAAAGCGGGCTTAGCTTGATAAATGTCGACTTTTGATTACTCTACACTATCTCAGGCCATTGTCGTTTATATTTATTTACATATATTTTTAAAAAAAGAAATCAAGAGGAATCTAACTGACGTCGTAGAGGATATACGAAGTTCCCCAACATGTATTATATATAAAGCGAATATGCGTTCACGTCATTTAAAATATGAAAAAATACAAAATTAAAGCTTAGACTGAGCGGCCCAAACACACTACACTACTATATTCGCATACATATGTACCCATAAGAGTATGTGTGTATATTTGTGTACACATATACAAATACCTATTTGCTTGAATAAGATATTATCATTGGGTTGTGTTGTTATTTCAGATGGGATTTGTTTTTCGTTTGTCTCTTCTCCTTTCTGTTTTTTCCCCCAAAATCAGTTTCGTAAACATCTTCAAGTATACACATTATTTCTTTGCGTATTGTGCTTCCACATGGGCGCGGACGTTCATGTGTGCGTATGCTTGTAAAATTTCTACAGCATCTATGCGTTTTTCAAACGTTAATTCCCTCAATTACTAAAGTTGTGTTTTGTTCTTCTTACTTGCTTTGTGTTATTCACTCTTCTTGTTTGCTCTCAACGATGTAGTGCTATATTAAATATATCCCTAGATAAAATTTAAAGCAATATAATCTTTAAATTTTTCTTGTATCGATTCAAATGTAACTAAGCGAATCTATTTAATGAATTACTTGTCTCTTTTCATTTTCCAAGTCAAAAACTTGAGGATTGCGACTAATCATATACGATCACATATTGCTGTCGATCTTTTCTCTCTCTGCCTTCTTTAGCTCTTTTTAAACTTACGCTTTCTTATTTCTTTGTCTAGTTGTTTATATGTATTCTTATTGATGCCTCTGTACCCTTTGCCCCAGCATCTTCAAGTCCCGCCGTGTCTACACCTTCTTATCGATCTATCTTTCCATCTTTATATTCTCACCTCGGTTCATTTCATCCCTTTAAACTTTATTTCGTTGCTTGTTCTTTCTTCGTTGTCCTCTGGAGTTTTCTATTACTTTCCCTTTGCTTCGAGCAAATTTTTCTTTTCTTACCTTTCGACCTGTTTTCAGTGCATCTTCAATTTGACTTTTGTCTAATTAATCTAGAAAGTAGAAGTTATCAATCTTTACACTACTGCACCTTCTCAAAAAATAAAAAAAAAAATGTCTCACCCTTCCCAAGCTTAGGGATATTAGGCCGAGCAGAAAAGTTTTTTTTGCTTGGACAGAAAAAAACGTGCATGAAAAGTGAGCCCTCTTTTTCAAAAGCTAATTTGTATTCGCATCAAATATTCAGCACCTACTTCTTATTCACAAATCGGGGCTTTCGCTTTCCGTAATAGTTGTCCCCCTTCCGCCTTCTGATATATCTTCTTTGCTTTCTTCTCTTTCATTTTACGCTGACTTGAATCTATCTAAAAACTCATTGATTTTGAAGGGCATCTAATGTTAACCATTTTCCATAGTTGGCAATGCTTGGCGAAGAGTTTGCGGAGCAGCGAAAAAGAGAATATAGGTCGATGTATGCCATGTAATCTACACTAGCACGTGTATATGGATGAGTGC
Organism: Glossina fuscipes; assembly: GCF_014805625.2. Taxonomy (NCBI): domain Eukaryota; kingdom Metazoa; phylum Arthropoda; class Insecta; order Diptera; family Glossinidae; genus Glossina; species Glossina fuscipes. The sequence continues at coordinate 3,981,092 of NW_023998464.1, read as the reverse complement.
GGCTATTTAGAGATTAAGAATAGTAGGCGTCAATACGAAACCGTTACGTTTTCCTGCTTCTGTTATTTTGTTAATATGTCAACAAATAATCGCTTAGCATAAAAACATTCACATATATAAATATATTGAAACGTATTACATAGACGAAAAAGGTTCACCCACATTCAAGCAATTGTTCGGTTGTAGACGAAACGTAAATAAAATCGTAAAAACCGCTTCGCATATGTTTAAATGTGTGCTCACATGAACATTTGATTGTGTATATATAGATGGAGGATGGGGGTGAACCTATTTATTTTGTTTAACTCGCAACCTTATATATAACTGTATGTATGTATGTGACTGCACTCTGGTGAGATGGAAGAGGGAAGAACATTGAAAGTGACGATCGTTCACACTCTAACATTAAAAACACGACAATGGAGGCGACAGCGGCAGCAGCAACAACAACAATAATAAATGACATAATCGTATATTTCAAAACAGCAACAAAGACGGACGGACAATGACGATGGTGTCACTAAACTAGCCAACAAAATGACCAAATGCATTGGCCACTCTATGGCAATGCCGTGTGTTTCTTTGCGTCTTTGCTAGATAAGCGCATCCTCTGACTTCCTCACGTTCCCACTCGCACACAAGCTAAACGCATTCACATGCTTACTATGCACATTACTTACCTGACTTTTCATGGGATCGGTGTTCACTTGGCACATATAGCTGCCTGAATCGTTTAGATGTACATGTGATATGTGTAGTTTCCAGGTGTTGTGGCCATTGTGTGTCACTGATAATCTGGGGTTTAAGGACACCATATGAGTGTGAATACCTAATATTGCTTTGGAGTCTGATTTAATCCAGGCAACCTAAAATTACACAAACAGGTAAACAAACGAAAACAAATAAACCATAATGCATATATCCAGAGACCAGTACTAAATATAATATAAGCGTATACATAATGATTTAGGTAAATGCACACAATCATACTAAATGTATTCCTTATAAGAAGGCACACGGTATTCTACACATATATGCATATATCTAAGTGCAAGAATGCTATAAACTCGCAAGTGCATATGTGACGATGCAAATGCTTATACATAATATAACATATGGCCTAGGATCGGTTAACATAACCAAACACAAAATTCATATGTAAGTAAGCACGTCTATGTGTAGAATAGGCGTGGGTACTCGAGTGCAGCGGAAGCTGAATATAATGCAAGTGCCAACAAGAACACGAAACACTCTTCCATAGAGACGAAGATGTAAAGATTTTACGGCTTATTATTACATTAATAGTTCATATGATGAACTCACAATAAGCACACGTTCACACTTACACCCTGCACTCGCATATTCGTCCATAGATGCATTAATATTTGCAATATATGTACATGAGATTGTGTGTCAAGATCTAAAGGACGTGAACGGCATATAAGTACTTCTATTACATGAAACAGCAGCAGCTATGCATACATGTGTGCGTATTTGACTATATCAGCTGCGTTGTAGATTCTCTTAGTTACGATTTTGTTGATAGTTTAGTTTCAGACTATGAGCTTAATGCCTTGTATGGATATTTGGGTTCTTTTTTTCTCAATATGCATATGCATGTGTAGATGTAGATGTGCGTTGGTGTGTGGATGCAAACCACGGAATAATGTTTAAGAGTTAGTGGCACCCTTTTAAACCGCGACATGTATTTAGTTCCGGTTTAATTCTATGTATTAGGTGAGTTTAAGTATGTAATATATGATGTTGGCGCTATAAGCTAACATACATATATATGAATGTTACTGAAGTAGATGAATTAGTTTTCTAATTCATTATAGAAATAAATTTTTAGTAATATGTAAAAATAGTTTGTATTCTAAACATGCTAATGTAAAAAACGGCAAACTTCTTACGAAACAAGCAAACAATGTTACAATTATTTTTGCCGCAAATCTCCCCGTTCATTTCGCAACAAAAATGAGTTTCTCTCAAAGTAATGCAGCACAACGAGCACGGAAGTTCAGATAAATCTGACGAATTTCAGTTTAAGAGCAGAAGTAATTTTTATTAAAAACTAAAAATGAAGTTCAAAAACGTGGATAAAAGTAAATCAAATCAAATTGTCCCGCTGATCAACAACATGGTTATGTACAAAATGTTATCATTCCACAGAAAATTAAATCGCTTCATTAAGCAACTAATGGGGCGACTGTTTCCTTCCAATATCTCATCGTGCGACACAAATAGAATAAATTTGTGTCATTCCTTCAAGCCTATTTCTCGGAGAGCCGCAGGCTTTATTATGAGCTTTAGATAAAACACACTTGTACCTGTCCATATATTTTCCGACTTTTATACTTACCCTGTATTGCCCCAAATTATTGACCACGCATGTAAAAGATACGTCGCGACCCTGAGCTACCGTCATATTTGATAATTGTGAAAGAAACTCTGGCTCTGGCTCGTCAGGTTGACTGTGACCTGCAAAGAGAAGGAAAAATGCATCGATCGGTGAAGATATTTGTAACTCTTTAAAATACAGGAAGGAAGGAACGCACCTGCAGGTTGTCAGTTATTAACAAATTAATAATGTGAAAAAAATTTTACACTCTACACCGCTTGTGAGAGAGGAGTGCATTACATTTGTGCGGATGTAGCAGGATGTGCAGTCAGAAATATCTCAGATAGACCACCTTTTGCTTTATCGGCTGATTCAGAATCTGTCTGTTCGTTTGCTCGTCTTGTTTCCTTTTGATCAACCTACAGCTGACAATTTTTAATATCGACGTGTATGCCCCTAAGGATAAATGCTGTTGAAAATGGTTCGGACAGAAGCACTTTTTCCACCACACAATTTAGAAGGGTCGTTATTTAATAATGGATCGTGTCCTACTACAATGTTTTAGCTTGTTTTTTAAAGAACTAAACTGTGGAGAAATGCTGTGTTGCTTACATCTTTACTTTCACGATTGTGCCGAAAGAGACTTTATAATCTTATTGGCACATTATTTACTATTTGTAGTTATGTTATGATTATATTTATTAATAAATTATACTAAAATAAATTAAAAATTATCTTTGCCACAGAGTTGCCTATCTTGACTCTATATGAAAGCATAAAAACTTGGGGCGCACTTAAGATTTTAATAAGCACGAAAGTCAATTTGTTAGTAAACCTTTCAAAAAGTATCCTTATATGATTAGTCAAATAAAAGCGACTCTGGAAATAAATTTATTTTACGTTTTGATTATTTAAAATAAAAGTTTAACTTAAAAATTTTTGGGAATGTATAATTAATTTTTTACTTTTTATTTTATTACAGTTCGTATTCTATTCTTTAGCTGCTTTCTTTTGACACCTACATCAAGCAGGGGGAATAAGAATAAAGTTAATACACCAGATCACAGCACCAGCTGTAATCAGTTTAGTATTAGCATCGTTTTTTCGACGCTCTAAGCCCTACGTCGTTGCAAAAGTATCCAGTAATAGTCAATATATGAATAGAAGAGACCGCCTTAAAAAAATCGTTTCAGAAAAACTCAAGTGTCATATTATCATTTTGAAGAAAGTCGCCCGTACGGACTATACATAGACATACCGTATCTACATATACGTTTAGTTTCAAACGTAGCAAGATGTATTCTATGATTTTTCACAAGGCGGACCGTGAATTTACTTATTTATTAAGCTACACTTTGCCGGCTGCAAAAAAACTGAAATCAAAAAATACAACCAGCCTACCTCACTGAAATTCGAACCTACGAACATTAACTTGGCAGTCGGGAGTTTTATTTCTTTAGCTATGCCCAATTTTGATGACAAAATGTCTGTTAACCAGTTAAGTGTATCGACTTCTTTAGCCGTATACTTGTGAAACGCGGAGTATTTAGGTTAGGTAGGTAGTAAATTAGGTTGCAACGAAACGACTTGACGAAATGCATATGCATAATAATGACATTTAATGAGAAAATCCGACAAGGACGAATATACGGATCATGAGGTACACACATGTCATATACCATTCCTTTGTTACACAAGTTCTAGAATACGCGGTATTGACCAAACTGAGTCTATCCAAAAACCATTTTATAAATTTGCGCTACGAGGGCTAGAAAGAAACTCCAGTTGTGTTCTGCCTTCATATCTCCATATCAATCTTCCAACCTTTTAGAAACCGGGCCTCGAGTCACCTGATTTAAGTATTGAAACTAATTTTCATTTCTTACGGCGAGTATCGAGGCACTATACTTAAATTAACGTCTTATCGAACTATTTAGTCTCTTTTACGTTGCTTGTTCATAAGCCATTCACCATAAACTGAAATATGTTTCTTTCCTTAAAGCAATCATGTTACATAGGAACTAGATATATATGAGTGTACGACACAATGTAAATAATTGTAAGTTTTCTGCTTTCTGTCATTATTTATGAAATGCATATTGTCATCTTACCTTGAGATTTTTTATATACTGTAAACGGCTGCCTCGTAAATAAATAAATATTTAAAAGCGCTTATTACTAAGAACCGCAACAAAAGCAGCGTAACTACTTCGGAGTAGTATTTCCATATTTTTTTAAATCATTCTAATTTTCTTTGTCAAAACCCTTAAAAAGCTTCTTGAACGATTATTGATCTATAAATAAGGCCAGTGTGAAACTTGAAAGTTTTCGCAAATATCTGAAAAATCATGTACACTATAAACTAGGAGTGAGAGCACGGAAACTTAACGTTGATGTAAGTGGTCTGCCTATCTTCTAAATCCGATTTTCGACACATTCAAGTCCTGTGTTTCGGAGATGCATGCATCGTATATATAACAAAAGTGGCATAAAAATTGGCTACTGCATGTGATTATATATTTCAATCAGAAAGAATAATTTGTTGCTGTGTCTGATGAGTCAAGTGGTTAATGACGAAAAGACCACGTTTCAAAAGTTTCCGAAAAAGCTTGAATCAACCGCCTTGATCTTTGCGATTCGTGCAAAATTCTTACACATTTTTTAGCGTCTGTCAGTCGACGCTCATGAGCTGCATATTCCACAGTTTAGCGTACACACAACGTAGCCCTCATAATAAAGGCGTACATATAAATGGAAACCCAAAGCTAAATGTTAATATTTTTTCAAGCACACTTACATACTCACGCAAAACAATTAACATAAACTATAAACAATCTCAACAGCGCTGTTCATCGATTGAATGTAAACCGGAAACTCAGTCATTGCCTGCATGCATGTACGTGCGTATGCACATATTATCGTGAATGAGTTCTGACAGCACATTCTTACTTACCTTGAGCAAACACCAAAAACTGGCTAAAACCGTTGAAAAGGGCCAAAAGCGTAATCATCATGCTGAGCAACATGCATTTGTAGCAATTCATTTGCCCCATCGCTGTTGCACTGTCACTAGCAACCAAGTCAACAGAGCGTGGTGTTAAATTAGGTAGTAGAATACGCTGTATGTGGTATAAGCCAGTGTAGGAGGAAGCGGCAGCAACTACATCAGCAACGTTATCGCAATTCGACTGATGGTAAACGATTGCCGGCAGTCGTTTTAGTTGGCAAACAGTAGCTGCTATATAACGAGCAATCGCATTCACAACATTGAAATAAATGTGAATACCGTAAATATTATGGTCTCCGGTAGTGCTGATGGTGTGGTTAATGTTGCATTTGCCGTAACACCTTCCATATGCAAAAGCTTAACATTAAATTTGTGCTACAGAGGCACAGAGGCAACGTTGAAAATGAAACAAAAAAGCAACGAACGTGTTGTTGATAGCTGCAAGAAAATTAAAGAAAAAAATTTTATTCATATTTTCTCTTTTTCTTTTGTCATTTAATTTTCATTTTTTCTCATTTTATTTATTTATTTTTTTTTTTTTTCTTTTACATTTTCTTAATAGAAGTGCGAAGTGTTAGCAGACATAAGTATGAATGAAATAATTAAAGTCTATGCACATATACATATTCATACTTAGCCTTTTTTTGTGTGGTGGTTGTCCTTAACAGTGTCGCAACATTGTGGAATAGATATGAGAATTTTGTTTGAAATGACAAAAATTTTTAACAAATGAAATTTTGTGGTAAATGTACCGTAGACTAATTTTTTTGTATTCCTCGTACAGCACAGGGCATTTGCTCTGTCTGTATGTAGAGTTTTGCGTATGGACAAATTTTACGAAAAGTAAGCTATTCGCTAACTATTACGTTACATGGTACGTACATATGCATAAAAGGAAATTATTTCCGCTTTCTGACGAACTTTGCGTACACGTCATCTCAAAAATTTGAGAACAATGTGTTGTCAGCAAACTTATCGTTTGACCAATCGAGACGCTTTCCGCAAAAGAAGATTAGATTGTCTTGTTAAAGTTTTATTTATGTATATATTTTAATAATTAATTTGCAATTAAAATTGTAAGCTGAAGAAAAGGGAGAGGGATAGCCAAATGGCCTTTAAGTCTCGTACACATTAAGTACTATTGTTAATCGTAGAGGTAGTTTTACAAGTACAAATATAAATACGAGGAGAACAACAATTTAAAAAATCGAAATATGCTTTGAAAGTTGAGATTGTTGTACAAAGTTTAACATATTGCCGATAGTGTATAATTTCTTTTGTGGGAACTCTCAATCACGCAAACACCAGAAAAATGAACGATTTTCCTCCGTTTTTTGCCTCGAAATAAAAACTACGCGCACTTTCTTCTACCTTTGATTATTTAAAGTCCAATAAAGAAAATTTATGCAGTTAACGCAATAAAATACAAGTGAGGGCATGTCGTTCATTATATAAACCTCCGCACTTGTAATCAACGTATTCTGAATGTTTGGCATGATCGAGGAGTCAACTTTCTATTCCTATTTATAATCAAGTTACCTGGCGACTTTATTACACATTGTGAACCTTTCTTTATTCAACTCAGCAAGTCATCTGTTGTTGATTTCCTGACTCTTAGAAGTAGAAGCAGAAATATAGCGGATATACTAAGGATAATCTAATGAATTTCGATATTTGATGTCGCCCAACTTTACATTTCGTTAAGTAATCCCTAAGGGAAAGCGTATTATGATAGATTGACCTAAGGGAAAGCTTATTACGATAGATTGACTTGTATCAAACTAAACGTAACTAAACGTTTCATAACAAGTATAGAGTTCGTTTATGTATACGACAATTAATGACGTTTTATATTAGATTAATTGACATTATTGGCAATGTGCGACAGATGTAAAAGAGACAATTTAGCTAATTTCTGTGCAAAGTCATTTCCGGGAATATTTAGATGGCTGGGCATTCAGATTAAAAGGATATTACAATTTTCGGAATCCGTAATGTTCCTAATTCGAGAAGGATAGAAGTCATTATTTGTGATGAGCTTTATATTGTCAATAGCTGGAAGTGAGTTTGTACATACTATACAGTATAAGTTTGTTTCCTTTATTGCGAATTACTTTGATTAACGCGAAATGAATAGCATGTTGAAGTTACTGCGAGCAAACATTCAAATGCCTATTGTGCTTACTCCATTGAATTCAATAACTAAATATGTGAATTAAATTGAACCTGATTAAAAACATCAACTCTTCCGATTTTTTGAAGGCGTAGTTCTGACGCTGACAAGGGTAATGAAAAATTGTTCAATTAAGGAGAAAATCACGTGATTTACAGCCTCCCTACAGTAATTACATGTCTCCGTATATGTAATTAATGTCTCAATTTTCTTTACCACCTTGCATCAACTAAGTCGATACACTAACTTTTGAAAATGATTTAATTTCCGTCTGTGGAAATGAAACACATAAGTCTGCTTTGAACAGAACCACTAACAGGTTCCCAAACGAATAAATAAAATAAGTAAATAATAAATTTTAGTTCGATATATGACATTTGACTTCAAATTTTCTCTTCTAAATAAAATTGAAGACTCATACCGGCGACTTCAGCAAATAAATAGAAGAACATGGCTATTCCACTCTAGTCTATAAAAATATATCGAAGGTTTGTCAATCGTTCATTTAACTCACGACGTGTTGTCATTTCTGAAGATAAGAGCGTTACAATGCCATAACTATGAAAATGTTTTCGCTTTGCTAAAACCGCAACGCAACAGAAAGTTTAAATCGTCATTTAAATTCAGATAAACAAACCTGTAGACCTTATTATAAAATATAAATTGTTTTGCAAAAATCGTCGCAACAATCGAAAGTCCGTTAGGCACTGTTTCGGTTGTAAGAGCTAAGAAATTAGGATCGTCAACTTAATAGTCTCACTAAGTGTAGCCCGCAATTTTTTCTTTCCTAAAAAGGGCCTATCCTTGTATCAATAATTTATGGCTCATATACACTTGTAATCATAGGGCACTAAAAAATGAACAGAGTATAAACAAAGTATAAAGAAAAATAAAGAATATAAACACAAATGAAAACCTAAGTCAAGCGTCATGCCAGCAAAAACCCGAAACAAATTTTACTAAATACCAAGTAAAGATGTATGGAATTTAATAGAGCTTTCTCCGAAAATCTTAACTGCTTAAACCAAGCTAACGGTTTATTTTACTGGTCGTCAGATACCATCCACCGTATATGTAAAATCTTAAGGAAGAATAGTGTTCTAGGAGATAGAAGATATATTAAAATAACAAAAAGTACATCCAAATATTACAAAAAAGAAAAGCAAATAAAAACATTATAGTTGGGCTAGGCTAGGCCGACCTTTAAATATGCTGCATCACTAATACAATGAACAATTGTTCATTCATTTATGTGCTAAAACATTAAAGTTATGAACATTGTTTCCACGTAAAAGCATTAATATAAATTTAGCAAATTTAGTTTTCTTATTAAAGAATTCTGATTCTTCATCTATTTTCGTAATAAAAATCTGCAGTTTACGCTTTCTCGCCATATAATTCGTACTTCTCTTCATTTTAATTATTCATTTATGAGAGTCCTTTTAAAGACTGAGATCGAAAAAATATACCCATATCAAATTACTATTACGGACCATGTTCACCACAAATCACTATTTATATGGACCTGTTGCCTATACAAAGCCTTGTAACAACCTTTATGAGAAAAGGGTGGGATCCAAAGAATAGATCTACGAAGACCAAGTTCAGTAAGATTTGCTTACCATCACGGACCAATTTTCACCATAAAATAATAAAAATTTTCCCCCTGAGAAGCTTCAGTTGTCGTAGGACTATTTATATAGAGGGAGGTCCAAAACATTGCTCCAGACGGGGTAAGATTTTGAAATCAAGTTAGAACTCCTCAATGCTATTTATTATTCAACGACTTTTACCAACGCATTTTCAAAGTTGCAATACTTTTCAAAAAGTAGTCCGATGCAACTCATTCTCAATACGGCTCGTGTTTGGGCCAAGACACCTGTAGATCACAAAATACATGGCCCGACATTGGAAGAACAGATCGAGAGATAAGCTCGGAATCTAACTAAAGGTGGGTCTATTTTATGTCGTTTCGGATTTTATACTTGTTCAGTTAAACCTAATATACCCCCCAACACAGGCTGTGTAAGGTATATTAATTTTGAAAATATTAAAAACTAGGAACAAGGTTGCCCTCTCTTCCACAGTAATAGAACGCAGTGTACCTAAAGCAAATTTGAATCCACAAAACTAAAGAATTGTTTAATCTACACGTCTGTAATAAGAGAAGCGCGTAGGAGTTAAAAACAATATTGATTTTTGTCTAGTTAATGCTTAAATGGCTTAAATTAACTTTTCAAAATTCCTTCCTTCTATTTTTCTCTCTCAAACGTTGTCCTAAAGATAGTATTAAAGTTGCCAATGAAAAGAATGAAAATTATTAGCGTTACGCTGCTGGCCGGTTTGAGAAATCGTATTTCCAGAAAAGCAGTTTAACGTTTTGAAATATATATGAAATATATATACTTCGTTTTTTATTATAACAAATGCTAAATTTTTTAGTAGTGTATCATGCCACGCCTTTCGCAAATATCAAGCTGTCGTCATCAAATATTGTGACCCACGATTGGTTTTTCCCGAAAAATTTTCCCCACAAAAGTCCCTGTTTTACCACATTTGCTGAATATGGATTCGTCTATCTTACACATCGGACGTGTTGAGAAATTATAGAAAAACTTTGTAAAAAGATGTATAATTGTACAAGCGGATTTTTCACATATTAGCAGATGCTCTGACGCTTTCCCGAATCGCTTATCAGCATGAACATAAGTTGTGCAATTGAGATTCTGTTCAATCTTTCTTTTAACTGAAAGGTTACACAATTTCCTTGAGAAAATAGGAAGTTTTTAAATATAACTTAATCTGTCGATAACATTTTGCCGCAAGTAAGCGCTTTGTTGCGGAAATTTAAAATCAACTTACAACCAATATATAGTTATCTCGTTTGCGCATGTTACCGATATCACAACACATACATAACATATATAGTGCGTATGTACATAATATTATAGAAAAAGTTTAGTTTTTATTTTCTGATCCTTTCAAATCAACTAAATCCGAAAATGTAAATTTATTTGTGTAAAACAAATGCGGCTTTAAAACTTTACCAGCAAAACAAAAAAAAGATAACAACACCAACAAATACATGTCATAAATGAGCAAAGAAGTGAGAACGAATTGAATGTGGCTTTTTGTTTGCAGTATATATATAGTTCTGTGCGTTCTTCTCTCTTTCACTTTTTCAATGTTTCACTATATGAATACGGGCGGAGGGAGAAGGAAATTTGATACAATTGCTTTATATGATATGCTTCAGTTTAGCACATTCGTTCTATGTGGAATAGAAAGCAGGGCTCAAAAGAAATGATGTGATTATTTTCTATTATGTATGAATAAAAAAACCAAACAAAATTTTCCTTGAACCATTCCAATGTGCCTGCAAAAGCAAATGTGCCTACGTATATATCTTTACGACCTAAGAAAAGGGAACGCGTTGGGAGTGTTTGCTGCTAATACGTAGAAGAAACAAAGAAACGCGGAGTATAGGATAAGAGATTAGCGGGTGAAAATCTCACACTCCGGCCTTTGTTGCTTTCCCACATATTAAACAAAATGAAAAAAAAATATACACACAGTCATATTTACACACATCCGCGTACATGTAGATGTATTTAGATCTATATATAGGTTTAAATATATAAATATAAATATATATATATATATATATATATAATACATAAATATTCATATATATATATGTTTATGTGTGTGTGTGTATATATAATATTGACGCTTATGACTAAATTTGCGCTGAATGCGTTGACAGCACTAAAAAGAGACAAATGTAAAATAAGCCCAATGCTATTGCACTTTGATTGTATTGCGGTGAAGAAAGAAGCTCGCGCTATCGAATTTCTCGCATACACACACTTATATTTAACATTGAATGCACATATGAAAGTCAAATTTTTCAACGTATTCAAGCATGCACTTACATACACATAAATTGAATGCATGCATATCTACCAATTTTCACTGTCAATCCGTTGTATCAGTTTTACTAGAGCGAGTGAGTAGAACACATGCGGGGTATATAACAGGCATACCTAATATATATCTGGCTATGCACGTACTTTAGTAAACGAGTGTACGTAAGAGTAAACTACGTATGCAATTGAACTAACCAAGCGAATCAATGGCTGGCTGTCAGCCAACTTTGAAAGTCTGACTGTTCTGTCTGATGACACAAGCGAAGATAAAAACGACCAACAGTGAAACTGAATGACTGAAGCAACAAAAACAAATGTATATATATATATATACACAAGCATCTATACATATAAACTTTTCTCGAGTACTGCGGATGCAAGATATGACAGATGCTTTACTCCAAAATAATGGCATTTTTTTCACATATCGCATATAGAACGCTTTCCGACTCTTTTAACGACCATTCAATTTAGTGATTGTCCCTATTCGTTTGTCTGACTTTCTATGCGACCATAGCTGTGGACAAATTTTGTACTAGTTTGTTAGAATCCTTTGAAAATTGTGATTGACAAACGCCAACGATTGCATATACGTTACATATATAATATTATTGTGTTGACTAAACATACTTAAAAACATGTGATGGTTGATGTGTTAAAAAGTTTAAAATATCATCTGTGTTGTTTCATGAATAATTCAATAAATAAATGGAAATATTATCAACTCTTACAACTCAGGCTGCAGTAAGAGATAAACTAAACAAAGTCATTTAAGGTTATAGACCGAAACCATTATCTCTCTGGATACTATAAATTGCGCTTTAATAATCAAAGCATGCGTTCACAGTTCTATGGAGGCGAATTCTTCTCATACACAAGCCATTAGCTATTGCACTATTGATCATAGTTATCTGTTATTTAATATCTATTGCTATAACTGACGTTTTATATAAGGTTAACGCGTCAATTTTTCATTATTGAAAAATGATTATTTGTACGGATACATTGAAGCGTTTTAAAAGACCAAGCCCGACCATAGGCTACGTCCACCTACACAATATATATTCTAAAGAAACTCAAATGTACTTTTGTTGCGAAAAAAAATACTATCGAATAGTTTGGTTACTGAAAGCGAAGAGAAATATAAAAAACCTAAATAACTCTTTAACGTGATTTCTTACCAATATTTTGGCCATACTTTGAATACCACAGTCATTCGTTAGTTATTTTCAATAAGGTTTGCATGGAGACATTTATAGTTTGTAGACCAATACTCAATTCCAACAACGGCGATTTGCCGGTGAGCTCAAGATGGCAAACTTTGGGAAAGGATTTCCAACGAACATGTAGTGCACTCGCTGTGTTGGAACATATTAGAAATTTATGAAATTTTTTTTAGAAAATCATCTTCTGCCATCACAACGGTTCAGTGAAGTGTTACTTTTGGCTTGAAGGCAATGCACAAATTATTCACGAGATGCCTTTTACACTCCGTGAAAGTGACCGCTTTGCGCGGTTTTTTGGTCTGCTTAAAATAGACTTCCTTATCGCGTATTGGCTTGAGTAGAAAATTGTTGATTTATTCATCTGGTTTCAATAAGAAGAAGTCACATATTGCGCAGAAAAATTTGATCGGACAATAACTCCAAGGAATTCTAACACCGAATGTCCTTTGTTGTAGTCCTTGTGAAGCTATCTGCCTGCAGAAATAAACGAGGTTTATATATTAACAAGGAATACTTAATGAGCTGTTGTTGAATTAAGGCAAGGTCGGGGGAAGCAAAAGTTTGAAAACGCGGTTCTTCGAGCTCGTTCCGATACGAAAAAGCCATACTCACTTAAAGACAGTGATGATAAATTGACTTGATTTTATTGCATCGAGCAGTTCGAGCGCGATCAGACATATCGAGCTACGGTACTGCAAGTTATCATATGTTGCCCGATTGTTATGTTTTCGGACGTGTTGATAATAGATGACGTTCTCAGGATGCGCCATTTTGGAAAAGCCCAATTTAGCCCAGTCTATATATAGCACATGCACATTAATCTAATTTTTAGAAAGAAGAATTTAAAAACGATTGCGCCACTTTCACCCACTGTCTCGTTTTGGAACAGTCACACTTGCAAACATTGAAGAAGTGCTCTGACGTACATGTTCACACATATATCAACGAATCGAAGTATAACGGTATCTCGCCGAATATACTTGCAATCGTTAAATCAGCTAAACTACAAAAAACATCTCAATATTATGTTTTCGAAAACACGTACCTGGACCTGCAAGACGTAACAATTTCCACATCTTTATATGACAACGACGTTTAAAGTTGAAGCGTTTAATTTTTTGGCATTACGCCATTACGACATATGCGTGGATGCGTGCCAGTCTTAAATTTGATCTATTGACCCAAAGTGAAAACATATATACAAAGTTTCCGCTTTTTGTGTAAATTTATTTCGCTCTTAAACTTACCATAAAAGACAGGCCATCGAACAAGCAGAAGGATAAACTGGCTTAGAATTTGACTCTAATCCAAATAATTGGTCTTTGTAGTCATTTTGTTTTTGCTTTTTGTAAAAATAAAAAATTTTCCATCAATTTCAATCAATCAAAAAGAAGGGAAAAACAAAAAAAAAAAAAAAAGAATGCAACTCTCTTCTATCCTTCACTTAACCAGTTAGCTGAGTAATGCATTTTTAAAAATTTCCCGAAAAAAGTGTGTAATTAAAGTCGAGACATGATGGTGAAGGCACATCAAACGCAATACAAATACTTGCTTGTTAAGCTTTACGGTGAAATTAAAGTGAAGCGAATAATATTTCATTTTCATTAGATCAAAAGCTGATAATAATGAGTTGTTATAAATGAAAATTTGAAAATTCCAAAAAAATAACAAAATTAATGAACAGGAAAAATTATAAAGAAAAGTAAATTGTTTTCTTTAACAGGGAGCTGCTCATGTGCATAAGAAGAAGAGAGATGAGATCAAAAATAAGACATGTTCTTATGGCATTTCTTCACCCTTTGCAGGTTTATACGATGCAATTATTCCAATTGCTTTTGTCAATACCGTTCATCTTCTTGTCATATTCAAGGACGCGTTGCGGTTTCTCTACCATATACGGAACCGGGAGTGCATTCTATACCAAGAAAATTTAACCAAACGTTTTTTTAATTTGTAGCAGGCTAAGTGGTAGTACAAAGAAAACATACCAGTGTTACATTTTACTGAACTTTTTTATCTTTTGAATTAATTCATAGTATTTTACTCCACATGTCGTGTGTGCACGTCAAACGCAATAAAATGAAGGTTTGCTTTGAACTGTACACACGTCATACGCAGTTAAATGGTTATCATTATCTCAATCGTTAATTTGCTCTTTGGCTTTGATAGGAGAAAATAAGAGAATTCAAATAGAAGTTGCGTAGAGTTACAAGCCTTAGTAAGACGTATAAGAAGTTCACAGAATTAAAGTTGTTTCAGAAACTTGTTGATTGAATTTCGTTCTATTTGAAAGAGACGGCACAAAAATTGGCTTTCAAATTTTTGTCTATGTGGCTCTTAATGTTCTTTACGGTAGCCCTCTCGTCTTTGCTCTGCTCTGAAAGTGCTAAAGACGATAAATTGTTTTTATCTTTCGACTTGTTTATTCCAATCGGATCTAAATAATCTGGTTAGCAGGTTTGAGTTCAACTTTACAGCAATGCACAACGCTAACGTGTAGCATCGGTTTTACCTATTTCATCAATAACTATGGAATATACCTCTGCTTATTTTGATATGGAAATTCGGTTTGATAATAAAGTTAGGCTTAATAGGGGTACCTGACACTCCATCAATAGAGGCAGAAGTTTTATAAAACGATGGCCAAGAGAATTCATTTATGCCTGCAGAATTTTTAAGCCCTGAGTTTATGAGCCCTCTTAAACAAAATATTAGTACGAAAATCCCAAATCCAGTTAATACCAGCTTTTTTACTTTTCCCAAATAATAAATTCCCTGAAGAAGGGAAAACCAAATGCCCATTCGCGGCGTATCATGCAGTTGCCGGTCGATGAAAAGGATTAGCGGAAAAATCGGTTATCGGATTAAAAATGAAGCCATGAATATGCTTGTAAAAATGTATGTAAATAGAATATTTGTGGAAGGGAGAGTTAGTCGGACAAGAACCTTTGAGTTGAGAGTACGGCCCAAAATAAATTGTGAATTATCCTACTGTTAAGGAATGCAATTGTAAATAAAAAAATTTTGAAAAATATCCACGATCCAGTGATACGGACTGTATCATAGAAAAGCGAATTTTATAACAAGATGATGAAGGTCTCGTTAAGAGCATGTATTAACTCATTAGTGGAAATATTATGCCGACAATTTTATTGAGTGATATTAACTTTGATGCGCTCACTCCTGCCTGCGGGTATGGTTACCTCATTAAACTAGTTCAACCTTTTTTGAATTATTTATGCAAAAGTTTATGTAAAAAGTTATTAAAATTTTATTTATGGTCGCAATCTATGTTCCGTTAGTATTCTACTCGAGTATGCGCCTTTAATTTCTTTTCTTTCTTACTAATAGAAATACAATAGTGCTATATAAAATGACTTTATTATGTTTTGCTCCTAATACTTTTTAATGAGGTTCAAATCATTGGATTGTGAATCTTTCTTACAATAACGCACAACTTCATTTATCGAAGATTTACGAGATTAACGGAACTTATTTATAAAAAAAACCGTTTAAAGAGATAAAAAAAACTTATTTACAGAAATTAAAACAATTGTTATTCACTCAACTAATATAGTTGCGGTATTCTTTGCCGCTCAAATCATTTACTGATAGTGTTATCGAGCAAGGAGCGAATACCACATTTCAAAAATATTTGCTAGTCTGCAAAGTTAAATTCTTACTTCTATACATTACCAAGAGTCCTTGTTAGCTTACAAAGCACTTCACTTTGTGACGCCTTTCACTTTCTCAACATTTTTAAAATTCCGTTTTCAGTCTATTGCGCTACAAAGAGAATTTTGTTTTAAGTCGAATCAACTTTTATTGTAAGTAGGCATGCACATGTATCTGGACAATTAGAAATTATCGGCTTCGTTTTTTTTATGATCCTTGAAAGGAACTTACGTAGTTTCTCTCATTCAATTTCCCCCATCCTCCGTGCGTTTGTATTTGTATTCTTTTTCCCCGTGGGGATGCTTAAGGAAGAACTTCATACAAGTTCACATTAAACATATGTGTCACTGTCCCTGCTGTTGCGTCATAAGTATGCGTCTGTATTCCACATTAGCTGTGCACACGAACGGTTGCAATCGATGGAGTGCTGGCAATGCATTTCGGAGGTTTGCTCTTGCTTTGCCTAAAATTCAAACTGAGTTTCAACAACATTGAATACAACAACCGCGCTCTAATGTGTACCTATGAGCATATGCATGCTTCATTCTATATACAAATGCAAATTTGAATCTATATTTAAGTTATACGTTTATGTGTGTAAACGAAAGTTAGCTATTAGTGCATATGTTTGTTTGATTGTACCGTTTGCTTATTGCAAAATCTTTAGCATGTCATTGTCGGTACTGCACAATCTTAGTTATCATTGAGCGCAGGTCATGCGTATCTTCTATCCGCTTGACAATATGTGACTCCGTTTGTAAAACAGAAGCGAGTTTTGGCAAACTGCCATTGATTTGTTGCATTCTGGCAGAAAAAAAAAAAAAAAACAACAATAGATAATAATAAAAAAAAAAAAACAATAATTTGACTTGCGGAAACCACAAGTACTAAAAACATCCATGACGTATGAAAGATAAGGGAAAAAACTGAAAGCACCGACATTCAATGTTTGTACGATGCTCTGATGCAGACGCTTTTTGCGACTATGCCTGCCTATCCACACAATTGCTGACAACGTAAATTCACCATCTGTTGACTTTCTCGTGAATGGGTGCGCACATGGAGTACACGTACACGTTTTGTTCGCTAGGTGCATACAGTGTAAAAACCGTTTATAAACTTGTTTAATGGCACTTGACGATAAAGTAGTAAATCTTTTTCACCAAAAAATCACTTTTTCCCGTAATTGATCGAAAATGACGCTATTTTTCTGCTATCGGTTTTCCAACAGCATCAACTTCGATTGTCGTTCATAACCTCAAACGTTCTTTCGTTGTCATTATCCCCTTACTCATATGCTCATATTTCATTGGTTTTGCTTGTGGAATAACACGAGATTCTACTTTTAATGCTTTTTTTCCTTTTTTGTGTGCATGAGTAACGCAGTAAGTAAATGCATTATGTTCAAAATTTACTACTTGCGAAAAGGCTTACATTACACTTATTAGAAAATACATATTTTGCTTACCGCCACATAGACGGAGGATGAGATTGAACTGGGTTAGGATATCCGTTTGTAAAAAACATTTCATAAAATTTGTAATTTCGAGCCAGTTCAACTATGTCTATCTGTTTCGTTGTCAGAGCTGCCGTTTGAAGCACTTACAAAAGCTAAGAACTGCAAATAGATAGACTGTATCCTAGTCTGGCTGGTTAGTTGCTTGATTGAGTTTAACATTAAGTTTGAATTAAGCAAAGGATGAATTTTCAAATAATTACTCCGCAAAATGATTGGAATTTTCATTTCGCTAATAAAGTGTAAGGCATCATAAGGCAGGTATCACTTTCCATCTAACAGTGAGAGATAGATGGTTCTTTACAAATCATCCTCATCGATTTCAATAAATCGGAAACTTAGTGATTATGATATATTTACAAAACATTGCGTAAAGAGTGTCTAAAATGCGTTGTAAACAATTAAAATTTTCTTGCTTGTATTTATTGTTTCGTTTACCATTAGCGAAAAATATTCAACCTTGTAAAGACTATGTAATGTATACATGTGCCGTTCCACAAATGCTCGTACATTTGGTACGCTTTGATATTTTTCGCGAAGCTTGAAGCTTTAGATTCTCTTGCTCTAAAACTTGAGCAAAAATAGAGTCAAGAAGGAAAAAATGTTTATCAACAAAACAAAATTTAATCAAACGAAAACTACTTTCAGTCAGTGAACAAGATACGAGTCGGTTTACTGTGTCCGTTCTTGTGAAAAACATACGCTTTCTACTTTCATGCGTCAGACTTCATTTTGCATTTGTTCTATAAATTCGTAAAAATCGAAATAAGAATTTTATACCCTTCATCACTGGTCCTGGCTATCCACGTGTCCATCTGCCTCTATGTCTGGCTTGTTTTCCCGTGAAAGGCTTCTCAAAACATGACCCAATCTGATTTACATTTATTAAAAGTCACTTTTTTTATAAAAGTGCTTTACGGTCGTTCGCCTACTTTTATCACACAATACCAATAATTGCTTGTAATAATGTCACCTTTTTTAAAAATATTTTCATGGGAGGGAAACTTAGCAGAGGATTTATACGTCAAGCCATTACTCTGAATCAATTTTCATCTCAAAAAATTTCAATATTACATTTTTTATTATATAATGTCTTATTCTGCACAAATCCTGCACATGCAGTTAGTATACCGCAATACCATTTTTCACCGCTTTTTGCGAGTACTAAACGACGAGTACTAAAACATGTACAACTTTTGTTTTTAACAGCGTTCATTGCTTAACTAAAATGTCTCTGTAATCACGAACCATACCAGAATGTGTAGGTAGAGATCACTCAGATATGCGGACGAAGAGGCTTCAATCGATTCACTCTGCTCTGTTGTTCTGGGTAGCGCGTACATTCGCGCAAATTTGTTATGCTTGATATCGCATATGATGTTAGATATCTAGACAGTGAAAAGTAAATTAAGTAGGACTTAAAGCAAGAAGTACGAAGTTTAATAAACAGTGACTATTATATCATATGTGTCATTGTCCCAAGATTAACGATACATTTATAAATATATAAACGCACAAAACTTGATTACATTAATTTGCAAGAATTAATACGCTTTTTTGAAATGGTATGATGCGTTCTACATCACTCTTGCAACACAATTTTCTGGACCCCACAGATGCAAGGTTTGTCCAGAAGTTAAGACACGTCACGTATACCACATGCCATTTGCACAATTGGGCCGACGTAGCCACTTTCTATATCCGACCGAGTGAAAATGGCGATGAAAGATTATGGGAGCGGGCCCAAAACAATAAATTCTCCTCGTCCAAATATGGCAACATTAATTTTCTTGTCAACGATCTTATTACTCTTCATTTATTTCCGTCGTTGCCACCTACAGGCGTAACTCTCGTAGGAAGTCTTACATTGGATGTGGTCTTATAAGTGAATCTATGTAGTCCAAATTTTGCACAGTTTATTTTTTAGCCATCATTCTCATACGGAGCAATTTTTCCTATGAAATATTGGAAATTAGTCTTCTAGCTTTATAAAGGCCTTTAATAGGAACTTTTACAAAGGTGTGGTCCAGAAAGTCAGTTTGACATGCCAAAATATATTCCTCAGCGAATTTTATGAAGAAATTTTGAAAAGTGTCTGTTTTATATGAAGAGAGACCCGTAGGTCACGTAACAAATGCACATGCATGACAGACATACCTAAATCACTTCAGGAAATGCTTCCGAATCGATTGGCGTAAGAAAGCTTGGGTCTGTCTTAGAGCCTTTTAGGTTTTGCATACGCTCGCACAACGCGTGTGGGGTATAAAACTGATATACGAATAAGATTATAAATGGAAACACACAGCCTTTTGCTTGCATAATTATCCATGAGATACTATTGGATGCGCATGTGCAACCACGATATAATCGAATTTCTTAGAAGACTGTCAATGTTCGCTGGTGATAATTGTTGAAAATTCAATCGAAGCCAAATATAAATAGTTTCTTTCCGGGTTTCCATTATTATTTTTTATTAGATTAGATATAACGATTCATGACTTTGGAAATCGCAGTCGGTAAATGATTTTGAGATCGTAAAAAAGATAATATTCTCTCCCCCATTAACGCGTTCTCTTTCGTAGTACAATATTCCAGATTTGCGCTATTAAATGAAACATCTCCGCGCCCGCCCTCTCCCGGTTTCACTATCCAAATCTGTCTTCAGTGATATTGTTCTGACACCGTAATGCAATATATATGCTCTTCTTCTTTTGCTTTTTTTTGTTCTAAAATTCTTAAGATTGTTTCAACGTCAGCCAATTTAAAGGAGGAGAATAAGGACATATGACCAGTGTGTTGAAAAGTTATCAAAAAAGGTATTTTTCTCAAGAACACACCTTTAACAAGCTAAAGTTAAACTTAGCTTAATGTAAGACAGACGTGTTTGCTTATCGAACGACGGCAAAAAGGAACAAACTCAATACATTTGCTTCTTTATTTACGTAGGTAGAAATTGTATTACATAAAGGAGAACTTCTTCCTCTCAGTTATTACAGTTTAGAGACGCATTTTATGAAATCGCTTAATTACCATTTTTCGAAAATGCAGGATGATGCGCTCACTTCAACTAACCATCAATTCTTATGTTGTAGTAAGTTACTTAACAATGCTCTTTCCTTGCATCGCACCCTTCAGTTGAGCTTTGGTATTTTTCTCGTTTCTTTTTATGGTTTTTTTATCTTCTTCCTCTTCTTCAGCCAGAAAATCAGACTACAATAGAGCGTACTTTTGTTTCCTTGAGGATTTGCTTTGTTTTGTTTCTTGCTTTTTTCTCATAACTATACATGTAGAACTGTTGCCACTATGTATACAACGCATTGTGTATTGTTGTTCATAATTGTTCTTTATTTTTAAAATTCTTCTTGTGCTTTGTACAATAATACCGATGTGCCTTCGTAAGAAACTATATACATTTTGTTTTTATTGCATTACAATGCTCTTCTATTGTGAGCACATATCGCACACGTGCCAGTAGATGTAATTATTTGTGAGAATTTCTTTCAAATTTACTTATAAGAACACACATGCATACGTTGTAAATACCATGGTCCTGAACGAGCAGCAAGCTGATGTACACGCATAATTGCGAATTTCGTCATAAAACTATATGAAAACAAAAAAAAAAAAAAAAAATGCTTTTAAACGACTGAACAACTTTATGATTATTACCATTACAATGCGGACAGTTAAAATCCATTTAATAAACGCATAAGTAAAACTTGATATTATTGTAAACATGTGTAAGCTTTTAATAGCGCTCTTGTTGAATTTCATCATATGAATGAATCGCTGGAAGAGCAGCAAATGTTCTATATTTGAAAATTATTATTCAACTTGAATAGATTTCATGGCTCGCTTTCTTAAGAGATAATGCCATCTTGTCGCTTTTTCGTGCGCCTTTTTTCAATGACTGCTACACTCCCTAAAAATAAAATTAAATAAAACAAATAACAGCACTACCAAATACCCTACAGCACGTCGCCTTATACAACTGTTCCTTCACTTTCGTGATAACATACCAAAAAAATATACATTGGTTTTATGTTGAGGCGTAATTGTTAGAAAAGAGTTCATATTGGAAGCTGCCCAAAATGTCAGCTTAGGTAATCTAAATCTAGGAAACTCAATTTACTTGTTAAAGAAGTTATTATTTTTCAACTGCTTTCGTCATAAAAAGTTCAAATTGCACTTTGTTGCCATATAGGCTTACTTTCTAGAACCCCTAAAAATAGAACTTACAATTCATGGCCGGTATCCAAAAAATGGATCTACTCGATCCAAATTTGGCAAGACAAATTCCTGCGTCAAATCACTCCATTGCATTATGGATAAATTTTCACCATGAAATATTGAAAATTACACCTTTTCACAATATAAGGATTCAGCTTTTCAAGTACACGGCTAGGTAAGACTCGAGATTACGAGCTCAAACGCAAGGGAAGTAGAGTTCACTTTACTCGTGGCTGCAGTCAATGCTAAATCGATAACGGCGTAACACTTACCGATTGCGCACATGCCGCCTCCTCCTTTTCGGCTTGTCTTTGTCTTTCTCTTTCTCTCACTTCTTTCTCATCAAGCTCCCTAAGTGGCAAAAGCACGTCTGCGTAACAAATTTCGTCAAACTATTTTGAAAGCTTCGACTTGTAGGTTGAACACAAAAGCCGTGATCACACATCAGACGGATAGACGGACACGTAGATTTAATTCCAGAACATTACTTTGAGGCGGCCAGTATAATAAAATGGAGGTCTATCTTATGCCTCTCTGGATGTTACATAAATTTGTACAAACTTAATATACCCTGTACAAAAAATGGGGTATAAGCTACAATGATGCTCATGAGGCGGCCGAAATCTTAGCTGCTTATAAAGCAGATTTTCCGAACACAGGCACGGACCTGTATTACAGCTATTTCAAACGCTGTAGACAATTTTGCAAGCACGGAAGGCAATCGGCAATGAAAGAAGTTATAAACGAAAATCTCGTAACGCCAGTAAAGGTATTCATACCTACTAAACCAAATCATAAGTTGCTGGCATAAATGATTAGAAATGAAAGAAAAATTTCCTTATCCGTCCTGCTGGTTTCATTGATTTTTATCTAGCTGCTTGAATTGATTAAAATTTTACTTCTAAATATCTTATTGACAGTCTAATCTCTCCTTTCAATTGCAGGCAGAGGATTTGCCATCTTATGAAGCAACGTTTGGAATGCTGAAATTTCAGTTTCGTAAGCTTCGAAGGTTTCTTTTCCCAATTACGACGGTCTACGAAGTTGTTAACACATGATGTAAAGAATAAGGAAGGAATTTAAAGTAACTAAGTAGTTTTACCAAAGAACTTTTAACATAGCTTCTGCACCTTCTAATCCGAACACCAATTACAATCATCATGGTGATGTACACTTATTTGCGTTTGCCCAGTAAGTACGACGCTTTATTCTATCTAGCTGGAGCTTAAAAGAAGATGCCGGTCATTTGAAGATCCTTCCAATGGAAATTGAAAGTTTATACGGCCCTTCGGAGCGATTAGAACGCACTATCCTTGAAAGTCCATGAACGCATTGCAATTTTCACGTGGAATATCCTCTTTCTTACATCTTACAACGTGTAAAGCCAAAAAGAATTCCGCTCACCATTGTTTTTGGAAAGTGACCACTTTTGTTTTAGATTCTTAACATCAAGTCATGTTGTAATTTCATATGTAAGGTTTTGGCGCGAGGGATGTGAACTCAATGTTGAAATATTAGCCCAGTTGCGAAGGAAAGGAAAGGAAGACTTAAGTTGTGAAACACAAAAGCAGTTACTTTGCAAATATGATGATGGTTTTTGTTCGTAACAATGCCTTGCAAATAACGCCTACATAAATGCAGATTGTCAGAAACACAAGTGTGGCAAGTGTAGTCTTCGATAGAAATAAACCGAAAAAAACACAAAAATTTACAGATTTCCTATAGGAAATCACACAAAAAGCCATTTCAGATTTCGTTAACTTGAGAGAAATATCTTATTGAAGAACAAGATCACTTGAATATCCTTAGTCCTTTCTGTCAATAAAGTAAAGTCATGCGGATGAATTGTAAAACCACAACTCAGTTTCAGGTAAAACTATATCGAAATTTTAAGAATGCTTATGCACAGCATAGCACACCCTATAAACCACTAAGATAAACCGAAATTCTAATGCAACAATACGGAGTATAAGTCGCTTGTTATATGATTGGGATTTTCATATTTCATTAAAACTATGAGACTTTGAAAACGCATGAAATTGTTTCTCTCTCTCTCTCTCTCTCTTAAGTATTTTACTATAAACCGATAGCTATGCATATAAACACAGCTGTTTATGGGTGTACATGAAAATAATACTTTCCAAATGTTATATAAAACAAAGAGAGGCAAACAAGCACATTATGATAACTGCAAGCAGAAAAGCAGACAGACAGCCAGGCAGCCAGGCAGCCAGGCAGACAGGCAAAGTAACTAATCGACCGTTTAATAAGAATTTCAATGCTTCCGAAAACATGCTTGAAAACTAACTTGAAACTTGTGGCATTTGACTTTTACAATTGGCAAAATAGCAAAAATAAGTACATATATAGTGTACGTAGTGCATATAGACAAACCAATAAACTTTATTCAAAAGCAAATAGTGATAAAAAAATTTGATAATGACGAACATTTATAAGGATCTAGAAGTCGTTTACTCGACATTTGCTCGAGTACAAACAGTATATACCTACACACACATATATTTGTGTATATTTGTGTATAAGACTAAATAACAATTAATGTTTGTTGAAAGATTAAAAATCAAAAAGGAAAAAAAATTACAAAATACGAAAAAAAAGAGAAACTTTTACAAATCTCCGGCAGCCAAAGCCAAAATATTGAGAAATTCAGTTTACATAAACACAACCACAGCCAACCGCAGAAGAGGATTATCTGGACGTAACAAAGCGAAACCTTTCTAAAAGTTTCAGCTTTCTCCTTCGGCAACCTTCAAGGGCATAGTAATAAGCAAATATTTTTATATCTTTAGCATCACAAAAATACGTGTAACGATCGCAAGTAAGCGTTCTAACAAAAGCTGTGGGTAAACTGACTGACTAAAAATATAGAGACCCTAAAGAGCCTTCTTCAATGCTCTTGTTTTGACACTACAAATGAGTTGACAAATCCCGTCTACATCTTTCTCCTTATAAAGTAATAAGAGAAAAAAAAATAACAATTACTTTTTCTTCTTCTCCGTCTTCTTTTTGCTGTGGTAGAAATTTGGTTCAATTAAATTTCATTTCTTCATAATAACGAAACAATTCCAAAAATTCTCATTAAGATTTTCAATTCGTATAATAAACATAATAAACCGCAATGCATATACATGCATACACCTAAAACATACATGTACACGAAATTATGTACAATGCAATAGCAAAACTAACATTGCTATGGTGCCGGCATTCAAACACACTAACGAACGAATGAGCGAACAACGAGCGAAGCAACGAGTGAAAAAAACAAATGTTAAAATATCCTTGAAAACGAACATTGCAATATCGTTACACTTTTGACAGCATGAATATGCATTATATGTGCATCTATGTTCGTATGAATGTACGCATATATGTGTAATAGTGTTGGCGGTTTAGTGGTTGCTAGCGATAGTGGAAACAATTCAAAATCACATATTTTTTCCCGTTTTTCTCTTCTAGTTTTCGTAAAATATGTAATTTAATTTTATTCCATTTTCAGAGTTTCTTTTACCATTTGATTCACGATAACCAAACGCTTTTGCAAAACACACTCTCACACTCAAACATATTCTGTGCAATTTTTTGCAAACTCAGATACGTTTATATTTGATATTTGTGTGCACATATATATTCAAATTCTTGGTATAGTGCCATAAAAACACTCACTTACATCAAACACATACACACGCAAAAGCACCAACAACAGAGACCACTTTTACTTCATAGTAGTAAACCAAAAATTTTTATTTCTCTCTTTTATTTGAATTTGATGGAATTCATGCACGAAATCAGAAGTATATGGCTATCAAACACATCGAAAATGTGTATAAGTAAGCAAAGGTTCAGATTGAAACATTCAAAAAAAAAAATAAATAAATAAATAAAATAAAATATAATAAGGAGTTTACATCCGCCTTAGGGCATACATTTGATACCGACCACTTCTGCAGATCTATCTAATTAGTCCTAGGAAATATTTGTACCAGATTCCTCATAAGCGGTGAAGTATAGTTCTTCTTCGAGTCATGGTTATGCTTGCACAAAGCCTGCTCTCAAATTCGATTTTCGGGGATTAGCGAAAAACGCGTTCGACGTCAACTTTTGTGACATATGGATTATGTGAACAGAAAACTATATTTAGTACACTTTCGCGTTTACACAACTCTTCAATATCGATTACCATCGATGGTATGAACTAATGTATTCGTTGCCTTTTGTACCCGACATAAAGAGTTAGTTTCACCATAAGTGCCACTACTAATTTTTCAAAAAGAATCTTTAATTCGTTTAGTACACTCTTTTGGATTAGCTCGTGAAAAACATAAATACATAGGATGGTTTTCTTGTTTTTCGTAGACAGCGCACACTTTCGCATTGGAAAGTATCTCAACCATGTCGCTTTATTTGCTTGCTGCAGCTTTCGACGAACGTGCCTAAAATGTGGTTGCGTCTCTGTTGGAAGCAATTAATATCTTTTCAAATCCGGTACTCATTATTCGCATGGGTAGCCGGGCAGGTAAGAATCCTGACTACCAAGTTTATGTTCAAACTTCAATGTGATACAGTTCAGTTTGATCGTAGTTATAGTGAGTGCTGAGTCGGTAAAAGCGTAGCAATTATCGATTACGCACACAAGTACCAGATGCGGCCACCCTCCCATTTCTTTCCCTTTCTTCACCTCTTTCTGACAATCAACGTATTAAACGTAGAAGCGACATCCTCTGAGTGATTGGTCATATAATTGAAAGAAAAATTAAAAAAACAGACATCCATTCAAAGGATCCGTAGACCTTAGCAACAATACGACGAGTCCAGGGCTCTACTATCGTATCACAAAAAACCTTAGCACCACAATTTCCGACGCTCAACAAGGCTGATCTTAAAGCAATATGCATCTGAACATACAACTAATACAACACGCATGATCTTATTGCGGTGGACGGACTTGTAAGAGATTTGCTAAGTTGTGATATCATTAAAAGTAACGAAAGAAGATTAAATAAAATATAAAAAAATATACATATAATATTTTATTACTTGATTTGCTTCAGCGAATGGTTGTTCAACGTACAAATTAGCGATTCGTAAACTTTAAACTCCTTAAATATTTTTACATTCCAGTATATATATAAAACTCATAATTATGCTTCAAGCTTTCGCTTAACACCTACACCACATTTATATGGTTATAACATCGCCACACATATTTGCTCAGTAAATTAACTAGTAAGCTATCGTATCCAGTTACTGTGAGGAATTTGAGCTCAATCATTTACTTTGTGGGTTTAAAGTTAGCGGGGTTAAAGTTGTTTACACTAATGTGCATATGAAACCGGAATTTTTGATTAGAGCATGAATTTTTATTGCATGAAAATGATAACAAACATTCCTCCACAGCCCTCCTCGCTACCGCACATTTTCTGCATGTCACGCAAGACATTCCTCAAAAAATATATTGGTATCTCACTGAACTAACGAAGAAGAACCGGACTAATGAAGGAAAAAATATGAAATCATTTTAGAGAACTACATGCGAGTAAAACGCTTTTTTCAATTTTTGCAAATAAGGAAAATAAATAAGTGAAAGAGATATGAAATTAATAGAAGTCTTGGCGCAAAACTCCGATATCCAACATCTGGAATCTTTTCGAGCAAATTGTGAGGTATTTTGCTTGGCATGTAGGGCAAATACTCTGCTAACATTAATATTTGATGCCCTAGATGCATTTTTTAAAACATTCTCCTTATTACCGATTTACTTATCTTTAACACCTTAATTTCTCTTTATATATATTTATTCATTTATTTGAGCGGTACAAGGCAGCCATTCATGGTGGCCAAAGAAGCTAAAAGTTACTCATCTTGTAACCTAATTTCCTCATTTTGATCTCACCTGCTTTCCATCTGGGACGAAGTTGCTAGGGTTAGGTTAGGATTAGGCAGCATTAGCTAGTAGTGAATAAGTGAGCAGATTGCACAGACGATAGGTGATGCGACATTGCTTTTCGGAAAAGTCGGATGGTTATTAGCGAACAATCGAAAAATGACGCCCGATCCTTCTGATCCTTATGTGTTTGCGGGCAGTGAACGTCACTGATTTACTTTGGTATCTACAACTAAACGTTAAGCTACAATTTTCCTTGTTATACATGTGGCAAGTGGTCACATACTTTCCGTTTGAATATTCTTGAGTGTCTTGGGAGTCATTTGCCTGAAATGCCTTATAGTTGTGTGTCGAACGAATAAATTTATATTACTTGAAACAAAGGTGGGGAACTGTCTGCATGAACAGAAAGATCTTTCGAGAATATATTGAAACATTCAGAAAGTCTTTGTACAATATCACCGCAGATTCAGCGAAAAGACATGAAAAATTCTTCAATTTATTTACAATAAAACGTATTTTACTGCATTTCACACTAGCCGTTGTCTTTACGCTAATAAAAAAGTCTTAATTCTCGCGATTAAAACATGGATAAAATAAATTTTAGCTTGAAATGAAATTAAATCAAATGATGAGAAAACACAATATAAAGATGATCGAAGCTTTGCATGCTTTTGGTAAATATTTAGTGAAACTTTTAAACTAATATAACGTATATAGGTATTATGGATTATCCCATTTTCAAAGTAAATCTTTGCCTATCAACTTGGATTTTTATATCGCTGTTCGCAGTCGTGAAGCGACGAGCTAGTAAACGTGGTGAACTTAATCACTTCAGAAACGTGTTTATTCAATTGAAATAAAGAAAATGAAGGCGTATTTTTTAAGTGCCACATATAAATTAACAGATCCAGTACGAGTATATGTATGTGAATAAAAACACATCTTCACTTCATTTTCGGGTTTTCATGTCAATTTCGAACACCAAACATACGTGTTCTTATATGCATCCGCTATTGTTATTTAATTATATATACTACACGCATCCTTTGCTTTTCTCCAAGCTGTACTATATTTTTTCATCACAAGCACCAATTTGTTAATAATGCTTCTTTCTGCCACCGGGCATGGTTATTATTGTCATTGAAAAGCAAACTATTGACAGGCAGCTTTAGTAACATAAAAATGAAATGAATTTAATGTCTAATATTCATAAAACATTGATCGAGTAATTAAATGCGTCATGGCAAATATGGATAGAGAAATATAAGAAAAATAATCATAAGAAAGACAACATTTTTCCCTGGATTCTTCCGTATTGCAAGAGAACTGCGACCTCTAGGAGGTTTTCAGATAATACGGCTTGTGCTCAATCTATATGTGTATATACATATATATGTATATATTGATTTATATTATATTAACTTTCATATATGATTTCTATATTATGTATATATATACATATATATATTATCATCATACACTCTGCAAGTTACTTTCAGGCGTGTTTCAGGGATGTTACTCAAAATTTACTCAAAAGTAAAGCAATATTCATTTACATCTTTAGTGGATCTCGTGTAAAACATTTTTCAAATGAATAAATTGCTTTCTTATGAATGCTAGAGATATTAAAGCGTAGTCCAGGTTTTAAGCTATATATTATTTAATTTACTATATATTCTCTCTTATTTTAATCTACTATATGTATTTTATGCATCTTGTATGAGTTTACGTCGTTTTGTATTCATTTCACAGTTGAAGTGCAAAATTCTTCGTTTCTCTTTCACATTGTCTTTCACCATAAATGTAACATTTTACGGTTTATGACATCGTTAAGGATACCATTATACGTTAGTAAAAGAGAGATTTATACATATATACATATGTGTAGTCGCATCACCCTGAAATATTTAATAACGGTTCCATGAGATACGCATTCTTGGTTTAAATCCCCAATTATGCTTTAAGTGCTTAACCAAAAATTTTTTTTTGTTTTATGGAACATATTAAGGAATTGCAAATAAGCCAAATTAATAATAAAATGAAGAAATTTACGGCAAGATTTCGAGCTTTTCGAAATATTTTCTGTTTACTTATTTATTTTCGTACCAATCAAAAGGAACAAAAGAATTTTTAACATCACTTTTACGTTGAAGGAGTGAATTTCACACACACACACATTTTCTTTTTATATGAATAGTAAAGTAAAAGGCTTGCAAACTTACATGTCTTCCACTACATTCAGTTCATAGAAATCTTTGCATCGAATTACTTTAGTCGGAATCGGTTGTCAGTTTGTAGGTCTTATCCGTTCATAGCATATAAATTTAAACGACTTTAGAAACTCGAAAGAAAAGGTAGATCAATATCAATAAATTGGCGAGGTCTCCAAGCCACTGACCAAGAGACGAGTCAACAAGGACACCAATTTATACCGACGTAAATGGACTCTTTTGTGGCCTCAACGCGTAATATATCTTTGTTATTGCATACAATTGAACCCTTTACGTTCATTTGATGTCGCCAATCCTTAAGGTAGTTGTGATCAAAACTATTGTTTAAGTAACGTACTTTGCCCAAAGCAAGCCAGGGAATGTACTGCTCGCAAATAATAAAATTTTACGGAGATAGGTTAACAATACGCATAGCTGGCCCATTCACCCTGCCTCTGAACTAACCAGATAATAGGAAATTAACGTATTCGATGCTTATTACATAACTTCAATTACAAATATTAAAGCGTCCCTGTACGAGAAGATCTCCAAAACGTGAACTTATGTTGTAAAATGTGGCAAATTTAATTCTCTTGCCAAATATCTTTATCATACGTCATCTATTTTCACGATAAATATTAAGGAGCTTACTATTACGGACAAATAATAAAATTTAGGCCTTTTTGTCATGTAGGGACATGCCTTTCTTTTTTCATGCTTCTTGGACTTAGATACCTCCGGACAAGCTTAATATAGTCCCTATCATAAGGAAAGTGAAGCAGAACAACAAACGATGGACGGACAGAATGAATCAATATAAGGAAGCATACCACTAAAGTGTACTTCGGTTTTTTAACCCGACGTTATCTGAAGCGTGAAATATATAGTCGCTAAATCGGCGAGAATACCAATGCCAGAAACAAAACCGTTTTTATCAAAATTAGGCAAAGGAGACCAGCCATCCCTGATAGCCACTGTTGAAATTTATAAAGATAAGACGACAAATGTTGTGCACAAAAACGCATGGACAAGCATCAGATGGACCGTGGTTTTAAACATCGGTTTCATATGATAAAAAGTGGGTCTGCCTTGAGCCGTTCTGAGTGTCACGTTAACCCGCGCAAATTTAATATACCCTGTAACGTAAGGGTAAGGTATATAAACATAAGATTGTTTCTAACGTTGAATCAGTAATCAATTGATTGCTGACTACAATATGTAATGGATTGCTTGCCATGCATAACTTTAGCTAATGTCAGGATAAGATTAGTTTGGATATTGGAATTTTAATATTAGGCGAACACAAATGAATAATAATTAAAATTCCGCCAAAAGAGAGCACAGACTTGATTGATTGATGCGATTGTATCTAACCATCCATCCAACCATTATCTTACGATGCACGAATAAGCATAAGAGAAGCAACTTTCAATGCGAAAGGATAAGTAACATAAGTAAGCAAATAAACTTGCATTAAAAAAAATGAAATACCGGCCAATATTAAACGCGTATGTCGAGTAGTTTTTTTCTATGTGTATATAATATGTTCATCAATTTGAAAGTTTTTTGGATAGTCGCAGAAAATTCCTTTATTAAAATGTAGTAAAATTACAGTAAATTTCGTTATAAATTTTAGGACAAAACTGTTCGATGTAATCGTATCGGCCTTGATAGCATTTTGCTATTTGTCTCTTTAGGTATTTCGATAGAATTGCGAAGGACAGAAACGTAAGCGAATAGGTAAACTTGGAAAATTAAATTGAATATTTTTTATAAGTAGCGATAACTTTTGCATCCAAATCACAATTTTTATATACTAGAGGTAAATGAAAAGATTGGTATATTTATTGACGAAGGAAATAGATGGTGGAAAAAAGGAGGCAAATTTGCTCTCCTTCAGCGTTCTCAACCATCCATATTCCATCTCGCTCGCAAACAAATGGTTCTTTGTCAGGAATGTTCAATTGAATTCTTAAGCCATGGAAACGGTTTAAATATTGTACAGGACGACTACAGCTGAATGAAATGCAAAACCACAAATGAATTTACAATTGAGCTTGTAATGAAATGACGAGCCTTACAGATGTTACTCATCATGATGGTGATTACAATTACAAATTGTAAACGCATTGCTTGTTGATGTGCGGTAATGCTTTTTTTCATTTCTTTATTTTTGCACAAACAATTGCAAAATTCCAGAGTGCTGACCCGGGATGTATGTACCACAAACATTTTATTAAATGTTTACATATGTATGCATAAGCATAGAAAATATAAATCCGACTAAGATAAAACTTCGTACGTAGCCGGCTTTACTGTGTAGTGTGTAACTGGTGTGCGGTAAACAAACTCCACATTTGCGTTTGTAGCATAACGAGCCGCATGTGCATGTACGGACTTTAACTGGCTCTCAATTCAATCTGCCCATCCATCCATGCGGCTATCCATTTACTTCTATGAGAAACCTGACGATTGATAACATCAGCTACAGTATATGTCGATGTGTTCGGTTTTCATATATGCAAGGAATTCGCATACGTGTTAGCCGGCAAAGTTTTACATTTTCACCCATTTTTAGTTTCAACTTTTTATGTTTAAATTCTAATTTTTTTTTGCAAATATAAACGTGCAGCAGTAATCATTGTAATTGTTGTGCCACAAATGGTTACATTAGTGAAGCAATTCCCTCATACAATTCACTGGAACCTGAATGCATTAAAAACAATAACATGTATGTCTTTTTTTTTATTTTTTTTTTTATTAGCCAATATGACGGGAGACATGTAGTTGGTTACTCGCTGCATATGCATTGGGAGTAATCTATTACTATATATATACAAAGTCAATGAACTCCAGTGTGAGGATCAAAGTGATTGGTTCGTTTTTGCCGCACACTTAGTCTTAAGAGTATGCTAATTTTATTATCTAACTCTTATCTATTGGCAACATCGATAAACGTGACACAGATTTGCGTGAGATGGCGATTGCCACGTCCTCTTCACGAAGACGCAGCTATCAACACGTAAGCATCATGAAGAATTCACATAAGTAAAACAATTTGAAGTAGCTGAAAGGACAGGAATAGGCAGGATGTATTAGAGGAGGATCGTAACGATCGAACCGTAGGAATGCCTCAATATAATCTCATCTTGTTCAGTAAATAATTGTAGAAAGTTATGATAGGCCACCAGAGACCGTATGTTCTTTAGTAACCAAATTTTGACGAATGATAAATTAATTTTACGCATTTTGATCATTTTTCTTCTCGAATAATAAAAGGAGATCTTGAATTGTTTTTACTGTTAGCTCCTACATTAATTGAAGGCTAAAAAATTGGGGGCAAGTTATATAGGCTAATAACTTTCTTTTGAGCAATATCATAGACGAGGTCGTAAATCTTATAGTAGGCGCAAACAAATGTCAAATCGTTACTGCGACTTTTCGTCACCATTTCGTGCCAAGAACTGTAATCATAAATTTAAGAACTTCAAAGAAAATCACCTAATTGTGACGACCTCTTGACCAAGCCAATATGTTTCTTTTTATTGATTGTAGGGTGTTTTGCAAAACTTTAATAACAAACTTTTTTAAAATTAAAACAAAATGCAAAAGAAAAGTACTTAAAGCAAGGGAAGATAATCACTATACTATGGAATGTAGCGAGGAATTCGGAACCAGAGAAAAATAGAAAAACCTTTTCACTACTTTCCTTTAGTATGACACTTTTTGCGTCATGGATGATATAAGGAGTATATAGACGCTGCGAAGAAACACGCGTTTGCAGACTATTTACGGGTGCGAAATCTGGTAATATTCATTTTCCAGTGACTGATAAGGAATACACACAAAAAAGTTATTAAATGCCAAGAACTGGGACACCTTTCAGTTCCTCGTTGCAATTCACAGATATGTCACTCTTGCAAGATCTACACCTCACAACAGGTTAATGACAGTAAAATGAAGGTTACATTATTTGGAATAAATACTTGTTTGCACCGTTGTTTATACTTGCTTCCCTCCTTGTTTGGACATTTCTGTAAGTTGGAGTCATATTTGCTGGCCTTACTGGTTTTCGTCTGCCTGTAGATTAGTTGCATATATCTTTTAAATATATTTTTTAAAAACTTCTTGACAAAGGCCGCGTCGGATTCGAATTAGTTCACGGTGTATCTTTGAGAGTATTCCCATGCGCAAAATATATTATTATTTATTAAATTTATCTGTATATATATATATGTATATTAATAATTTACTTATAATTCGTTTCAATTTTTCATGTCGCGTATTCGTTCCTTGACACTTTAGTTTATTGTGAGCAATCTTTCAAAATAGCCAATTTGATACAGAACGACAAAAGCAATGACAAGCAACTACAATCGCATATCGTTATGATAATTGGCCGATGACAATGCCAGCATACGGATGATAATCTATCATAAGTGTAGACAAATGGAATATAGTGGCGAGCTATTGTTATTATTATTATTATAAGTTTAGCCAGAGAATAAATTCTAAGACTAAAGTCTTAAAGCACTGGCATCTAGGGCTATCGGCTTTTATTAAAAACTCTACCGCACTTGAGGTTTGAACCCACGACTATTGAGTTGCTACTCGAGACTCTTGCCTACTCGGCCACTCAGGCGGATAGTGGCGAGCTAAATCCCGAAATTAGATCGCGGAAGGAAAGTCGTTTCTTTACTATAGCGAAAATGATTAAGTTGATTATGCAATAAGCAGCAGTGGCAATCGTATTTTTAAGCGTAGAATCTAAGATCGAATCATCCATATAGCATAACAACAATTGAGCTAAGACTTTTTTGTATCGTTTTGCTTAGGTGCTTTGGAGCTTTGGAAATTCATATTTCATTCCTTGTTTTCAATGCCATATCACGTCTACTCCACAAACCCGCTCACCAAATAACCATTCAGGCAACCATTTGACCAGCAAGACAAAAGTCATTAATTCATTTCAACCCCTTTTAAGTGTATGTGCTCATCTGTCAATCAGTTGAACTGTGTTGGCCCAGTCGAGCATTCTTACATAAAATACCATAGTGACGTTTATGCACTTTACTTCAACCTTATAGGTATGCATTCGATAGGCACCCATAAAATTCAACCAAAAATATAAATTGAATGCGACAATTTATTGTTAATCGAATTCTAGGGAAATTGAGGATGGCTGACATTTTCAACAACAAGATTAATTAACACATAAGTGTTCATATATATAAAAATATATTCGTTTATGAGGAAAAGCTGGTTATTTACAAGCTACCTTAGCGTAATTTAAAATTTGGCCTGAAGATGACACCCGCCGTGCAATAAAATGCAGAGGAAAGTTAGAGAATTCATTACTTTCAAAATTTTTCACAAATTATTTTCACCTCCAACAGTAAAATATTGTTAAATAACAAATTTCGATTGAAAATATATATCATTTTCAATTATTATTAATAATGGGCAGCTGATGTACCATTTGTTTTCAATTACCACGACTTCAATTGCCTACTCCTCGCCCTGCTGTCTATGAAAAACAGATTACCGTCTACCTAATTAAATTTTGACAAAACAGTGCATGTTTATAACAAATTGAGCTGATTGCTTGGTTTAATAGTCCAGTTTGTGGCTATTGGCTTTTGCAACTGGTTGCCAACACCGCTTCTAATTTTCGTTCGGCGCAGAGACAACGAAATACATAGGTGTTACAATATTTTGTTGAAAATTGAGATTAGGAGATCCTTGGGGACTTTTTGTGTACTTAGTAGTAACGCTGTTATTTAGCAGTATGCTTGCTCTTTCATTCTCATTATATGTCGTAAACGGTAGTAAACCAGACAAATATACGATTATGTCCTTCTAAAGGAATACTTGTTATAGTATGTATATAAGTGTGTACGTGTGAGAAAAGACCAAATAGCAGGTATTTATAAAGCAAATGTAAGTCGTTTCCTCTTCATCTTTCATTTTCAAGAATTGAAGAATTCTAAACTCCACGTTCAGCGAGATTTTACAGTCCCTCTGCGCAAAACTTTCATACAACGCAAAAATGATGGCGCAAGAACACAACATCTACCAAACCTCAAAGATGAAATGTGTGTAGTTGAAAATAAACACAAATTAGGTATTGGGAAATGAATTTTTGATAAGATTACCGAGAAAACGAAGGATTGGTCGGTCTATCACAAACGATGACTGCAGCGAGCATAGACTTATTGGACTTTACGCTAAGAGTTTTATTGTAAAGAAATTCGAGTTTCGGAATAGCTCAAATAGCATAAGCTAGTATTGAGCTACCATTAAGGACTAGTTTTTAATATTTAATTAATTTAATGATAATATAACGCATTGTAGAGTAATCATGTGTGATATAGAAAATCGGATAATATTAGTCAAATATATATGTAAGCAAGTGAAATTAATAATATGTCCTACTGGACTTTCGGTACAGGGTATATTAAATTAGTGCTGTCGTATATAACATATAGATAGACCCACCTTATATTAAACTGAGGGATTCAGAATCATTATCTGAATTTATTTAAGCCGGTCTGTCCGTCTGGTGTCTGGATTTTTGAGATATTTTGATGAAATTTTGTTCAGTGACATGTTTTAAACCAAGGATGAACGCTATTGAAGATGGTTCGGATCGGTCCATTCTTTCGACCACTCCCCATCTAAAGGCCTATTCTAAAAAGTCGTTATATAAAAGAAAATTGTTATTTTCAAATTTTTTCGCAAAAGTGACTAAGTAAAGTACTTCGGCATTCTAAATTCGTATGAAAACTTTGGGCCGACTGGGACAACTGAAGTCCATATGAAAAAAACAGTACAATGTTCAATGCTTCACTATGAAAATTATATCATAGCAGTAATTTAACATGAGAAAATTAACTGTACCAAATTTGGACCATCTCGGCATATTTTCGGATTCTGCCCTAAGGGCTCGTTTTCCCATAAACACGCACATGAAAAATATGGCTTTATAAAGAAGCAAGGTATAATTTTTGTGTTCTATAATAAAAATAAGAATTATTTTAGAGAATGTGGTGTAGGGTATTTAATGGTTGGCCCTGCCCGACTATAATATTCTTACTTGTTTTAATAATAAACAATTTCTTCATATGAAAATTTTCATTGAAGTTCGTTAAAGCATTTGGCGAAACGACGAAAGGGAGACAGTTTATATTTACTACATAAGCAACTGCTGCACTTAAACTTTGAGTTGTATGTGTTTCTATTTTGCAAACGTTTGAAAGAATGCGACGTCATATCAAGAAACTATTAACAGAATCACTGCCCATGCATGTAATTAGAATGAAAGAGGAAGCGTACTGCTAAATAATAGCATTACTACTATTATTGGTGCGGATGCAAGTCTCCTAATCCAATTTTCAATAAAATGTTGGTACATCTATGCATTTCGTTGTTTCTGGTTCATTGCTGTTGTGTACAACAGCTGTGCCTTTTCAAGAATATTTTGATTGAAAATAATTCGCACAAATTGCGGTTCTTTTATTTTCAGTCAGTGATTTTCACAGGCCTTAATTATTGATTGATTGAATAAAAACACACTCGTACTGTTACACTCGAACGTATTCTCATATGGAATGAAAAGGGTCGACATCACGAACGTCAATAGTAATCGCACTATGCAATATAAAATTTGTTACAGAAACAGGTAAACCAAGTGTTTTCCCATGATTTATACCCTTTCCATGGCCGTTTTAAAGATGATGCGGTGATGCATTTTTGAAGCAATTACAACCAATATTAAATGGTTTGTGCTAAAAAATGAAGACAGTGTTACTTTAGCGCAGTTGCACGGTAGAATAATAACTGCCGAGTAAACAATGAATCTTATGAAGAGGGAAGGCAGCGTGTACTTAAAGTTCATAACATAGGGTAACTGTTCAACTTTATGAAACGTGCAAACTGCGCCAACGACATTTCAATTTGAGATGAAAATATAGGCGTTAAAATTATACTAATCTTCAGCTTTAAGAAATATTTTCTCTTTAACCAACGAAGCATGGCCATACAGCAATTTTGTCATTTCATTTCACCATCCCTCCCGAGAGTGCTGTGTGTGATAAATGCATTTGCATTAGCTCCTAGTCTCATATAATGCCCTTTCGCGCAACACGGCACTTTGTGGGGGTGTGTCTACCGTAGTGTAGGATCGTTATCTATGTTAGCTATTGTCAGTAATCTTTCATTTTTCAGAATAATTGGATAATCGGCCTATATTCCCTTTGTATTAAAAGGTTGTGTCGATCTTCTTATTAATTAACTTCATGTAGTTGAGATATTAAATTCTAAACGGTTTTTATGTAATTTCATTTTTTGTAATCAAGTTTGACACGAAGGACAGAGAGCAATATCTTACTATTTTTTACATCCTGTACCACTTGTATTATATGGCATATTAGGTTTGAAGAACTTAAGTTATACCTATCTTCGATTTAAACCTATCTGCCTGTGCGTCTGTTCAATATTTGTCTATGTAATTTCGTGTTCATCTCACAGATCGCAATGTTTGAGATATTTTAATGAAATTTTCTACGCACACGGGTTTCGAAACAAGGACGAATTGCATTGAACATAGATTGCACCATTTTATGGCTCATTTTGAAAAAGGCATATGGATATAACTGTTTTCACGCAAAGTAATCTCTTATATGATAAAATCGTCTAACTTTGAATGCTTCGTGATGTAAATTGATTCATAATAGTAATTTGACATAAAAACTAACTTTATCACATATGAAGTGCCATTCGCCGTCTATTATATCCCAAATAGGGCTACTCATAATAAGTAAATGTTTATACAAGAACAGAGAGTAATTTTTATTGATGTTGGGACTATAGGGACCCTTTGCCATCTTTCCAATATGAAGAGTACGCAGAGTACTTTTTTCTCGCATACTTAATTACGTTAAATTCCGCTCTAATATTAATGATTGTGTTTTTTATACGCATAACCGAATGATGAATTGTATATTCATTTTTTCAAAACGTTTGCAACGCTTAGAAGTAGGCTCGAGAAATTCTTGATCAGCATCAAATTCTTGATCAGAATCGATTTAAGCATATCCGTCTGTCCTCCTTTCTTACATATTCTCTTTGTCAAAAAAATGAAGCTATTGACTTCAAATTTGGCGAAAACATTGGAAGATCTTGCGCGCAGATTGATATTAGAAATGGGGAGAATCTATCGAAGGGCACGCGTACATAAACTGTGAATACCTCTGTATTTCAAAAGGAACAAAAAAAAAAAAATGTTGTTTGCTTTTAAACGTAAGGTAAAGTAAAGTATGACTCTTAGTGTTTCAATATGAAAATGATTGAAAAATAGTTTTGCCCGACTATAATTTTATATTTGATTTAATCTACGTAAGGAGAAGACAGTTGCTGAACATTTGGCAAGCACAAATTACAACATTTTCGTATGTGGAGCGTCGCTCACTCGCACATGTAAAATGGAAATGTGGTTGCAATTTGACGGGTCGCAAGACGAGGGCGTGTCCGATCGCTAAGTTTTATTTATAAATTCAGCCACTGCGGCTACAGAGAAGTATCCTCTAGTTACGAATAGCAACTTATTTCAATGAATGAATCAATAAATTCGAAACTCGCGGACAAGCTGAAGATGTGTAGACTGCAACCCAGATTAGTTAAAAATGTCGCGGCCGTTTGTAAGTCTTCGCCTAATACCAGAATTGAAGCTAGCGCTGTATAGACTAATTGAGCGCTGCAGATGGCAATGAGTAAAATCACAATTTTTTGGACGAATTAGTTTGATTAGTAAGAATAGCTTTGAGCTGCTTAGGCGTACAGATCAGTGAAACTCTCGTTTCTGGGACTACGAAAATTTAAGAGAAATAATCGAGCAAAGTTTCCAAAGACACTTTGCAAATATTGTGCTAAACCAACTCCAGAGCTTAAAGTGAGCTTGTGTTAATAGACCCTGTTTATTGCCATCCACTTAGAACTTATTCAGAATAACTTGAACTTACAAAGTATTGTATTAGTATTGTATTAGTATTGTATTAGTATTAGTGTTCGAGTTCAGCGCAATTCCAAAAAATTGTACTTAACGCAACTTATGACTGTCTAGGGAACGGTCTTAACGCAAACAATTATGTATTATTAGCAATTATTACTCTTCTAGGATGGCACTATGCCTTGTCGAAGTATTTAGAGAATTTGTATACTACCTAAGTCCATTATCGAGTGCTTTTTATATGAAAAATTTTTTTCCCAATAGTTACATGATAAGGAATTTCTATTGTTAAACGCTTCCCCTTTAATAACAAACGTTGTCAGTTCATGTTAAGCCTCTGTGGTAAATGCCTCATGCATGCAAATGTACGTACAAATACAAAAGAAAAGAGGAGTCAAAAGACAATTTCAAAACTATAATTACATAAATAGCAGAGCGAGGGTATCGCGTGAATGCTTTTCCTTCGCTGCTCCATGAACGACTTTATTTGCGTGCGTAAATGAGGGAATGCAAGTCTACCCTGTCAAACTTGTGCAGATTCGTTAATTTTGCACATCAAGAAAATGTTCAACTAAAAAGTCAACTTCAGATGTTTCCATATAAGAAATTAATAATGTATATATACATGTGTAGTTCTTCGGTTAGTCAATGTAAGTTGTTGCATTATTTTGTGTGTACGTATCTATGTATATTCTTCTTTTTTTCTGCAACTGGAAATGTGCTCGAGTACTATACATACTAGAACACTAGCTACGGCACGGTTAAAACATCTTCCCATCTGGGAAACCTGATTTTTGAAAAAAAGAATGGGGAAAATTGTGGTAATAATCTGAATTCGCATTATTTTCTTTAAAAAGAAGTAGAATATCATTTTAAGTCAAAAGTGGGGGACCATTGCTGAACGGTTTGAAATTGTGTAAGAAATTCATACAGCGCTAGCATCTGCTATGCTCTCCACTTGCACTCTTATATCTTATCAATGTAAGGCGGCAGATAAGAGCATGGATAACATCAATAGTAGTAATAATAACAATTGTAACGCAGCAACATCATGTTTGCAATCATTCTGCATTTTAATAAATTTCCAAAAAAAATTGCAATCAATTATGACAATTTTACCCTGTCAGCAGTCATGACTGGGTGCACTCTTAAAAATTTTCTAAACATTCACATGTCGTGAGGCGTTGAAGTATTTGGAACTAGTGTCCTGTTAATATTTAACTTCACCTTCTGTATACATCTGTTACCGAATTCTACACTTTGCCCTTATCTTTGCATTAATCCCGACATTAGAAGAGTTCAACGCAGCATTATTGTTATAAGATTCATTTAAAAAGGATCTTATGCACGACCGATGTTAGTACGGATCAAGAAAAAAGAAAAGAAACCTACGATAGTAAGAACTAGTCGTAGTCTATCGAAACTCTAATGCTAGTTTTTGATTGTTGCAATCAGAATAACAAGTTTAGAAAATTCCTATTCCTCTGGCTGGTTCTACTGGCAACTGACTCATATCTAATGAAGTTTTCGCTGTCGGCGTTAAGAACAAGGAGAAAAGACGTACGATGCTAAGAAGAGACGTATCTCTTAGACCTTTGCTTTTTTTCTCTCTACAAATTTATGATTTGCCAGAACAATTTGAGCGCTACAGCAAACAAATCTAATCTGATGGTGTTCTTATTTTACTGCCGCCAAAAAAATTATCCCACATGGGAGAGGTGTATCGACGACCTGTAATCGGTGAATGTTTGTTTTGGGGTCTATCGCATTGAGTGAAAGCTAGATATAATTTTTGGTAAAATATGTCCGCTACATTGCTGACAGAATAGCTGTGATACTTAGAGTTTTGTTAACTGCGGGTTATTACGGTACTTCTGGCAAAGTCTTTTACCTTACATGATTGGGGTTATCGGCAGTTGTAGCGTTACATACAAAACAAAATTTGTCGCATTGTCTTCGGACCTAAGTGCAGAGATCAAAACTCATGTTATGTCTAAGCCGCCTGCTAGAAATTAACCTAAAATTACGTACATTAATGTAATTATAAAAACGGAAGCGGCAAACTGGCGCTAAAACTCTCTTTGATAAAATAAAACTTCTCGGTTTTGGCAGAGAAAGCACTGTAATACAACTACTTTGTATG
Source organism: Glossina fuscipes (assembly GCF_014805625.2). Classification (NCBI taxonomy): domain Eukaryota; kingdom Metazoa; phylum Arthropoda; class Insecta; order Diptera; family Glossinidae; genus Glossina; species Glossina fuscipes. The sequence continues at coordinate 3,938,728 of NW_023998464.1, read as the reverse complement.
ATGTAATCTGTCTTTACAGTCAACTCTGTGACACGTTTTAAACAGCTATCGGCACGATAGTATTCAAAAAACTATATGACTTATAGGGGCACGTTGCAATGTAATTAATATTTGTTACTGTTCTATTTAAAGTTGTTTGCACTGATGACACTGCTATTTGTTATTACGAATAAAATTTAATCACCTCTTGTTTACTTCTTGTTACTTCTGTTTTTTTCTTCCATTGATATTTTTCATTGTGTATTATCTATCTTGCAGTTTTTCTACAGTGTGTTTTATCTTTGATCGTCGTAATAATTTTGATATTAATATTCTTGCGTATTATAGATTCGTCTTCCATTCCCTTTCTTACATGTTCATTGCTAATGGCTTGGAATAGATTTAAAGTAAAAAAAGTTACTTACGCAAGCATTACATCTACTACCGTACAAGCTTAACATTGTTTCATAAGCAGAAAATATCTTTGCTTTGAAATCTTGAAAGAGTTTTTATATTATTGCTGAATTTTCGTTGCCGTGGTGATAAAAAATTCTCCGGGCTGAATGTCGATGAGTTAAGCATAACTTAGCCAACGGTAAAGGGGAAAAATGTTCTGCTTTTTAGGTGATACATATTACCATTCCGTCAGGCAATCTATGTCGCCCACAAATTTACAGCACTACGTTAACACAACAACTTCTTTTATAACCAATTCATGTGTGTAAGTAATCGTTACAGAATTTAAAATAAACATCTTTTTGAAAGACACTCTAGTGAAGGATAATGTATCTCATAGACGCCAACTCTCAATTTAATTTAAACAAGGCGTAAAGAAATCAAAAACCTGAACCCGAACCCTTGGATAGTCCTCTAAAACAATCCAGAGGAACACTTCAATGTCGGTGTTATGGAATAGAATCAACAAACTAGCAAGGATTTGCATTTCAATAATGTGGCAGCCATCAGCCCTCGTAACGAAACATTATTTGACGTTCGTAACAACATATCTAACTATTTTGGAAAAATTTGGCCTGGGTATAGCTTCCACTGCAATTTTTCCAGAAACTTAATTGAAAACAAGGAAATTTCAACCAGCTTCTGCTATTGATGGATGCGCTGTTATCCTTTGAATACTAATATCGGCATTAGAACTTCACAGCGCTTACTTCAAAATACAAAGAAGAACTCCGGCCTTGATTATCATGACACATAATCGCATAAATCGATCAGTGGACTGTCAGATTCAGCCAAATGTAAATAATTGCATCCATGTAATATGTTTCTTTCTACTTCTCCGCATTCCCAATTTATGCCTATTCCAAAAAGTAAGAAAACCTTCGTCGTGTCCGACTGCCAAAAAATCTCTCAGTTGGTCTGCTTCTCAAAATTATTGGAAATATTATGACGTCTACATTTTCTTGCTTTCTTGAAGTCAACAACTCCATTGCAAAACAACAAACAAGACTTCACCCCGTTAGAAACTGCAGTAACGGGCTTCTATGCATTGAATAGATCAATTACTGAAATGTATTATGTCGCAATTCTTTCAATCGATTTCGAAAACCGTCTTGACAGTATCAGTCTACATGTTATCTTAAATCTTGAGAAATTATTGAAGTCTTGGACCTGAACTGTAAACAATATCCATTTAGTCACGTCATATAAACCATGTGGAATTAAAGTTAACGGCCATCCTTCAAAGCCTCTCTCTCTAGCGAGTGGAATTCCTCAAGGATCTCTTCCTTCCGTTGGCGTCTTTCAGATAAACGAAATTCTTGGTCATGCTCCGATATTTGACCATTGACTACGCCGATGATCGCCAAAACCATTAATAACTCAATTACGAAGCGGAAAATCTGGTTTTTGTTTGCAAAGTGCTCTAAAAGTGATGATTTTTTCCGCGCCTACGCGGTCGTAGGTGCCACATGGCAAGTGCAGCTTAATTACATAGAAAATGCTGCATTATCCACAAGCTACACGTATTTTTTAAGCCACAAACCTCGCTCGAAGAAATACATTCCCAGTGCTTATTATTATGACAGACAATCTGTTGGTCACAAAATAACTTGATTAATTGCATTTACTTGAATTCGAAGTACGTCATCGTTTACAAAGGATTGAAAACCATCGCTACTTTTGGGAACAAGACTACAATCTGTTGGGTACAACCGAGTTAAATTTGCCTCATGGGAAATGAGCAAGCTGTCCTAGAAGCCATATCTGTCGCTTCCGCAGCGTTAATTACGGACGACACAATGAAAAATCTAAGCCTTCAAAGTTCTATTAGTAGTTCTATTCACAATTAAAGACAGAATTAACGAAAATAATCGACAGTACTATCAACTAGCTTTGAGAAAATCGAGATCAGAGTATCTGCACTAATCCGTCTTGGTCACGGAGTAGCAACTTACAAACAGATCTTAAAGAAACCCGACCGTCCCAGACACAATTGGGGTCAAACTATTACAATTACACACATGGTTTGTAAATATCTTGACCTTATCCCAATTCGAACACACGAATCCGGTGCGATTGAACTTGTGGACATACTGAAAGCACCTGCTGGACGTAATATCAATAGAATATTTAACGTTATTCAAACGGCTAGACTAACCATCTAGTTGCGTTCTCAAAAAATAAGGGCCGGCAGTCTTGGCTCATCGTAGCACTCATCTTACTTTAATCCAAAAACGTATCTTCTTGGGCAATATAAAAATAGTAACAAAAATTTTTGGTTGTTGCCCATAAGCGAAGTCAGCGAACGGGTGTGATCCGAAAGTAAATGTGCAGCTGCTGACGCAGATTCAAAAATAAGAAAAATTAGCATACTACTAATAGTCTATTAACAGTAGACGATGTTAAGGTTTGCTGCTTGACAACTCTGTCTGAAGGTGAAACACAAACAACCTCCGACGTACATCTACCAATTAATGGTGAGATTTCGTTATAGGGCGTAGTGATCTGCGTTTTCTTACAACTCATAATGTCAGGAGCTTATATAGAATTTTTTGATTGCGGCACAGACACTAGATCTTAAGGCTCTTTCAAATATTTATTCCCGATCAGATTAAGATTGCACACCCACTTGAGCGTTTCTTCTCTTCCGTCACCTGTTTATTATGGTATACAACAAGTGATTGTGAAGTGACAAGCTTGATTTTTAGTAGACGATTGCAGATAAGGATTTAAAGCCGGTACAATCCGCTGACGTATGTGATGGCAATGGCCAAAATCTTTAAACTGTTGCTGAAATTGAGTGCAAACATTTATCAGGATCTTGTAGCAATGCACTGCAAAGATAATAAATGAACTGAAGCACATTGCTTTAAAAAATTGTTTTTCAATGTTTCAATGTACTCTCCAGAAATAGTGGTAACCGAACTGTCGCCTCTCTCTTGTTGATGTTTTTCCAATTGGCCGGTGTTGTGAAGAGTTAAAAGATGAATTAAACATCTTTCTCCCTTTACTACTGACTACACATCTTGCACACATGGTGAGTTATAATGTGGCTTCCTTGTGTTCGCATTCGTACTTATAGGTCTTTTATAAGCAGTAATTATGAAAATTATTACTTGTCTATGCCTATGTCAGTTATCTCAAGTCGGTAGACTAGAGCAGGCAGGAATCAAGTAAACGTACGTGAAGTACACGTGTATCCTCCAACATGTTACGTAAATAATATATAAAAGAAAAAACTTAAAAGCGTAAATGCTCAAACGATTTTGAATTACTACTTATCATATGATATTTAAACATATTTATGTACGCGATGACAAAAAATTAAATATTTAGTCTTTTCATTCCTTTTGATATATGCGTACCCATGCCGAAGCGCACAAGCGCGTCGAAAAAAATGCTCTCCATTTTTGCAAGCGTATTATTAATTAACGGCACTTAAGTTAATTAGCGTAATAGCACTAATTAACAAAAGCAACAACAAAATGTATTGCAAATTAATTTTCGGTCTCACATTTTCATGCAAACAACAACTACACAGATGAACTTGAATAAACACATTTATTGATTTAATGTATTCGCGGCCAACCAGTCGCATTGACACACGCATTCCCGCATGCATATTCATTGACGCCGAGCAATTTTATTCATTTTACACAATGGGAAAGTACTTTGACTAATGAGTTTTTTTTTTTTTTTTAGCGAATAATGCTTAATTGATCATAAAATATACGAGCATGAAAAGGAGGACGGAGGGAGCCGGTCAGTCTTGACCAAATCGCTTTATATCTGCCTTTTTGGCAAAACTGCGTACTTGTGAGTCTTTCGAAAAGTAAAAGATTCATTATATCATCATAATGCGAAATTTTGCGAACGAAATCCATAACACGAGTTATTAATTGCTTTAACTGATTACTGGTCAAAATTTAAATTGAAAGTTGTTAAAAAATTGCACCCTACGGGACTCTCTTAGAAGGCATATTGACCTTGAGTGCGTCTGCGGTACGCAGCGAGGATGATGCAAGAAAAACTAAACTTATATATATGTTAAATGCCTATACTAGAGAAATACGTCACGTATTTAAAACATATTGATTTGTTGATTTACTGCCGAGTATTTAAATGAAAAAAATGCCAAAAACGGCAATTATTCTTTAATAAATAATGTTTAAATTGAAGACATAGCTAGGCTGAGGAAACTGTGCCCAATATATTCTGAAGTAAGTTGTTTAATATATTCTAAGGTAAGTTTTTTTTTACAAGATTTTTTAAAATTTTTACTATTAACCTGTTGCTCCAGTGCTATAATATTATTATATTTTTCCATGTTATTCTATTTGTTCTCATTCTCTCTTTTTTGAAGATCTTTTGCCAAAAAAATTAATCCCTTTGTGTATCTGCCAAGGAGACAAATATTTACGGGTTATGAGATAAGAGTTAAATGAAACAGAGTTTATAAATTTATAGCCGAACTCATGGTTGACACTGAAAACTTAATCCCAAACTTTAATTTCTTAGCGAAAGCATCGATTCCTTTCGCATCGCTCTCAACCTCTTACATGCACTGGATGAACCTACGATAACGCATTTTAGTTTGCAAATGCTTTGAAATGAATTTATAATTCTAAGAGTAATTATTCATGGGTAAGTCTAGAGTACCATTCACATCGACTGCAAGAATAAACTTCTTTGACAGAAGGAAAATATTCAGTGTTTGGTGGGTCGAGAGGTCTAGAGATCTACTATTGTCTGTGAAAGGGTGACGAAGCGATTAATGCCAAAATATTTTAATCCTTTCTTGTTCAAAGAAGATGCGAAATGTTAGAAAAAGCGGCACACGGTTTCTCACGGCGTTCGGAGCACTCAACTGGAAAGTGCGAATTTGAATTTTGGATTATGTTGATTAAAAAGTTAGCATGTTTAGGAAAACCATATCAATAACAACTATAGTGCAATTTTAGTTGAATAAGAAGAGAAACAATTTTCTTCCATAAAAGTCTGGCCAGTTTTTCTGCTTTGTGCAATCAAAATCGAGAATGTGCTTAGCCACAATATTTGCATTAACCAGGTGCAATACATCCTAGTCCAAGTGCAAGAGTGAGATGTTTACTTTATATGAAATGTGGAAACTCGTTTAAGCCTTCATTAATATGTACAGAAATACATTCTCTGACGAATCCGCTTATGACTGCCTTAATAAGTGATTATATGCATACACATTCATGTCATCATTTTCATAGAAATATAATACATTGCGTACCAGAACAGGCAGATTGCATAACAACCATCATATTTGTTCACGCGTACCAGAATGCATAATATTCTCTGCAAACATTTTGAAACATGAAAACTTTATATTATTTGGAAAAAAAAATAGTAATAAAAATAAGCGGAAAATGCAGGAAAATAGGAAAAACGAGTTGAAATCTCTCAAAGTTGAAACAAAAAAAAAGGAAATAAAAATAGAAGAAAGTTCCACTTGGAAAATGTTACCCACGCAAGTGAAGTTTCCCATTTTAATTTGATTTGGATCGAAAAAAATATGCAAGATGATGGATTTAGTGTATTTGCTTTTCCCATAAACGAGCGAATGAAAAGTGAAGCACTGTTAAAGCAAATAAACACTTTTGCCCATTTACGTGCACATATAGCCTATACATATGTAAATAAGTCGAGACGTAGATAAATAACAAAAGTAAAAAGCAACAAAAAATTTATTTCGACTCAAATGCAAATTTTCATGAGACGGCCTTTTTAGGAAGCAAATTATGCGATGGGAATATAATATGGTTCGGCCTTTTGTTTTGTAGTCAAAAATTTATATATTTCAGAGCAAAAACTGATAAACACGGTAATGGAAGTGTTGTCAGTTCCTAGCTATAGTCGCTCTTCCCATCTTTGAGGCAATTTTCAAATTCCATCTGGAAAAAATGAGTAGTCTTTTCGTGCTATCCCATCGATACTAATATTTGGGTAACGTTATAAGAGTCGAAGCACTGTTTGAGTAAGTAAAAGAAGTAATGCCTGCTGATAACAACGGAGAGGCTAGGGTAGCTTAAAACAGCAGAGATTTGCTGAGCGCCTTTCGCTGTATGGGTTCGAATTTCTGCATGCTGATCACTCACGGTATCCTGAATTTTAGCATAGCATGCAGAGTTTTTGTCTCCAATGCATCAATTAATGTTGGCAGCACACCTTAGTGATGATTTCCTTCAATTGGGGCAACATTTGCCCAACTGATCTTCTTAAATGGGGTCCTTGCATATATTCCACTTTATAGTCAATCTTATTGATTCGGATGCTCTGCGTCATGGTAATTTTAACCCTGCGCATCCATTGTTCGTCACTTGCAAGGATTTAGCAGCACCATACTTCGAATTAGTCAAGAAAATTAAAATTTTTCGCAAATTGATTTTGTTTGGCTGCTCTACGCTCCAGGAAACTATGCCTTGTACAATTTGCACAGTTGCGGATAGCGTAAAGACCACATTTTCAAATGAAGAATTCAAAGTTGTATTCTACATCTATTACAGTACTACTATACTCTTTCTTAGAAAACGGACCAGAGTAATTCTCAATACGTTGAGGATTGGCAAAACCCAATCTGCTATTATCTTAAAGAAAACATAGAATTAAAGGGACTTATACATATAGTGGATATACGAAGGAAGCATAACACGAAAAAATAGATTTTATGACATGATATGTTAGTAAACTGGACGAGGACAAGGAGTTCCACGCGTATCTCAAAACAGCGGCCAAGAATTGCATAAATTGTTTGTTCGTTCCTCGTCATACAGTTTTGAAAGTTCCAAATACGATAAATTTATAAGGCCTCACCGCGTGGTACTGCGTATAAAATTAAGAATATGTGATTTTTTCACATTTCCTTGTTGGATAGGAAATTCTTAAAATGCCCTTAAAGTGAGGTAGAGCTTGTTCACCGGTATTTTACAATTTAGCCAATGCTAAATATGATACGAAAAGTGTAGTGAAAAGATTACTGGAAGCTCTCTCGAAACTTTTACAAAACGTAGTCCTTACAAAATTCTCACTTATATTCCAGGGGAAACACGAGATCTTCGTTAGCTAATTTTATTTAATAACTTTGCGTGCAATTAAAGTTAAAGTAAAGGTATTAAATAATGTCGTTCATTAAAAATTTGTAGGAATTGTGTATGTGCAGAGAATAGTGGAGGCTACGCACAACTCACGAAAACTTTTAACTCTTTTTTGTTTGTCTTTTTTTGTTTTTACTTAATATTACTGCTTGTGTTGCAGTCTGCATTGTAGCAATTGGTGAAAAGAAGCAATCAGAACTGCATACAGGCAAAGAGATTTCATGCGCAATACTGGTGTTATCAATCGTTCAAAACGCTGCATCACTCCATTGCACAGCTGTAGAGCTATTCAGTGCTCTTGTATACTAAAATAGTAAATATTGCAAAAGTTTTAGCATTTAAAGCAATTTCAAAATATCATTGGGTGGAAAAACAAACTAACTAAAAAAATCTCGACTGTTTGCTTTAACTTTCTGTCGGTTAGTTGGGTGGGTGCTAGTGCTATATATTTTGACTTCGAGAAGCACACACTAGCAAAACAATTGCGGTAAAGAAATATAATGGAAATGATGCAAGCAAGTAGAGACTGGAGGATGCTAGGTAATCGTAGGTAGGTAAATAAAAAAATGGATGGATGAATGGGTATTGTATAGGTGTAGGTTAAATGAAGCAATTAGCTAAACACTAAGTAGTAGTAAAAAAATATTTTTATAGATAATGTCGGTGCCAGAGAGGGATAGAAGAAGGTAGATGTAACGAGTATACGATGAAGATAAATTCTGCGCAGTTGACCTAATTTGTAGACGACATTGTAAGGTAGCAGGAGAAGATGAAAACGAGGAGAAAAGCGAAAGGTCTACGCGAGTTTCAATACTATATAATATACCGGTCAATAATTCACGGGACGGCATAAGAAAAAACTTTATTTGAATCAATCCTGGCTTTTATCATCAACATTACTCTCTTGACGAGTGAAACAGTCAATCCAGACTTTGTCTTTTCCACGCCTTTTTGTAGATCAATACGTCAAGACCTTGAAGTTGCACTTAAATTTTCGCACTGACCTCATGTTGTGATCTAAACCTTTTTCTTTGGATCATGTCTGTGAGATCGACAAACAAATAATAGTCACTGAGGCCCACCTGCAGAGCTTGTAATGAGGCAGCGATTCCAACTCTAATTCAGGCAACGTCGTCCTTATCGTCGTCCACTTTTAGAACGGTGCTTCTATTTCCCTGTTAATTAACACGGTACCGGAAACCAACTTTATAATGTCCATATGTTTGTGAGAATAGTACTGAATGTAGTGGATTTAGATGTTTTTAGAATATCATCAATTATTTATTACAAATTGCAACATCCAATAATAGAAATAAGAATACTTTTCGGAATCTTTTTATGTTTTGCGATGGAACCACTTCAACAAACTCCAAATTGTTGTGTTCGACATAAAAGAGCTATAGCAATACCTTTCAAGCCGACATCGAACTTAAATGGTATTTTTCTTTAATAAAAATCACCGACTCTCGCAACATTAGCCACGTGAATAAGAATCAGGAGTAATAAGTCAATGTTTGCCGATTCAAACTTCAGTGCATTAGCGCATACTTGATCGTAGCTATGGTTAGAGCGCGGTCCGTAAAGGTATAACACTTAACGGCTGGATACACACACACACTAGACTGTAGCCACTCTTTATTTCTTCTTTCTTTTTTCTCCCTTCTGGTGCTACTGTATTACACTACTATAGGAAACATGGTCATGTTGGTTGCTTATAGTAAAAAAAAAAAAAAATGTAAAATAAAAAGAACGTAGATTTTCTGTAAAAGGTGATATCTATAAGCCAGTGCCGGTAGTTATTGATCGAGGTTTTAGACAAATTCTTATTTTGATTTCAGTTCCAAACCAAAATACTCCGAGTACTTACATATTCTTTTAATTACACGCGAAATAAGTCCAATGCCTTCTAACAAGATGTGAATGTAACAGTTGCTTTTAAACTGTGTTGGTTGTAGTTGTTGGTTATTATTATTGTTGCTGTTATCACTGTTGGTCGTAAGTTAGTTAGTTTTGTTGCTATTTACAATTCCTTCACTCACATCATATATTTACAATAGTTGCTGTTGTTGTTGTTATTGAAGTTGTACACAAACATACATGAAAACGTAGAGGCAAGAAGCACGTCTGAAACTCTGTTAACGGGTGGAAGACTGACTGTTTTATTTTTTATTTATTTATTTATGTATATATAATTTTTTTTAAGAAACTTTTTCTTTCACTAAAACACAAAAAAATAAATAAAGTAAAATGAAGTACGCAGTCGGGATACTTAGTTACACAACAAATTATCGATGCACCATTAACAACGTGCAGCCAAAGCTGTGCACAGGCACAAAATAATAAAAGCTGTGCATGATAGACACGCATGTATACATACGCAGTGCCAGGAACAACAACTGTCTGCTTACGACAACTTCTTTCTTTTGCAATTTTCTTTCCGTTTCCGGTTGTTTGGCTTGTTTTATAACGTTTTCACTTGTTTGTCTTCAACAGAAATACAAACATACACAGTCAAACAAGTATACAAAGTACTTACTAACATAAGTAATGCATCGTTCAACATCAATACACATGCATATACGTAAACGTGCACACGTATACAATTATATGTATCGGCGGAGAGACACTCATTTCAGGCATGTTCGTGTTAAACTCTAGCAAAGATTATATTTTTTTTTTGAACGTGCTTTACTTTTAACTGTTGAAGTTATTGCTGTTATTATTGTTGGCGCTGCGAACAAATAGGAAAATAATTGAAGGATAAACAACATTAATATCAACAGCAGTCACAGCGGCAACAATAATAGCATTAAGTTAAGCAACAGCATGTTGCCTGCTCATCTGCCGCGATCACAGCATAATATTCAATTAAATTGCGGTGTAGCAAATAATAATATGCAAAGAAAATCGTATATAAGGCTTTAGTCGAATTTTTTGACTTTCACCGCCTGTGATAAGATATAATGTAATGATTATTGTTACGTTTATGATAATGATGGTCATCATTGTTTACGAGCGTAACAGTTAAGACCCTTTAAACGTGTATACATAGTTTCGATTAGCGTAAGACCCTAATTCAATTTAATCATATCGGTCTGTTCATTCTCCGCCAGTCTGTCTTGTAACCTCGGAAAACTCATGATCGAGGCATTTGAGATACGCAGTTCAAACTTGACTATTGCTTATAGATTAAATTTTAAAATGAACATCCCACTATATCTAGAGCAAAAGAACGGTACTTTACAGGCTACAACGGATAATTATTTGCCGCCAGGAACAAATATTTCTTGGGACTAATAACAAGTCTAAGGGCAGAAGCCTCTCTTTTCATCAAATGCCGCACTCACACTTTAAAAAATCTCTGCTAACATTTATCCCGCTTCCAGTATCATCATAGCGGATTATTAATGTGATTATATCATTCTTCTGCCTTTCCCCCCTTAGACACGTTTCATTTGTATATGTTCTTCCATTAAATATCAGATCTCCGGAACATCTTCTTTCTGGCTTTACCTAAGCTCAGACTTGTTTATGCTACTATAGCGTGCAACATATTTAAAAATTCACGACAACCAACATGACCAGCCCAAGATCTGACGACCTAAAGGACAGGCACGTAGCTGTATAGGCAGCACACTGAACGATATTAAATGCATTTATAATGGTTGCGGACAGCATCGGACAGCCAACAGTTGAGTATGTTGCATGTACATACACTCTCTGCTACCATCATCAGCATCATCAAACTTATAGAAATGCCAATAATAACAACACCAACAACAATAGGCCACAATAACATCAGCAGTGAGTTGAGATAATTTTTAGCATTTGTTTGCAACACTGTTGGTTGCTTTACCACTTACCCTAACTTCTAGGGTCCATTGTCATTGAGTGGGTGAATTATGGTATTCGTATATGGTAAGACGCGTACGTTCATTCACAAACCCTGCGCTTTTTAAAGTACACGTTTTAAAATTGATGTGCAATGTGATAACAACAATAACAGTAGCAGCACCAGCAGTGGTAGGTAGGACCCCTTGAAATGTACGATTATAACAAACTAGAAATAACGGTCGGAAGGCTGCTTGATGCTTGTGTTAATATGCATTGTGCCTGCTCGCATCCAAAAACCTACCCTCATACTCAGAAACGGAAAGGCTAGGATGCTTCTTCGCGACACATACCCATACATACGAGCATCGGTATGAACATATATCATGTTCTTGTTTCTTTAACAACAACAGCAGCATCAACATCAGGAACAGTTGAATATACAAAAGGAGTCATATGTTTTTGCATAAAGCAGAGGTTACTACTACATGGGTTCGCTTAGAAGGCGCGCATTTAAAATGCTCAACAGCAGTTTGAGGTTTTCGTATTTTTTTTTTTACTTTGTTTTATTTTTATCTTCACATGCTTTAAATTAATTGCTTTTCATTATTCATATGACCGGTAATTCTTCAACTGGTTAAATTCAAATTAGAAAAGAGATGTGAGCAACACAACCACAATACACAACAACAATGAACAGGAAGAGCTAGATGAATATGCGAACATTTTAGCAGAAAAAAAACGATACAAAGTTTAATATTATATTTTACCTCCTCTCCTAATAGCTAACAATTGCATTCGAATTTTTAATTAGTAAAAACAAAAAATGTTGTTGTTATTTTCTATATAAATTATTGTCGTCAATTCCACTGATTTATGTTTACTCTTAATTTAGTTGTGAATTTTATTTATTTATTTATTTATTTTTTTTTTTATAATTTATTTCTTATTCGGTTATCATTATTTTATACAATATTTAATTTTTCATTTTCAATAAAAAAGTCACTTTTCATCATGACTCTCTACGTTTTGCTTCATTTATTTATTTTTTCTTTTACAATGTTTTCTTTTTATTCCTCTTAATCAATCAGTTATTTATTCAATTTTCGTGGCGTTGTCAAGCATTTCTTTTAACCCAACACGCGTAAGAGTCTTTTTGTTACTAAATACAATTGAAAAATTATCAAAATATCCTTGCGGTTCCTTGTGCAGCATTATGACATCGGTCGTATGTATGTGTAAATATGTATATATGTATAGTCTGCTAATCGTGTCTTCTCCATTAGCACTCGTTATAACAACGGCAGCAGGAGCATCAGTCAAGCGCGATTCGTACTCTTAGCTACAATTCAATTATTACTTCGTTTATTCATCCATTGGTGGGTGGAATAATGCTATGAGTAGTTAAGTTTTTACTTTCCACCACGTGGTGCGCTAAGTTCTCACGTGTAAGCAGAAAACTCTGATTAAAAACTAAGTTTCATGAATGACTTTTACATTCTATTTATTTATTTATTTTCCCTTTTATTGCAGCACGTATGCTTGGACACACCAATCTCAAAATATAGCAACCTTTTCTAAATCCACATAATATTTACCTTATGTAGAATGTGAATGTGAAATTTGTGGTACCAAACTCAAAATATTTTATTCTATGCGCCTGTCATTTGAGAGAGTATCACACTCTTTCGTGCTTATTCGGTTCAATATATCCACGCTATAAAGAGTACAATCAACTCTCTTTCTATGCCTGCAGAGAAAGATATTAAGAGTAATTGCGTCATCACGAAATTATAAAGAAAAGTAGAAAAAGATTATGTATAAGAAAGATATGTTAAGGCTGTTTTGAATTAGTTTAGTTAAGGCGGTTTTAGTGCAGATTAGAAGTAATTTGATTAAGCGTGCTATCAGAGCAGCAAACTGCACAGATACTTAGGGAAGGCAAAACCGTCTATGGATAGGAATAAATCGAGTCAGTCAAGTAGAAGATAACAATGTTTTTTCTGAAACTTGAAATTTAATCAACTGTATGAGATTTTGTAGCAGACCTAATGCGTAGGCAATAGCATAAAATCAGGCATTCCTTTGATCGGTAATGAACTCTTTCTCAAACGCTGAATTTAAAAATAATCAAGTTCAATACAGACTCTTACATGTATCCATGAGCTTCAGAATCTACTTGCTATTAAGTAATTGAAGGAGTTCTTTGTATTGTCTTGTGAATGACTAATCGAGAAATTTTCCCGAATTAACTAAAATATCGCTTTGCGGCTTTAAATCGAGTTTCTTAATGCTTATTTTACCTACTAATAGTCATCATCGTCTTTAATGCATTAAGAAATTCTAAAACAAGACACGCAGTTAGGAGTGAAAGTCTTTCCAACTTGGATTGGAGGCTTGAAGGTGCTCCGGAATCGGAAACAACAATTCTAAAAAGAGCAACCAATTAAAAAGACAATAAATAGTAGAAGGGGGGTAGTAGTGAGTCATACTTCATATTCAGCGTTAATTATATTCGTGTAGAAATTTGTAGCTTAGTGAAATAAAAGTAACTTTGACTTTTCGACAAGCAAAGGAAAACGATCCCTGCTCAACGTAAATTTGTCGATGTTAAAGTTGAATGTCGTTTACGAAATTCGAAAGAAAATAACAAAAAAATTCTTTGTTTAATACGACAAATTTTTTATTTTTAAAAATCAAAAATGAAACGATTCCATTTGAAATCAACTCGATGGAGTTTAATGAGAGTTTCGTTTTAGCAGCATCAGCGGATAGAAAACGTTCAATTCCTTAATGACCGCTCGACCGCCCGCTTGAGTACTGAAATTATACCATTTTCGAATAAATGCCTCTTCATTCAGATAGCATGGACAATCGTAAAAGGAATAGAATAGTTCTTAATACATTTGTAAAAGGGAAAAATTTGCAAAGCAAAACACTCTTATGGAAATGGCAGTTAAAGTGTTGAGAAAATGAATCAGTTTTTTTTTTCGGCAAAAAATTTTTCGCACGTACTGTAGACGGTAACAGATACACGTTCAAGCGCAAATTAGCCTGATTATCGTTTTCGTATTCTACAGACGTTATAATGTAATTCAAAGACAGTCGATAAGATATGTAAAGCACCAAATACCCCCACTTAACACCACTCAGCTACTTCATCTTAAGGTGAGGTGTTAATAATATCATTATAATTTGTTTAGACAAAAGAAAAAAAAAGATAGTCTAGTTGATTGGTCCAGTCGTACGGTAAAATCAATCAAAGTAAAGTAATGTCAATTCGAAAAATCAAGCGTGGACGTTACAAGCAATAAATAAGTCTTCTTATTCTGAAATTTTTTTAATTTCGTCTGGCCACTCATCATAGTTAGTGGCAATAGTGTTGGCTTGCGTTTGTGAAAACATGATGTGGTAAAGACGAAAGCCGTGATCGAAAGATCGCAAATGTATGGCACATTAGATGAGACAATTTCACAGCAGCGACCAGTACAAACGTCTTTTTACCTAGTAAAATGGCCTTGAAGTAGGAGCATATTCCTAATCGGTTTTAGCAAGTAACCATTGTTCCGTTATTCCATTGGTCCAGAGTTTAGATTACGATCACAAAATGCTTTCTTACAGGAATATGTGCTCAGTTGAAATGGCTTCGAAGACCCAAATAGCTGATTTTCAAAGCAATTCGAAGAGCGTCTCAGTTGAGTAAAGTGTCAAAATTGAGGGAATCTATTTTTAGCAACACTCCTTTTCTATTCTTTGAATGTATCTTTAGTATATACGAATCATCTCCCGGCTTTCCTTCCAGCAGCCGACAATACATTTATATAGGTTTTTGTCGATGATTAACTTTATACCTAACTAGATTGCTGCAAATCAGCAAGTGTTACTCAACTAAAAACTCTCTCTCTATCAATGAACTTACTTGCCTCGCTCCTAACAAGCAGGCTTTTGAAGTAATTTAAAAAAGATCTATTTGAAAATTTAAAAAAACAACTGTTTATACTGTTCGTCGTCCGAGCGTTTGGTTTACAAGCACAAGCATTCTAAATCAGTTTGTCATCCCAAGAGAAATTTACTACAGATCCTAAAAATTTTTACAATGTTTTCAACTATATTGAGTATGACAGGCAAGTAAAACAGTTCCCGTGCAGAATTCCATTCCAGCGACTTGACGTCTGTGGAGGTACCTGTTATTTAAAATCTATTTATGAACTTTTCCGCAAGGAAATGAGTCTCCGAATACCGTAAGTATTGGAGTGTTTAGTAAAAAATTAAGCACAGTTCATGGTTACTCAAATTAAACGTCATTGCATACCTACCTGCCTATCAAGCTAAACTTCACGTTACCGAATATGCAGAACATAGAAATTTATTTTAAAGTTTCCACCTGATAGCTTTCCGTTTAGTTCTCTATGGTCGATATTGCAAACTACTATTTATTGCTCTAATACTATTGTGTTAGGTCTCTTAAAAAGTCTTGAACGTTCCTGCTTATCTCAGCCTGGCGGAGACTTAAAGAGAAACTTACTTCTTTCAAAACAAAATTACCTTTTCCCAGACTCCTTTCTACATTAGTGCCGCCGGCTTAGGCAGTTATATAACGAAATAATAAAATAAGAAAAAAGGGCTTTAAGTTTCAGTAAATACTCGTCTTAACGAATTTCGTGATTCCGTTCCGTTGCTAACATATCACTTTGGTCTGTTTCAAATAATGTCGGGTCTGCACTGCTTATTCAAAGGAGTTTAATGATAAATACAAACTGGACACAGTTCAGCCTTGCGACTAAAATTTTTGGTTTTTTATTCCTTAAAAACTACACAAAGGACAATTTAAAAACAGCGCTAAATTAAAGTTACGAGAAGTGTGTATTTGTGTTTATTGTACACTGCACCGCTTGTGGTATAGGGTATATTAGGTTAATGTAGGTGTATTTACCACCCAAGACGTCTCAAGATGGAATCATTTTTTATTATATTAACGAATAAGAAAATCATTCTAAGTAAATCTGTCTGTCCATGTATGTTTGTGTTCAACAATTTTTCAGCAATTTTTGAGATATTTTTATAATATTTCGTACTTTGGCCGAAGGGTGAACCCTACTAAAAATGGTTGTCTGCAGAACCACTTTTCTACAAAAATTCTTGAATAATAGTATTTCGGCATTCTAAGTTGTTGTTGAAAAATTTGTATCACATGGGACAATTGTCTGAACTATCTCCCATACAGTATCATCACAAAACTGAATAAATGACTGTATCAGAAGAGGTGGTGTAGGCTTACTTGTTTTTACTTTTATTTTTATACCGATCGCCGAAAGGTGATTGGCGTACACGTTTTATCAAACCGTTTGCAAATCCCAGTAGGAGGCTGCAGCAACCCCGGACAGTATATATAATCTTGATTATCACCAAATTATGAATCGACCTAAGCATGTCCGTCTGTCCGTCTGTATAGTGTCTGTTGTAAACATTCTCCTGACCGCGAAAACGAAGGCATTGACTTCAATTTTGGCAGAAATCTTGAAAGTTCTCCATCGTTGCTTGGTATTGAAGATGGGCCAAATTGATCATGGGTAGTAAACAATCTCCCGTTAGCGGAAATGAAGATATTGTCTACAAATTTACAAAAGAATTTGAAATTGACCTTAAGTATTCAAAGTACACGCCTACCACGCCCTCATGCCTATACGACGAAGACTTTTATTTTGAATATAAAAGAAATCAGCCGCACCCTCTCGATATTATAGAGCATGAAAATTTTGTTCTTTTACTTCTTTTTTCCTTTCTTATGACAATAGTGATGGATGTAAAAGATTCTGTCCCGACCGAATTTAACTTTCTTACTTGTTTAGTCTCGTTTAGAACGATGGCGACGGGTGTAAAAAATTCGGCCCCGAACAAATATAATTTTCTTACTTGTTTTAATGAATTTTAGTATTAAATTTTTTCATTTATATCGTTATAAGCACAACGATCAACTATTCGAGGCTAAGCTGCTTTAATAAATAACGGTACATCACGTGCAATTACATGTGCTCTTCAAAACTACATTTAATGATCCCTCATCCACTTTACAAGCAAAGCTAAATAGTTGCATAAATATATAAGGAAGGAAGGAAGGAAGGAAGGGAAGGAAGTGAACGAGGAACCCTGCAAAATAAGTCGGTTAATCGCGTTCACCAAAACGAGATGTACGAATTCGATATCTTTCAGCTAAAATAACGATGGTATTCTTATCTAAAAACACGTTTTCGACATTGTACGCATACGCTATTTTTTAAATCGTAAGCAGTATAGCGAATACGTGAAAAAGATTTTCTGCCTTCACCTAAAACAAAACAAAATATTCTGTTTGAGCTTATATTTTAGCATAAAAACAAAGAAGAATATTTCTAGTAAAATATTTGCTTAACAATTTAATTTTTGTAGCTATAGAATAGTTAGGATACTTTTTGTGTGGAACAGAAAATTATTACAGAGTTTTTTGATGAATAGATGGAATTTTGTTGTGTAAATTATTTTCCTTACAGCATACAAATACTTGTTATTCGGTCCTCCTTCACAGGCAATGCACATCTGCTTTTCGACGTAAGAAAAGGGATATAAATGAAGTCAAGTTACATAAAACTCTCTCATCATCAACAAACTCAAGCACATAGCCATCTTGGCGAGTACAACACATTATTATGGCACTAATGTTAAATAAATAGATGAAGTGTAAGATACTTGTTGGCATATTTCACTACTTACTAAATATATGTTTATATATGTATTCACATACACATACTAAAGTACGTGGTAAACACACGAGTAAATAAACTGTAACAAGTGAGCAAACTGAGCAAACTATACTCACACATATAAAGCGAATCTTCGGCATCCACTACCTTACTAAAAAAAAAGGCAAATTAAACTTGAACATAATTTATTGCATGCATTTAAAGAGAAGTTTAGGAGTGAAACGAGATTTTAATGGACTTGCTGCGGACTCAATTTTGCTTTCCCAAATCTAATTTATTTCTGCATTCTGTATACAAGTTTTTACACACTTGCACATTTCCCACGAAATAATTGACCCAAAGTAGTTAGATCACAGTGTCGCGCACGGTATGATAATAATTAAAAAAAAACCTTATGAAAGTCACAAACAAGGTGCCAGATTCGAAGGCATTCATTTTATAACTGCTTTTAAGAAAACTCAAAAATTTAGTTCAAAAATTTTTTATGGAAAAATGGAGAAAATTGCTTAGTTATGTTGATTATTCCTTTTTGTTTTGTATCCCGATGAGTACTTCACCGACAAAGCTTATAAAAAAGCGTAAAAATGATATGAAAACAGAAGAATTTCTTTTATCGTTACTAATATATCTGGTGAAAGAAGACCCGAAAAGGTACACGAAACATTCAAAATATGTAACAAAGACTCTGTGCTTAAAATTACATAAGACTTGTCGTTCAACAATTCAGTGAGAGCGTGTATTTTCCGCATAGCTTTCGAAACGCAGTAAAGAAGACTGTGTAGTGTTCGTTAAAGGAAACAAGACCCCGAATCAGTTGAGCAACCTCGTTGCGATTTATCGTGAACTTCGTTTACTATAAAAATTTATTCTTAAAAAATATCATTCCTGTTTTTCATTGTGTAAAAACTTGTTATTTATCTTTACTTGAGAAATCAAGCTTTGGTTCACATTCATTGAGTTTCCCTTTTCAGTGATTACGTTGAACTTTAAAAGTAAACTAACGATATCTTTATATTTTCTTCTTGATTATTGTATATATGTACTTTAATATTTCTTCGATCATTTCTCTCCCTTTTATTACTACTGCGCATTCTTGTGAATATGCTTTATTTTTGCTTTCCTATATCAATCCGTGTACAAACTATGTCTTCTCTTCTCTTAAAGATCTGATTCACTCATCGTATTAATCAAATGAGGTAAGTACCAGTCATTCAAGGAATTTTGTTTTACTAAAACTCAATTATTGTCAAAATACTTAGAAGCATTCCAATTTATATTATGACCACTTATATATATGTCTACGTACTGGTTAAATTCATTTTTAATCACTAATGCTTGCTTTGATCCTTTAAAAAATTTGAGATCTAAGTCGTTGCCAAATTCATGCATATATTTACGTCGATGAATGTTTCTTTTGCATAATTTGTGTACATATTTTTTGTTTTTTCTCTTTCTTGTACATTTATATATCGATTTACATTTCAAATTCTTCTTCTCTTCTCTTTTAATTGATGAACTTTTATAAAAAGCGAGATTATAATTTTTTCATATTAATATTAATCTTAACATTTTTCTATTTGCTTAATTCGACTGTTCCACTCTCGTGGCTATATTTCGTATGTGATTAGATAAACAAATAGAAAAAGCAAGAAAGCTTAAAAAAATTCGTTGTGTTTTCATTCATTGAAAATAGTGCATTTAAAGAAGAAAGCAAGAAGGATTAATTGACTTGACTAATTACGTCATTACTTCAATACAAATCAGCTTCAATGCGATTGAACTGTGGTTTCCCCGCTTTACGATTGTCCATAAAATTTAGGTTAACAATAAAGTTAACGTACCGTTACATAATCTCGCCGATGAATCGATGAATACAAAGAGGGTGTATGATATGAATACTTTATAGACTTATTTTGTGCGAAAGGTTAGAAAATCTTCCTATATCAATAATGAAGGAAAGTAGTGCAGAGAATTTGCAATAATCGTCACCTTTAGCAATATCTTTCAGAGTGTATACTACCATAACTCCAGGTTATCTACATCATTGTTTATGTGTGCAATTACTTGTAAATTTCAGAGCATATTAAGCGACTTTTCATTTTTCGAAATTCCTTATTTATTTTCTACAGTCTTGCTCTTTCAGAAAGCTATTAATATATGCACGAAAAACTGCTACGTTCGTTTTTTATAAGCTTTATAATATATATTTTTCATGTTTGTTTACGATAGGTATTGTATATGGTATATGTGTGCTGATATTACTGCGGAAACAATTTAACAGACGAAAAAGAAATCTATACTTGTTGGTTTTTTTTTTTTTTTTTTAAGGCAAATCAGATATGCCGGTCACCCTAGGCGTGACCAAAAAAAAGATTAGCCTTGGATGATCAATTTCATAATTATAGTAAATATTTAAGTGTTCTAGTTAAGACAAAATTTCGGATTGATATTCGCTACATGTCGACAGAATTTCTCATCTACCTGTTCCAGTCCAGTTGACGGCCCTATCACAGTTATTCTATGAAATTCCTGTGTCAGCAAATATAGGAAATTTCAATTAATTTTCGCACAATTTGCGCATTTAAGAGAAACAAACACGAAACAAGGAAACAGACGAAGACGAGGTCATTGTTAATTCACTAGATCACTAGTAATAATTTCTTTTGTGCTGGATTGATAAAAGACCTACACGCAAACGAAACGTAGTATTTTGAACGTGTGGATCCAAACATGGCTTACAATGTGTAGTGCAAGTATAGGGTTCAAAAACAGCAATGAATGGCAACAGTTAATAAAATGAGCTAATTAGTTGACGATATTCCGAGAAGCAGACTGCCACTCATATGCATATGTGAACAACTTACTGCAAAACGTTATACGGCGAAACGTTATACGTACTCCACACAATGTACTCCCATCTTTTGGTAACGCTTATAAAAATAAAATTTAGATCTATGGTGTGTGCTAACAAAAGTACGTGACACAAAATTTATGATTATGAAGCTTTACAGTGTGTATCTGTTCAACATAAGTCTTCCATCAGATAGTCTCTGCATTTTCGCTGAAAATAACATTAAAGCACATAAGACATACTCACGGAACACAATTTGTAACTAAAATTCTTAATTCGAGTGTAAATGAAATGAAGAGAAAAACATTTATATAGTAATCATAGAGTATTCCTGTCAGCATATGAAATGCGCTATAATAAAGGAAACTCGGGTGTCTGTCTATGCGGTATTCTATAAACATATATCACATGTATCTTCGTGCCATGCATAGAAATATGCTTTATCTTATTTACGAACATAGTTATGCATTTATATACGTGTTGGTGTCATTGTATTTGAACAGTGAACATTCGTTTGCGTGTATGCAAGCACAACCGTTCATTTTAAATCTTATGGCAATTTGTTTAGTAGAAGTTGCGAAAAGTTCAGCTGACCATTCTCACTCTATAGTATACTCTATAAAAGATCCAATTAAACTGTGAATCCATAGAGACCGAGAAAAATGAAATATAAAAAGGAAGAATGTAAAAAGAGAGAGAGAGAGAGAGAAGATAAAAGAAAAAAGAGACGGGGATATATCCACGAGATGAATGTACACAAATGAAAGTATAATTTAATTTCATGTTATGAATGTTACATGTTTTTCGTTTTATGTTTTTTCATATCTTCTGTTACACTTTTTATACATAAGGCATCACGGGCGTTCGCATATACGCACACATGCACGCTTGCACAAACGTTCGCATACATTTACGTGTATATACCAAAGTACTTCATAAAGTAAAACTTTGGTGAACAAACTCTACACTATTTGCAAACTCGTACAATTTATTTTATATTCAAAGAAAGTTTTCTTTTTATTGCAATTTATTGAAATTCTTAAAAAACGGTAGGCACAAACAGAACTAAAGCGACAAAAAGAATTTTAGTTTACGTACTGTGAAAAAGTTCAAGTGTGCTGACTCAATGATAGGCCACTGCAAGATTAGGCTGTGTGTCATGATGCGTGTGCTTAAATCATTTAAGACAATAATTGTGGGATAAATACGGGAAGGGGCTCAATTTAAATACTCTTCATCCGAAGCAGACACTGTGTAAGTGTGTAAGTCAACGAACAAATTCTCATACTAAAATTCGTTCCGTTTAAATCAACTAAGCCGCCCAAGCCGTTAACCCAATCGGACTCTAGCAGTTTGCAAGTAATTGAAATAAACAATTTTTTCACATTTGTTAATTCGGTGGAAAATAAAAGCGCCTTAAAAAGTAGCTAAAATTCTGCGAAAATTTGCTTATTTTGTATCATCACTTGGGCCAAGGTGCGAAAACTTAACAGGCTTGTGATACAATCCACCGCGTTTATTGTAAAGATGCTTTATCTAAATCAGTGGCTGGCGTGTACAAACCAGACGATCAGGCTCACCCTCTACTCTCATCAACTAATGCACGATTAAAGATCGATAATGAAGTTCATTTTTGTAGACTGATCTTTTCCACTTGTTCAAGGTCTCAGCAAAAAAAGAAAATGCGAGGCATTGAGTGGAAAGTTTGGCGGAAAATTTCGGCCGCACTAGCGCTTTGCTTCCTTTCTGGAAAGCATATAAATCGCAATGTCTTAAACACACTTGACCCATCTAACGAGAGAAACCGTAACCGATGAAGTGTTCTTTCCGTTTATCTTGACCTGACAAACAAAATTTCCTGTAAGTAGTCAAATACAACTGACCTTTCCCATCAACATATTAAATCTTAATAACAAAAAAAATAAATAATAATAATTTATTCGGAAAAATAAATTCCAAAACTGAAATCATTAAGGACTAGCATCTAAGGCTATCGGCTTTATTGAATGTTCTACCACGTTTGAGATTTGAAGTCACGACCATTGAGTCGTTAGTCCAAATCCTTTGCTTCTTCAGTCACTCAGGCGGACAAAATTTGAAAGTAATTGTTAGACACCAGTTTTGATTTGATATAAGTGACAGAAATAAGTGCGTCTTTCAATAGATAAAAGAATTTTCAAATAAAGCTTTGTAAGAAACAAAACTACCAAGGTTTGGGTAGAGCGCAATAATATTAATGAAGGTAATACTAATCAGAAGAAAGTAAAATATCAGCTTAGTATAGTTGCTTCACCAGCCCTTTTCTGCGAAGAAAAATGGTAATTAACTCGGCTAAACGGTAGAATTAGTTCAAAGTTGGACAATTCGTTACTGCAACGCGAGCCAGAGAACGTGCGGTCACACGATTAAAACCGAGGAATTTAAGAGAGAGCAAAATTTTTCATAAATTAGGAATTTTCCAATGACAAAAAGAAACCGTTGGACCACAACTGTACAAAATAATTACCAAGATATTTTCCTCACCATAGAATTTGCTCGGTCAAATATTTACATGTTGCACAGCACGACAAATGTTTTCTTCTCGTAGGATGCCAAAAGAGTGTAGAACACAGAGAGTTGACGGTTCCAAACGGATACCAACGAAACATGTTCCAATTTCATAACGTTTCGAGCATTAATTTTTAAGTTACTGTCGTTTTAGTGGCTTTATACACAAAATGCGGAGTAGTTTCCATCGTTTTCAAACCAAAAATGAATAAAGTAAAGCAATCTTAACTTGCAAGGGTATATATTATCTAAAGGTCATATGGTCATATCTGTCCGTTATTTTACGAACTTATTTACCTGTGAGCTATTAAAAATCGAAGTAAGCATCCCATTGTTTACCGGGAGATCCGCAGCTCGTATTTACAGTGTCCTGGGCTGGGAGAACTTAAGAGAACTTAATCGCTTCTGCGGGCAAACAAATGAAGACATTTCGACTTGTGTTGAGCAAATTGACAGACGAAAGACAAATAGGTGAAAGTGACTAAATTAATATAAGACTTTAATTAAAAAGGGAGACACGAAGTTGGATAGACGGGCCTAATTAACTCTGCATCAAATTTCCCGTTGGTAAATATCAAGGATTTTGGAAGTTCTCTATATCTCTTATATCCATAGTACCGGCTGTTAAAAACGATTCGTATAAAATTAAAATAAATCGTGTAAATTTAAAAAACGAGGATCATTAACCATTTTTTAAAAAGTTGTACCGTCCGCCTACATTTGAAGTAGGGTTTCTTGCTCTATTCCTAAATCTCTCTCTACAAAACGCTATTATGAAACAGAGAATGATGAAAAGAGGAAAAGTCCAAAGTCCGTCTGTGTTACATGAGAATATTTTTCTTTTATATTTGATCTTGTTGTTGTTTTTTTGAAGAAAGCAAACGTTCAAGGCGAAGGTTGTAAAGGCCGTAGACTTAGTCGCAATAATACATAATTACACAAAAGTATTAATTTATTGCTATTACCGAGAGGTTGAAATTTCAAGATGTTAATAATATTAAAATTGATAAAGTAAGTTTGTAATGTGATAAAAAAACAAAAATTATTGAAACACGCGTTAAAAAAAAGTCGAGAAGAACCTAAAGGACTATTATGCATTAATGTATCCATGAAGATTCAAAAAGAAATATTGAGAAGTACATGATAATTGCTAAAAAAAAATTTATAAAAAAAATGGGAACATTATAAGAAAGGAAATAATGACATTAATTGGGCTACCGTTACCATAAAAATAAACTATCGCACTTTTGCAACTTACGGCAATGAAAAAAGAAAAGGAAGGCAACGTGAAAAAGAAAAAATATTAAATAAAATATCTGTAACATCGGTTTATGCAAAGGTTTGTTTTGGATCCGAAATTGCCTGCAAGCAAAATTCCATTATCAGAGCCGAAGGTTATAAGATGAATTTCAATCGATATTTTACATAATAAATAAAAGGAAAATCTTGAATGCTGTCTGCAGAGGTGGATCACCATCGAGGTGAGAGCCCTGAGAGGCATAACGATGAGATTGTTTCCTTTTGCGGTACGGGATTTAATGAGTTACGATATGGGAAGTTTTGATAGTGTGCCAACATCTTTTGCAATCAAGTCATCGACTAACTGTACCGTAGATTTAGTGCTTGGGTTTCTATTAAATTTTCTTATACATTAAGATTTATTATGTAGCTTTTAGTTTATTGTCTATTATTTGCTTGTTTACTCGCATATAAGCTTAAACAAATGTAAATATCGCTGACACTAGTTTTATGTGTCAATGAAAAAAAAAGCGAAAAAAAGAAAGTTGAAGCGCAAATTATGCCTAAATAGCAATTAATTTTTTTTTTCTTCATTGATCAATTACAAAGACACAAAAAAAAAAGAAAAAAAAAAGAGTCATGGCAAACTAACCAGTCTGCATACGTGGGTGTGCTTTTGAGTGAGGGTAAGAGACGAGGAACACGGACTAACGGACAAAGAATGACCAAACAGACAGCTAACAGTACAGACAACGGGTCTTACAGACGGGGTTACGGCATGTGTCAGGTTACGGCCGAGGAACCGGTGAGCAGGAGTACCTTTAAAAAAGGAAAAAAAATTTACGCCATACATGCGACTGGCACATGGCTAGGCAAAAATCATAAAGCTGTATCACAAGCACACACGTATGACAAAGTTCATCGTCTTTTCAACACTAAAAAGGATGACAGACCTATTAGGCGATTATATATTACCAATGTGTGCATATGGAGAAAACCTACAAAAGTATAACAACGACCGTATACATATATAAAACATATGTGTGTATTTGTTCTTTACTCTTTATTCACATAAATGTCTACGTCACAGCCTCATTGACGTTTAACAAAAACCCGATAACCTGCACATAACGACAATTCCTTTCTGATGTTCGTCCAAAGGCATAATAGCATAAGTTTGTGTTTTAATTTTATAATTTTTTCACTCTTAATGAGTATTCAAAGAAATCTAGAAAATTTTCGACGTCAATATTAAAATTTTTTTATTCTCCTTTTTCTATTTAAGAAAGAATGAACCATACAATCTTTGAGCAGTTTTTTACCAAAACTTCATGTATTTCCCTTGAATGTTCTAACGGCTGAAATGAAGCTACAAATTCCAGTTTTCTCAGGACAAACTATTTAAACTTATATCAAAATTTCTTCGTCATACAAGAGTTTTCAGCAAAAGCCTTAGGAAACTGTATATATTACCATAACCTACTGTTATGCCGTTTAGGAATAAAATTGAAATGTTGCTGCTGTAATTCCATCTTTTCTCATTTCCTTGCAACTACCAGTTTATATGCATACTTGTATATGTATCAGTCGTGCGGAGCTGAAACATTTGCAAGTTCAGAAGATACTTGAAACACGAAACAACAATCGAAAGCCGATTTATTTTGTTCAAGTGGCGATGAAAATGTTTACCATTTAGCTTTTTGTTTAAATCAAACAATTGGTTACCGTTTAGAATTAACAACAACTCCAAGCGTAAAAACAAAAGCAACAACAAGTGGAATATGCGTAAATCAACAAAAACAATGCATTCATTCTGCAAACACTCTTACCTATACCCTTACGTTGTTGCATAGAAAACAGAAATACTGCCGGATCATTCTCGAAACAGTGCTTTTTCACTCAACACAATGGTAAATACCCTTTGGGCCACGGCTTTAATAATTTTACTGAAAATAAAAATAAATTGCCACAAAATGAATGGACTGCGTTCTACAAATCAGAAGAATGTGATGTTGAAGTGCTACTTAAATGCTTTACTTGTAAAATTTCAAACACCCGAGTTGTTTAGAGGCTATTTTGAAAATCTTGAAGCAGTGAAACTAGTCAGTATTGCAAGTGTTACCTTCTTAAGCGAAAACTACTGTATTATTTAGTACGTAGAAGTTATTGTGCATTTTTTAAAAGCCGACAATATCTTATGTAAATATAAAATTAAAATATAACTGCATTCACTTGTGATATATACTACATTAAGCATTCCGTTTTCAAAAATTGTGGAAAGCAGTGCCATGGCTCGTGCAGCTTATAAATCAACAAATCCTTTTTTAATCTAGGAAAGTATGAATAAAACCTGTTTGGTAACTGCTGGATCCTGTGTATGCTTAAGAAGTTACTGTTTTCCCCATTTAAAGTTGAAGAAGATTTGTAATCATTTCACTAATTATTTGCTTGCCAAAGAAGCGTCGTCTCATGTTACACCTGCTTTTTTAAAAGCGTCATATATTATTTAGAAAACTTTACGAAAGCTCGAGGACTGTTGTTTGACGACGAGACGTTGTATAAGTATATTTCCGCTTAGCATCCAATTGACGTCCGAGCAAAGCGCACTATGAAATACCATTCCATACCATTTCGACCAATTCGGTTTTTCGCCAATTTTTTTTATGAAATATCAAAAATTGGACGTTTCGAATGTTTATATTTTACGCGAGAGCGCCCATAAGTAGGAAAAGTGTGAACCCAATGCTCTGAGAATAAAGTTCGTTACCTTTCGTTTCTTCAAAGCGTCTGTATGGAAGGATACTCTAAAACTTTTCCCTTCACAACCATATTGCATTCATGAAAGTGCCATTTTTCATCGATTGTTGTTAAGAACTACCGAGCACTGCAGATATTTTTCGTGTCAAGAATATTTCTGATTAGGTCATCGTAAGACATCTGGCGTCACTTGCTAAATTTCCTTATTTACACGAAAATTGCAATCTGCAAGCTGTGGTAACAAACGAAATACATGGTCAGGTATGAGATCGTATGAGATTGCATTATTCACTTTCGAGGTCGGTCTGCTTGTTTTTGGAGTCAACAATGCATTCATTTCATAACAAAATGAATGAATCTGTTCGGAACAAAAATATTGTCCAATCAAAGTATTCCCGACTCTCAGGCCATTTTCGAATTTCGCAGACGATGTTGTTAGGTACGCTTTGCCCTCATAATCTACGCAGTTGTGTATAGGTTAAAACAGTATGTTCATTCAGCAAGCCACAGTACTACTTAGACATTATCACTTAGAAAACGAACCGAGCTAATTTGCACTCTCAGTAGTTGCTTTACTGGTTTTAAAAGTTTGTAAACAACGATGTTTGCAAGCCTCGAACACGTTCTCCGGCGACTCACTCGACTCAGGACTATTTCTTGAGCTAGCGTCGAGATTACAGTTAGTAGTCTTCCGACCTTGCTTAGACGCTCACTTGGTAAATCCGCTTGAGTAATGCTGCCATCTTTACCCGAATTTGCCTTCACAAGCATATTTCATTTGGAATTATAAACTAGCATGATCTGTTTTTAATAATTCCTCGTAAGTCCTATTTTATTTTCAATTGAAAACTTGCCTGACTTGATTTTCAACAGTTCTTAACATCTCTAGAATACACTTTCACACCATTCTCTTATGACCTCTAAATTCTTTTACATGGCCTTACCCCATATTTTACGAAATTCGAACCTCATTTGTCCATGGCTCGAAGCCTTAGTTTATCAGATCGCCGTGGTCGTTGCCGGACACAAGCGCGTCTTCCTGTCTAATCAGTCAGGTAACGCTTCTGTGTAACTTACAGGTAACTTTAATTTAACCCTATTAAAAGTATGACAATTAAACTCATTTAAACCTATAGATGAGACCAAAACGAAGAAGAGTTTTGGTCCCCATAACTTCAGGAATTTACACCTATCCACGTGAGACGCAATAAAACCGCTTTCCCTAATGATTTTCAGTCGACAGGCATTTTTCTGGCCTCATCAAAAGTCTTTGAATAGCTTATTTGGCTTGCTTTTAAAAAATGAAGATCTACTAAGTGTTAATTAACTGGGTTATAAACCCAGACGCAGTTGTAATACTGCTATATTAACCCTCCTCGGAGATGTTCGCCTAGCCAATGACAAAGGAACGCTTACGTTCCTGGTCATCAGAGATTTTTCTAAAGTTTTTAAATTTGTTAACAACTATGTTTCATTAAACAAACAAACTTGAAGTGTACTTTGGTTTCGAAGTTATATCTTGAGAATTGGTAGTTCATCAAAATAAATAATTTTTGTTTCACACTCAGAGATATTGCTTCAGATCACTTCAACGGCCGCTTTTGTTTAATGCACAAATATAGTTTTCACGGCCAATGAGTCTTGCAGAGGCTATTATTATTGAGCGAACAAACGATGATCTACACAACATTGTGCAATGAAAATACATCACGATGAAATTCATCTAATGTCAAAGCTGTATCACTTCCTTAATTTTCCTACCGATGTTAGCAATGACGAATAGTAAGGTGAATTCGTCAGAGTTATTTTCAATCTAGATTGCAAGCTGAATTCCACATTAAATCCCTACGATCACATCAACTATGCAATTCTAAGGATATTTAATGTTGTATAACGGAAACCGTCTCAGCCATGTTCTTACACATCTAGTGACGCAAACCTAAACTAGTTAAGTGCCTTCTGAAATTTTATATATATGTAGGTAGACTGCTTGATCTCTGCTTTGCCAATTTTCCGGAGATTAACGTAAATCGTTGTCCACCTTTTAGTTTACCTGAGGATCCTTATCATCCATCAATATGCATTTCCTTTCATCATATGAATGATGGTTTGTTGAAATGCCTTAATTTGCCAAATCAAACTTTTTTAAATAATTATTATGATTTTCATAAAATCAATATTGTATTACTAAAACATCGTCTTTCACATCTGACGCTTGATTTCTCAACCGGTAGTATTGAAAGCTTATTGTCATCGTTCTACAATATTATTAAATCTAGCTATTGCTGCGTCTGTTCCGATCAAGCAGTGTCGACCTCGAAGCAGGTGTCCCCCGTGGTTTAATAAGACAATTAAATATCACAAGAATAGAAAAAACTCGCTATTCAAAAAATATTCGAAAAGTGGCTCTGTGCTCGACTATGTCGCTTACTCGGTGGCGAAGCATAGATTTAACTCCCTCAACCATCATTTTCACTGCAGATACCTTCAGTTCATTAAATCCTGTCTGTTTGCTAATCCTAAATTCTTCTTTAAATTTGTTAACTCTAAAAGAAAAATTTCCATACACCCTTCGCATGTTTCTTTTAATGGGCCTGATTCCTCGGATGATTTTGAAATCTCAAACCTATTTGCTGAGTATTTCCGACGAAACTTTTCGATTGCTAATTTCGATTTATCAGCAAACTACCCATACCCTATAACTAAATCGGTTTCAATACCTAACTTGGTTATTTCGGAAGATGACGTTTTTAAAGGGTTGAGTTCTCTAAAATACAGTTGTTCGCCTGGACTAGATGGAATTCCATCATGTGTACTTAAATCTTGCGCTGTCGAGTTATGTGGTGTGATCTCAAAGATTTTTAACATGTCCTTGTATTTAGGTGTTTTCCCTTCATGTTAGAAGAGTAGTTTCCTTATTCCTATCCACAAGAGTGGAAGTAGGCAACTTGTTGAGAACTGCAGAGGCATAGCCAAGTTGAGTGTCTTGGCCAAGTTGTTCGAGCGAATTGTGACTCAGCATTTGGCCTTTGCCATTAATTCCTATATTTCTCCGCACCAGCACGGCTTTCGGAAAGGGCAATCTAGAGTCACCAACTTGTTAGAGTTTACCTGTCATGTTTTCAAGGCTTTTTCTAGTGGCTCTCGCACAGATGTTATTTACACTGATTTAAGCAAAGCATTTGATATGGTTAACCATAGACTACTTATCTTTAAACTCCAAGCCTCTGGTTTCCCACCCTACTTAGTGAAATGGATAAGCTCTTATCTGCACAATAGATCCTTCAGAGTTTTGTTTAACTCCATTAGCTCGGATGAATTCCCCGTTACGTCTGGCGTACCTTAAGGAAGTCACTTCGATCCCATTTTATTTAGTTTATACATTAACGATCTCCCATCGGTGGTTAATTCCAGCCCGATCTTAATGTATGCTGATGATGTGAAACTGTTTTCTTCCTTCTCTGTTGAATCGCAATCACATCAGCTTCAAGGTGATTTGGATAATTTTGTTGCATGATGGTCTTTGAATCTTCTGAAACTAAATCTGAGTAAATGTAAGAAGCTTTCATTCTCAGGACGTCGATTCGATTACAGATTTAGGCGTTCTATTTGATCATAGGTTACGTTTTAACTTGCATATTGAGCTCTCGATTAGCAAAGCTAGGCCGGCGCTTGGTTTTATAAAAAGGTGGTCCAAAGAGCTTGATGATCCCTACATTACGAAAAGGCTGTACATGTGTTTGGTTAGACCCATAGTCGAGTATACCTCAGTTGTGTGGTCTCCTTCATACAGGTGCTACGTAGATTCAATCGAATCTGTTCAAAAGCAACTCTTGCTTTCTGACCTTAGAAATTTGGGTTGGGATCCGATTGCCTCTCTTCCTCCGTATGAAAATGGGTTGCTTTTGTTGTCCTTACCGTCTCTCGAAAAACGTAGGTGTGTTCTTGGCGTTTCCTTTCTAATTAAAGTAATAAATGGTGCCATTGACTCGCCTTCATTACTTGGTGAAATAAGCTTTAATGTCCCTAACCGCTTCTCTAGGCACTTTATCTTGGTTAAGCTTAGTCAGTGTAAATTTAATTATGAGCTGTTCAATCCGCTCAGAGTCGTTTGCAAGAACCTAAATGACGTCTACCACTTATTCTCGTTATCGGACTCTTTAAAGTCCATTAAAGCAACATTGCTTAATACGCGCAATTTACCTATGTCGTATTTAAACTAGCTTTTATCCTTAAAAAGTCGTTACGTTTCGAAATTGAATTATTGTCAATTTATTATCGGTTGCCAGGCTTATGCATGTTTGCGATGGCTTAGGGGTTCATTTGCAATTTGGTCCTGTACCGGTTGTAAGTGTGGCCCTATACTGATAGTGTACATGGTTTTTTTTCTTTTTCTTTTTTTTCCTTCTTATTTGTTTTATTATACTTATACTCAATTTTATTATTAATTAATATAAGTTTTGCATTAATAGCCAATTGAACTCGACTGTTATTTGTTTAGTTGAGTTTCTAGCATAAGTGGAATAAATAAATAAATAAATAAATAAATAAATAAGTTTTTCTTTTTAATTCTTATAAAATTTAAACGGTAAAAGATATCAACATGATTTTTGTTTTAGTTCAGATATCGCTTCATGCCATTTTTACTTAAATATGATGTCATGTAAGTAAGCTCTAACACTAACTTTTCCCATATCAATCGGCTTTTATTTCAGCAATAAAACGAATAATCTTGGAGGATAAGATCAATGAGAGTTCGGGTTTTATTGAGGTAAACCACAGTACTCCAACTTAGCCGCAAAGTAAAAAGTTCAATAAAGTTGCATCGCATGACCTTTGTGGCAAGCTCGTAGATATTTTTGCAGATTGCGTGGTCGTTAAAGTGTTCTGGTAGTAAATTGGTGGTGCCAAGAAATGAATATTCCAACATATTTGTTAAAGCCACACATCGCCCCAGTCAAAATCATCTAATTTTCGCCACACAAAATGAGTCATCATCTTTCTCTGGGATCTTCCATTGACAGTGACTGCAGTGCCATTTTTATGTTCAAAAGTTATATTTTTAGCCCATAAACCACATCTAAAAGCAATTTAGGAACAACAAATGTGTTTTCTGCACACAAAGATCCCTATTGATGCAAATACGAGCTTCCTACCACGAGCACAAAACGCAACCTTGCGTTGAATGTGTTCATAATAAATTTTAACAATTTCATTATAAACAAGGTATAAAAAATACACTGAAAGAAAATTTGATCCAAATCTCAATCAGAAATATGGCTTGTTCACCTTTACTTTCAGGACCAGAAGATGGATGACCCTGTAAATTGCTCTAACATAGCATTATACGTGGCAATCTTTATTACACTTCTAAGAACAAATTGCGGGTGACTATTAATAATTGTGGTAGACGTATGCTTATCTCAATTTTCATTGAGAATTCTCGAATTCGAATGCACTTATACCCAAAAGTGCAAAAATCTTATATTCGTTTGTAAAATTAATTAAACACTACTTAGCGCAATTATTTCTATAACTGAAGCTGAAAGTTCTTAAATCCAGAAGAGCTACAAGTCTTATTTTACGAGAACATATTATTACGAATTTCGCTTTTCTAAACTATAGGACTCGTACCGCTAGATCGTGGATATTTTTTTCAAGAGAAATACACTTGAAAATTCCTTTATTTACGATTATATTCCTTAACAGTAGGATTATTCACAATTTACTTTGGCAGTACTCTCGACTCAAATCTTCTTGTCCGACTAACTCTGCCTTCCACAAATATTCTATTTATATACATTTTTACAAGCATATTTATGGCTTCATTTTTAACCCGTTAACCTATTTTGCCGCTAATCTTTTTCATCGGCCGGCAGCTGCATTACGCGCCGCATTCGGTGCATTCGGTTTTTCCCTCTCTAAGGAATTTATTATTTGGACAAATTAATTATCCGGAATGAGCTGGATTTAGGATTTCCGTAACAATATAAATTCCGCGTCTTCAACGTTCTTCTTTCTTTGTTAATGACATAAATAGTTGTGTAATAATGTAAAATCGATGTGATAGTTTCTTGTTTTAAACGACTGATAATAACGCTTCTTAATTCTGAACTGGATCGAATCTGTACTATGCTATTTTATATATTCAGATTTTAAGTTTTTAGCTACGCGTGTATTGACTATTAAGCTATATATTCGTTAACTATTTTTATGCAATGACATTGTTATAAATTCCTTTGTAAATGTTGTATGTAATACATAATAATATTAATTGACCGAACTGGAAACGACTTATCATCTTATCATATCAGTCATTTGTCGATGTAAGTTAAATCAAGTTAAATTGAAATTAAATGAAACTATCATACGGCTTTCTGTGAGAAAGTCTGCCCCAACGTCAGTGAAATGCGGGGGCTTGCCTACGCCCATCAAATTTAAGTTTGCAGTAATTCAACGTTTAGCTAGCGGTCTCCTACAAAGGTATTCCAAAAGTTCCTGCTACTACTTACTTACTTACACTTTTAAATTTTTTTCATTCTCTAACTGTGTTCACTGCATTAGGTGTTTTTTTTTTTGTTGCAAATTCAAAATAAACTGACACATAGTCTGATAGAAAATGCAGAGATACATTGTGTTCCACTAATACTAAATACAATAAGAGAAGATTTAGTGTATTGTTCGGACAGATGAGCCTCTTTAAAGGAGTTTTACGCAAACCACGCGTCTTCATTTAATCTTATTTTTGCAAAGGCGCCTTTAAATATATTTTAATTTTGTTATTTAAACAGGAAGAAGTGCAAGACACACTCCACGAAACATTTTCGAGGATATCTTTTAAGCCCTTTTGTAAGATGCAAAGCCTTGCACAAATTTCCGATCATCATTGCAGTTGTCTTTTTTTTTACCTCTCTTCTTCTCACCTTTACAAGCAAATATTTAATCTGGATTATGCTGAGTACCTTCAGCACAATGTATTGTTTCATTAGTACCTTTGGAATAATAGCAATGGTAGAGAAGACAATCAGACTGAGTTGGTGTACCGCACGAAACTACCTAGCGGTGGACCGAAAAATATCAGATTTTGTTGTCATTCCTTCTGGCAGCAAACAATGCACGCAAATTACAGCTTAATAACATAATGCTTTTCATCGTAATACTTACACTTGTTCTCTTGTTTGAGTTGCGCGTTGTCAGCTGCAATGGACACTGATCGACCAGCAGATAACAGCCAACAGAATTCAACTTGCCGTGCGTGAGCGAAAAAATTAATTGATTTTTTGCATTCATCACAAGGGAATGGTGTAATAATGTTGTTTTTGGGTTTTTAGTTGCCCAAAATGAAACTAGTCAACAAACGATTATATATACAAGAGCAAGAAGATTTTTTTTTCGGTCAAAATTGATTGTCATAAAACAATAAAATCATCTATGTATTCGATATATAAATAAGTTTTCTTAATTATTTAAAAAAAACCCGAACATCTTAAGAGGAAAGTATGAAGAAAATAAAAATAAAACAAGAGAAACATTACAGGCGGTAATAGCCGACAATTAAATGCCCATCGTCACTTTGCCTAAAGCAGTGATTCATAATGCCGTATTTTATTCAAAGGTAAGTGATTTATTCCAAATTCATCGAAGTGTACTAAATTTCATCGAAATATACCACAAATCAGTCAGTCAGTAGGCTGTACAGGGATAGACATCAGGCGGACACACGGTTTGGTATAATAAAAGGCGAATCGACCTTCCAGGTACTTCCAGGTGTTGTATACATCCACGCAAATTCGATGTACTCTTGTATCACCTGTGGTGTGTGGTACAGATAGTGTGCGAATTTAGGTAGGTTAAGATGAAAATCTGCATATTGTACACCGTTGGTCATTTTTGGAGGACGTATTTGCCTGAAAGGTAAAATTCATCTTCTGCCTAACAGCATCTTTCAGGGTTTTCGTTCCTGGCCATGTAGCTGCTACGAAACGGAATTTTTAAGAAACTAAGGAAAAGAAATAAACATTCTCAAGTCCCAGAAGATGACCATTCAAAATCCAATCTAAAATGGTTTTTCTTAGCATCTCTTTCCAACTTCGGTATTGAAACGAATTTAACTGGATATCCACAATTTGCAATGGATTACTGTACCTATGTTCGCTACGTTATACTTATTTCGCGCAGCAACGCAAAAGAGAAAGATAGCAAAGATTAAAAACTTTTCATCTTCGCTTAACGAAGTATGTATTTATGATTTCTTCCTCTCCTTACACAAGGAAAATACAGATGTATTTTCAATAGAAAATTTCTTCAGAATATAGCTTACAAAACATTTACCAAAGTAGAAGGCAACAGCAATAAGACAGCAATGTTAATACTAAACGAAACGAACAACGAACAATAGCAATAACTGCTTACATAATTCAATCACATTAAACAATAAAGCTGAACACAAGAGCAAACACAGAAACACTTATAGATTAACTCAAGCGATTGTCTATAGAATTGGTTGTATACATAACTAATTTAACTGTGCTCCGAGGCACGCTCAAGAGCAGATATTATTGAAGAAGGAAAATTCCTTTTTTCCCGCATTAGTCGTGCAAAAGTTTAAAGCTTAAATCACCAGAAAGTTATCTAACGGCTTAAAACATGAGACTTTATCGTTAGTGGATTAACGTTTGCTGGTATATTTATACAATATTTTAAATTAATTTTGTATTCATTTTTTGTTGGAATTTTTTGTTTTCTGTTTATTCACTTCGTTGGAATTTATCAAAAGTCTTGGTGGTTTTTAGGCAAGTAGATTTACAAATCTTTAAAAATATTATCGTCAGCGCACACATGGTACAAAAAAAAATCATCAATTTAGAACTAGGCCTAGTCGTAACCCTAATTGCAGTTGTTTCGGAATCTGGGACTCTGGAATTTCATTACAACTTCCTCGAATTTAATATCCACAACCGGAGTTACACAAGATTTACTTGCGAAATGTTCGCAATGCATGTATGTATGCAGAGAGCGTAGAGACAACAGAAATATGTATATAATTTTCATGTGGTCATCGTCCATCATTCTGTTTGACGTGTGATTAACATTTTCGAAGTTTGCTTTAATGAACAATTTTGATCTCAGATTCGAACTCGAGTTCGCAAATGCGTTTATCGGCCGGTACACATTTACTAGAAATCTAATAATTTTCCGTTCTAGCAAAATATCTATGCCAATTAAATCAATAAAAGGCCTAAGAATGACATCTGAAAAAAGTAACATTTATGCGCTGTATATATAATATTTACCCACGAACTACTGTCAAATCGTATTAAAATACGATTTAAAATTAATACGTTCCATAGTGTACATGAGATCCGTAATGTATATGGACAACTTCGTCTCCCACCTTTTATGCTGACTTTCCTGGCTCTTTTTCGCGAAACTACCTAATTATATTTGCTGCTATTCGGCAGATTTTTTTATCTAACGTCACTCTCATTGTTCTTAAAGAGGGATTTAACTTGCTAATGGAGTTTGTTTGCAAAATTTGGTGTATCGTGGGGAAAGTAAAGGGTTATTTATATATTTCTCTCCTATTACATGAATTTCAAGTTATTTTGTCTTTATTTTGGTGACATTAGTGAATGGTTGCTCTTGCAACTTGCCTTGTTGTTCGATAAGGCCGCTGCTCTTGTTGCTTGCGATAAGGAATTGCTTTTTTGGCAGTTCGTTTGAATAGATTTAAGTAGGTTTATTAGAACGTTTTTTTTAAAACCGGCTAAAGAAACGGGTGAACTAAGCACAGATGAATATGAATATGCATGGAATAGATAGCGTTGTGATGAAGGAAAAAAGGTTGCTTCATTAAGTCGTTTGGCGTTTGTTTTTCTTATATTACTTATGGGGACGTGATTCAAAACTTAAGTATATAATTTAAATAATTAAGTTTAAAAATTTCCCCTTCGTCTGCTTCGACGCAACAAAGTTCGTGAGGCTTTTTCACCAAAATTCACACACATTTTTCTTAGAATCTATGAGGTTGAAAGGTAAAACTCTAAACTAAGCGATTTTCGAATGTTTCTCTTCATAACTTACGTAACGTTCATTAAAACTTTCTACAATTGTGCACATTATTATCATATGTGACCCTCTATTCTGCCCCTATCAGCTTGTTCAAAAACACAGCGATTGTTAGTTGCTGCGGTGCCCGTACATCACACCTTTTTCCCGTCCAAACTAAGTCAAATCGTTTACAACTGTTTTTCATTCTTGTTTAGTTACGCAGCGATGTAATTAGATGTAATCAGCCGACCCTACCCAATTTTTGGAAGAATTTCATCAACTATATTGATATTGACGGCAAAATCAGAGTGCGGCACATCTTTAAGTATGTGTGCAGCTACAAGAGTTCTTTTCAAGCATTCAAAACGATATCGCCTTCATCAAGGTAACGTATATGAAATTATTCAGAGTGTTAGACCATTTCCAATACAGAATTACTGCTGACTCAATTAACAAACGTCACGTTTTTTTACTACCCACAGACCCACGGACTCCTACACTATGCAACACTACATCTGTTACATTCTGAATGAAAGAAAAAATTGGTTTGACTGAGCGTACAATTTCATCATGGTTGTTTTTGAACATATGATGAACCTTGTTAGTGTAGATTTTACTAAAGTTTAGTTAACGCACAGTATGTGTCATCTCAAATGAGAGATTAATAAATTGGAACAATGATATCAGATACTCAGATAGGTAAACGTTTCAGTTTCTGACAGCTTTCTCTGCATCAACCTCTACGTGTTGGCAGTACCTGCACCCTGCCCGGACGTGTTAGCAACTCTCTAGTACTCGACGCCATCCGCTATAAGGAAGTAAATGAGAAATAAGAAAAACCATTTGGTGATGAAAAGAAATTGCTC
Organism: Glossina fuscipes; assembly: GCF_014805625.2. Taxonomy (NCBI): domain Eukaryota; kingdom Metazoa; phylum Arthropoda; class Insecta; order Diptera; family Glossinidae; genus Glossina; species Glossina fuscipes. The sequence continues at coordinate 3,900,294 of NW_023998464.1, read as the reverse complement.
TAACGATATGGAGACCTCCGCAATGCTGAAACTCGACTTCTACAAACCCAAATATCGTATACATTTGACAGAACGTCACCGAAGAATGTACCTTTGCAACACAAGCAACGCACAATAACGCCGGCATTGAAATGCGATTAATTTTTATAAATTTTATAATTTTAAGGACGCGTTGTTAACTAATTTATTCATATGTACAGAAATGCGCTGCCAACAAGTGTTCAAATTGATTAAGCAAAAACTCAATATAATCCGCTTAAACTACGAAATAATTAACTCAAAATGAAGTAAAAGGTAAAGTTTTTACATAAAACACGAAAAAAAACTTGGAAAGCAATAAATGTTACATATAAAAAAGAAGAAGAAAGTGACGTGTATACGTGTAAGCGAAGAAGCGCACCAACATGTGCTCATGTGCTTAGAAGCAATAAACGGACGCAAAAGTGCAAAAGTTTGGTAAGTAACCACAATAGCAGCAACAATATTTACTTTATTAACGAAGCGTAGAGCGTCATGAAAAACGAAAGTTTTAAATTAAGTACCCACGTCGACAAAACACGCATGTTAAGGCGAGTAGATTTCAGTTAATAGATGCAACTTAGATCTGCACAAAAAATCTTTTTCTTTTTCGAAAGATGGTTGGGAAAATAATTACTTCAAGTTTGTAATCAAAAAGAAAATACCCGGGTTAAAGCCACCTGTTCGTGAACGTAGAAAAAAAGTATGGCCCAATCGCTTTCCGTAGGATTATTTGCATTCTTCACAACAAAAGTCAATTAATATTTTTGAATTGCTTCGACTAATTCATTACGACATGTTAAGGAAGAATTTAGGCATTTTCCTACGTAGTTCTCCAAGGTCCAAGAACGGACAACCATTTTGTAGTTCTTTTCATGTTTAAAACGGACAAAAGTGCAGTGCCGTAAATGACATCCACCTCTTCGCACTTTGGTATAAACTGATGGGCAGCTTGTACACAAGCGAAACCTGAAGTTTAAGGAGAAGATTTCATAAGACAACAAACTTGAACTCACTTATTAGTACATTTAATATATGGATTACGAAGTTTGCTAAGATAAGCTTGTGCAAAACCTGACCGAGGCCAACGTTTATTCGCGAAGACTTCAGTAAGTGAACTGAAGGGATGTTTACAATCAAAAAGATTATTTCGAGCAAAGTACTCATTACATATCACTCTGCTGAAATATAAATAACCAAATTCTCTGAGAATTCTTTAGCTTTCATGCGCAAGATTCTGAAACTAAGTATACGATGGACTGACGATTACGCATCAAACAATGCTCAACCTGATTTGTGATCAACCCTTATATGATATATCCTCGTATTTGAGGACACTAGCAGTAACTACACTAACACAAGTTCCATAATTTTACATCTAAACTATATGGAAGTATTTATCTATGTCTTTTTACGATGGTATAAAACGGTGGTATATACAAAAACATTAAAATGGAAAAAATTAATATTAATATACTCCCACTAATTCATACTTTAGTACGTATATATAAAAGTTTGTACAAAAGTATGCACCTTGTATCCAGTAATTTAAGTACATAACTGCCTTAAAGCTTACATGCGTATAATTCAACGGATTTTCTTGAAATTATTCTATCCTTCTTCTGTTTATTTTGTTTGTTTTTTTTTTTTTTTTTTTTTTTGTGAATATTTCTCATAAAGATTTAACGAGTGGCATAATATTCTTGAGAATTTTAAAAGTACATTTTCCCTGAACTGAATTTATAGTCAATTACATGCAGAAGTTCAAGTAGTAAACAAAATGAAGTAAAACGAACAAGCACTGCCAACACACGGAACAAAATGTTATTGTGTATAAAAGCTGCAACATATAGGCAAGAGCGAGAACATAGAGCTCGATTGACGGCATAAAATTTGCAGTCTAAACAATTAAATTCTCAATTCGTTCGGTGTTGAGCGCGTTAGTGGCTCATTAAATTTGAACATTATTTTTATTCTTGCTTTTTTCCTTTATTTTTAATTTAGCCCCTTTCGCTTGACACTGGAGAATGGACAAAGACGCCAGCGAATATGGCAGCTTAGAGTAGAACGCAAGAAATAAAATCATTACAACAATTGGTAAAGTTTTGTGTACTTAAAAAGCAAAATAATTAAAAGCGTTAATTAATAATAATTAAATAATACGATTTCAAATGAGAAACAAAAAAATTCAGTGAAACTGAAAACTTTTACAAACATTTACAGGGAGAAAAATGAACTAAATTAAATTGAATTCATTTGCAAAATGGAATTTATGCGCTTACTTTTAATAATAAATTCGTTCCACCGGTAAATTTCCTTTCTGGCTTACTCTACACATTTACATTGAATCCGTTGTAATGGAAAAATGGATAACTATGATCTCTCTGTAATATTAGACAATTGCAACATTTTTCATACACTCCTTTGTGAGTTATATGATATTGCTGTTACTGTTGTTTAAGTCCTGCTAAGCTAGCATATCAACAAAAAAACGAAACATTTCCGACAAAAATAATTTCGTAAATTCTATTTTCGCTTTATATCGAAACTTTAATTTACCGCATTTTTCGAATACGTTGTATGAAAGGAAATCTTTCTTTACTCCACGATGATGACAAAGCTTCGTTTTTGCTCATTCCTTTAAACAGTGTTTTACAATATCAATGAATTATAGCAGAAACGTGTCACTACCATCATGACTAAACAAGTGAAGACTTAACTCTAATGTAAATTGAATTAAAATGTGGTCGAGTAGTTGGCTCTCCTTAGGACGACCAACACAAAAATTGTCATGTTAAAAATTGTTATAGAAATGAATGAAATTGATTTGACAGTATAAACAAGTTTATTAGTCAATACCATAGAGGTTTTGTGCGTAAGTGAATGATTGATGAAAGTTGAAATTTTAACATAAATAGTGAAAATTTCAATTCACACAGGCATTCACACCCACGTATAAATACATTCAGATAATTGAATGAACGTATCAACACTATTGTCAATGGCACACGAGTGCGAAACGGATACAAACTAGACATAAACAATGTCAGTTTAAGTAACAACAATTAAATTTGTCATTCTCTCTCTATAACAGCAAGAGCAACAATCATAACAAATTACATGCTGCCTATATATACCTACATATATAAGCACACATTTACTCATATCGTGAGCAAAGTTGTTTAATGCATGCACACATACTACAGATGACTGACTATCAATCTCTGACCTCTACAGTTTATTGGCATCATAATAACGAAAGCAACTAGAGCACATTTATAAACGCATGCCGTCCTACAAACATCAAGCAACATCAACTCAATTAGAGTTTAATCAGTGAAGCAATTCAAACTACAGCTGTTTAAGTTAGGCGTAGTCTCTCGACTTCACTGATATGTACAATAGATATTACGTATGCTATGGATGTATAATATACATAAGCGACTGATAAATACTTGGAGATATTCGTCAAAGTGCACATTACATTAGTATATGTTTATAATTCGAAGTGAAATTAAGAGGGAAAAAAACAAGGATGCACCAAGAATTTAAGTTTAACACAATAAAGCATTTGCTTGCATGTATAAATATATCTATCTATCTATCCACTTGTTTCTCTTGCCAAAATATATGTTCTGATTTTAGCTGCGAGTGTGTATGTGTGCTTGTGTGTTCCAAAATCGTATACCATTCTTGTATTGGTATGTCTATGTTTTTGCAAAATTTGCTTACAGTCATATAGAAAATTAAAAAAAAAAAAAAAAAAAAAAAAAAAAAAATTGAAAAACATAGTACGAAGAGTTGCTTTCACAACAAATTCCATTAGACTAAATTAAATGGAAATATAATTTGTATTGTTTTTAAAACTTTTCCATCTCTCTGTGAGTTTGTGTGTGTAACAACGATAGCAACGAAGTGTAGCAGCAGCAAGCAAATCGGGAAGACCTAAGAAGATGGAATAAGAAGAAACGAAGACGACGAGCCAGTAACCCAAACAATAAGAAGGATCTCACAAGAGTAAACACAATTCAACATAATTTGTGTCTGTTGCGACAGCAACTTTACAACATAAATGTAGTGCACTTTATTGTTTAAAAAGTACTTTTAACAGAAACAATAAACGAGTGTACTCTACTCCAAGAGCAACACCAATAACAACAGCAGCAACAAAAACACATAAACTCATCCGTTGCTACTAATACCACTCCTATTGCATAAGCACACGAACTGATGCCATCACACTGTTTACATAGTTATGTCTGTGCTTATTAAGGCATTTAATCACAAAAAATTCCGAGAAATCTAAGAAGGAAAAAAGAAACCGGTTTTTATAAACATAAACATAATTCAAAGTGTATCCCCAGCGACTCTCCACATTCCGAAACTTTGAAGAAAGTTCAAATTTATTTATTGAACTTGATGTAAATAAATGCAGTTTGCTGAATCTTTTATTTCGACGACCACACGCGAAAAGCCGTTGGAACGGATTTTAGAAATTTCCTTTTCGAAATTATTCCAAATCTAGAAGATAAGATGGCGGTTATCACTGTTATCCATAGCACTACCTATAACCGAGAAGAAATCTCTCGCTACGATGTAATACAAATTTCAAACCCACACTGCTGGAAAAATTCCGAAGCTCGTTAGTGATTTCCACTTAAAAATCCCGCTATCGAATGCCTTTCTATGCACATTGCAAGACTTCGTGAAGATGTATTTCTTGCAGTAAAAGAAACATTACACTGAACACTAGTTCAAGCGTACATACTATGCACAGTGCTTAAGTAAATAAATGAAGGAAATAAAAATAGAAAAAACTTTATTTTAAATGGGGATACGATGGCGAATATTGTCAGTCAGTCAGATTGATATATAACTCGATTGCCATCCGAGCTATTGTGTATTTTTCACCGCATCACGAACGTGTGCACGCAAAAGAGACATAAGACTTATCGCCCTAGGTTTCTTTAATCAGACTCTTCATTTAATTTCACAATGATCGAGAAACTGAAGACCGGTTCTATAACAAATAACTAATTGACAATAGAAAATTCGAACTTAGACACGATCGTGAATGAATAAAGAGGCCCTCTACGACTTGGACAGAGTTCGAAAGTCTTATGATAAGTGCGTCAACATAATACTTTTCATGTAATATTTCGGATCGTGTGCTATAACCTTAAGAATATTGATGAATTTTTGCGTTTCAAAAATTCCAATTTTATGAGCAAATTGTCCACATTTCGAAAAGTTCCATATGAAAATTATCGAAATACATATATATATATATATATATATATATAATGGTAAATTCAATCACTCATTCTCATTCAATGAATGAGGCGACATGCCACATGCGAATGGCAATTTACGATACGCGATTGGGTATAATCGTCGGAACAACATGTACACTGTTTGCCTGATATTTATCTTTGAATAACTTGTGTTAAACTTGAACTTACTACTCCCGATCGTATAGACCATAATAGCGGTCTTAATAGTTTTTAGAAATTTTCTTTTTGCTTAGTTTCTATAAAACCAAATCACACCGTGCATACCTCTCTATATTAGATACTAATATACTCCGCTTTAGAGTGCACACTTATACGTACATTTAGTTAGGAATATTGTGAGTGTGTAAGTAGCTAGCATAGAAAACACTTGAAGCAGACAAAAAGAAGGCAAAACAAGTTGCAGGGAACCCATGTTCGGTCCGTATGCCAAAGTGTGCACTTACATCCTAGAAATCAACATAAACCAAGCACCAAGCAACTTGTACAATAATTGTAAACAGTGAACGTTACGTTTTGTAAACGACAGTTACGACCCAAGTTTTAATAAGAGTATCTCCCCTCTCTCGTCTTCTTTATTCTTTCTTCTGCTTGTTTATCAACTTTTTATATATATGTCAGACGAAGTTATTCAAAATTCGTATTATACAAACGTCATTTAGTTGTGTTGTATTGTTTCTTCGGCCAGGATATCGTTGTTAAATCTGTGCCAATATACTTCTCACTTATATTATATCAGTAAGTGTTGTCGTTTGGTCATCCGCATGCATTCTTTGGAAGCATTCAGTCTGCCACTCTACTAGCAGATATTCACAAATAGATAGGCAATCAGATAGGGGGCAGGCAGACAGTGTGCAGAAACTTTCAATTCCGGAAAATTTAACAATTAAAAGACAAAACTTTTCGCAACAAAACACTTTGAATACTTTGAATACTTTGAATACTCGGAAAAGATTTACAACACAAGGAAATCGTCACATAGTGTTGCCAACCAAAGAGCCAGCAATCGACAACGATATGGCCAAACTTTTCAAATTTCTGGGAAAATACACGCAACGCACAAGAGCATCTAATGCTGCAACACAAATGTCTTAAAGATGGTCGTTTAATTAAATGAATTACTTATAAATGTTTTTACAGTGAGTGACGCACAAGTGCATTTGTTGTCTGAACATTGAACGACTTATAAACTATGAAATAATTTAATATTTTCATTCGTTCGTTTGCTTTCTTTTTTTTTTTTGTTTTTTTGTTTGTCTGCTTGTATTACTTCCTTTTAGGGTTTCTTAGGTTGTTTTTTTTCCATAGTAGTTTTATAATCAGCATTTTATCTGAATTTTATTATTGCATTTCATTCTTTTTCGTCTTACTGTTGTTTTATCATTATTGTCAGTATTGTTATTGTGCTCCACATTCTTTTGTGGCTCTTAAAAAACGGCCTCTGGCAATACAATTTATTCCGCGCTGTTGCGGATGTTTGTTTGCTCTTTACTGCGGATGTAATCGTAGAAGAAAATTTTATTTGATTGTTGCTTCGATACGGTGTTACAGCAATGCCTATAAAAATTTCAATTCATTTTTAAATCACAATCTCAATCTATTTACTTTCTTTCTTTTTATTGAGTTGGCACTGATGCCATCCCACTACATACGATAATTGTTTCCTGCGTTTTTTCAAATTTTACAATGAATTTACTTCAAAATTTACTTCATTTAATACTAATGAGAAATTGCTTTGACCTGTAGGAGCTGCGAATGTCTAAATCCTCAAAATGTTTATCCTTGGAATAAGAGTACAATAGATATTTACTAGAGTTTGTACATTTTTCGGACTGAATCGTAATCAGTGCTTCAGTGTACAAGAAAACGTTATTGGAGGAAATGCATGATGCGCTTAACAATCGAAGTCTTAGGCGAACAAATCTCTCTCTCTCTCTCTCTCTCTCTCTCTCTCTCTCTCTCTCTCTCTCTACTAAGCTTTATTAAACAATTTGATCCCATTCTAATTTTGTAATCGGCCCACTATTCCACAAAAGCTGGAAATGTGGCTGGCATTGTAAAATCTTTGAAAACCAGAAAGGCATCTGGTTTTGATCGAATTACTAACAAGCTGAATTTTCAACGGGTATCACAGAAGTATGTCTCAAATCATGGTAGTTTCTGCGAATATGAAAATTTTCATATTATATCCAATCTTTAAGCCAAACAAGCCTAGAATAATCATGTAGGCCGATAAGTATACTTTTGCTTCTTTTCTTCATTCATGATGACAACGTACATCCTCCGCAGTAGTTCGGATTTAGAAAACAGTATAGCACTATACAACCGCTTGTCAAAATTCATCATTCCAATCCAACTTTAGTTCTGGTAGATTTATTCAGATGATTGTGTTTGATATCGGAGGCAGCTTTGATGTACTTTGGCTGGATGGAGTTCGTCAAAATCTTCTTCATAAAACTGTTAAAATTTCTAAAGGGGAGCAGCTTTAATATCTTTCTAGACTCTTCTGCTATTGACACTACCACAATTGCTCATAAGCATCGTCGTTTTCACTGCGAATATTCCTCAACCGAATCGATATATGTCTTCTTTATTTGCAGACGACACTGTGATCCTTGATTTTGGTATTTTTGCAGCCAATCATCTCCAATGTACAGGAAGCGCTTATTCAAAATAAAAGCCTTTTTTTGAGAAACGGAATGTTTTGCTTAACGCACAGAAAAAACAAACAATTTTCTTTTCCCTTAAACGCAAGCTTTATGTTATGCCGCAACGGACCTTTGGGGATTGGATTTGATGATTCCTTACAAACGGAAGTCAAATGTTTAGGTGTAATGTTAAATCTTAAGTGCCACGTTAACTATACCGCTTATAAAATTACCAATAGTACCAAAATACTTTATCCTTTGATTAATACAAATTAAATACAGACAGGAAGAAATTATTTATTGAAAGTGTACATTGTTCCTTCACGTTTTATGCCGCTCCGGTTTGATCTTCCACTGCTTGTTGACGTATTATAAAAGAACAAATTACTTAAATTAAACTATTAAAAATTGTATATAATCTAGCGTGGCATTGCCGGCGTCACTCAATTACTGGTTTTGAATTTGTTCACAACAAAGTTTTCAAAGTTGCGTATCAACTTCAGTACAACGAGCCTCGTACAATACACTCTTTTCGATTCACAAGGTTTTATTTGCCTTAATCTTATCGTCAATTTAAGTTCGATATCATTAATAACTAAATTATTTTTACTCCTAAATGCTTTAACTTACTTGATATTGTAAGCAAAAGTTTTTACAATACAATAAATGCTGTGATGTTAGTAATTGCGTCCATAAAAAATAAAGGTTTGAAAAGGGAACGCTAAATGACATAGCAACATGACTTTCAAGAACTGCATTCGAAATACATAATTCCGATAGGAGTTCAGAAGGAGTTCAGTTCATCTTGCAAGACAAGAAAAAACTGAGGAAAACAATGAAAATATTCATCGAGAATAAGAAAAATGTCTTAAATCTTTCTGCGAAAAGAGAGAGGTAAGTGAGAGATCAACGGCCACACGATCAAGAGCATAATTCATCGTTAACTTAACTGCACATACCAGCAATATGTGAGAGCATTAATGCTGCTGTTAATTGAGTAAACACGACAAAAGCACTATTCTCAAACACATTCATTGACTTAACATTGCTTTCGCTGAGGAATAATTCCTACTCTTAGCATCGCTACGCTCTTATCTAGTCTGCTTTACTATACTTCAGAGTCTTTCTTTCTCATTTATCGCCATCAAAGAAGAAGACAAAAACAGCACAAATTTTTATCTCATTAAATTTTCATTCTTTTTTTCACATACACCTAAAATCTTTATATATTTACACTATCGCAAAATCGAATCTGAATTAAATCGTACTTGGCGTCGTATGTGAAACACTCGTGCCAAAGATATCCGCCCTGTATAACCTAAAACAAAAATAGATTACAGATAATACAATTTTCAATTTTATTCGATTTTTATACTCATCAAGGAAGAATGAGGGGTATATTCATCTGGTCAAACGTTCGCAGAAGGAAGCATCAGAGACCCCACAAAGTGTATATATTCTTGATCAGCATCAAATTCTATATCAATTAAAGCTGTCTGTCTGGCCATCTCTCCACCGGTGTAACGTCTGTTTTAAACATTCCTCTGGCCTCAAGAATAAAGCTACCGTTCCAAATTTGGCAAAAATAGTGGAAGTTCTTGCATGCAGATTGGTATTGCAAATGGGTCAAATCGGCCAAAGGAAAGACCCACAGCACCCCGTAAACTGAGAACACCTTTGTTTTTCAAAAGGAGTAAAGAATTGGATTTTTGCTCTTTACTCGAAAACTGTAGCAAATATATATACAAAAACTTGAATGCATATTCTATGGGCTATTTTGTAGCATCTGGGCACAAAAAAGACAAAAATTGACCACCTCTACCCAATATCACAGTGTGTCTAAATTTAATTCTTTTTTCAATACCTTCATAGTATACATAAACAAGCTCCAAAAACCCCATAAAGTATACAAATTCTTGGCCAGTTGCAATCCTTGAATGCACCTAAACATGTCCGCCTGTTTGTCCGCCAACTGTCTGTTTGCGTAACTTTCTAGTATTTATGGTAAACATTCTCCCGTTAGCGGAAATGATATAATGAAAATATCGTCAAAAAATTTGCAAAAAAATTTGGAATTGAGAACACGCCTACAAAGCCCACATGCCTCTACAACAAAAACTTTTATATTGAAAATAGAAGAAATCAACTGCGCCCGTTCCATATTATAGAGCATGAGAACTTTATTCCTTTGCATCTTTTGTCTTTTTTCAGGGCAACGGTGATGGGTATAAGAGGTTCGGCCCCGGTTGAATTTAATTTTTGTTTCTTTACTTTACGCGAATAGAACGCGAGAAATAAGATTTTGGACGTAGCATTCAATTTTTGAGAAATTTCTTGCCTTCAATTGACTACCGAGATTGTGTTAACGACGAAAAAATGAAAAGAAAGAGAAACTTACAACGCCTTTCATACAAGCTCAGTTCATTGCATACACACGTATATGACTGCACCTACATAGTATGTGACGTATAAGTAAAGAGAAAATATATGAGAAAATTTATTTTTTTAATTATCAGTATATGATAGACAATGATGGAGCTTGAGGTTGCAAAGACTACTGCTACTTTGTTCAGAAAGCGAATGAAAGTGGGGCGACTGACCTCGATTTCCATCCTGCAAGAACTGCTTTCAACGGCATTGATGGATGACTTTCATGAAGTACATATATATAATGTCGAAGATATACAAAGAAAGTCTTTTTTATTTTAGTTCATTTGGTTTTCTAATTTCTTTCAAAGTTTCCAGCAATCAGTTATTTTTTCGCAGAAATTTAATGTGTCGCGACGAAATTTTCAATTCTTCGAAAGTGCTTTATAAACTTTAAACCATTCAGGACGCATTAACTCCAGTGAGCGAAAAAAATCAAGCAAGCAGTGCAGGAAAATATACTTCCATCGACTTTTGCCTTTAAATAAAAAGGTGAAATAAAAAGAAATAATACGTACATCTAATGCACATTAAAAAATCCCCAATGAAAGCGTTGATATAAAGTAAGAACATCGTTTTCACGCTAAGAATTCTTCCTCACATATTCCTACTGATTATTATTTTTTATATTATTACATATATATAGATATAAAGCGCTTATCATCAAACTACTTATACCACAAATACGACTCAAGCATGCACAGAGTCAGCTAAATATTTACGTACACACAGGGTGTTCGGTGAAGAAACTAAATTATTGAAAATTTTAATAATATCTATCCATTTTTTCGGGTCTGCTTCACGCAGGTCTGTGTTCTGCGGCTTCATTTGTGAAAATTTCATAAATACATTTGATAATTGCATATTGATAGAAAATATCTTGCAACAATTGGTATTTTAATCTTGCTGGACTCTAATATTTTTACTCGATAATGAAGCGGAAATATACATTATTCCTTCGCTTGCATGACAACGAACAGTTTAGAGAAAGAAAAAGTATGTGATCATAAGCAACGCAGCAAAAGAAAGATGAGAAACAAAAATGATGTCAGCAAAGCTTATTTCAACCAAAAATATAAAAAAATACACCCCAATGTACACAAGGATCTACAATTTCCATCAACTATAAGTGACGATTACTTGGAAAAGAAAACAATTCGTTATCAGTCATATTAAATAAGCTCTGAGATTTCAACTCGGGTGACCTTAAGCAGAATAAGGCGTTTTGTTAGAGCGCGCTATTACAAAATTTTCAAAGTAACGCGAAATATGTTATTGTGTGGAAATTATTAATCTGGCTCTTCTCATAGCTGTTACACACAAAGGATTTAGTACATACCCAAGGCCGTTTACTTCTTAATATATTAAAACAACAAATCATCGCGGGATGATTTCGTTACTTTATTATATTTATCGGTTTTTTATAAATTGCTTTGTCTTATTACTACACTTGTCGAGTTAAAGCTATTAGTTTGATATGGATTCTTGGACGCTAGAGCGGTCTTCGCGAGCAGACGGGTGCGGCTTAAAGCGCTTTTATTTATCTGGAATACGCACTTTACAATATGGTCGCTAAGTTCATACACTTTGTGCATGAAGTGTGTTGTAAAAAATAACAAAAATGAATCATTTATATAAAGATGATTCATTTGGGTGTGCACTTTTTTCGTAGAGTGTATACGCTGCATGCACATCGATTTCGTAACAACCGCTATAAGCGAAATAAACGACACATGATGGTATACTAAGAGAAACGCTGCTTTCCTCCCCACATTCTTGACTGAACATGGACGTTGTCATTTCTATTCGATAGCGTTAACACGTAAACACATTTAATACGTGTGTATTTGTGTGAATGTGTGTATGCATGTGTATACCCTTATGCATATTCTCATACATCGGGGAAATAGATTTGTGTAACTAAAACTTAAATGCACATACTAATATACAAACATACAATTGTGAATTCTCTCAACCGAAAAAATGTTATGTTTCTTATATGAAAAGTAACACACAACAAGCAAATGAATGAACGCCTGTCAATGTTTACACAAATATTTACTTGTATACTTATTTGCTTGTTGTTGTTATTGTTATTGTTTTTGTTGTCATTTGCTACGTTATGATGTCTTGTATAGTAAGCCCCTTAACTTCCTCAGCATGGTCCCACACATAGCACAACAACGTAATTTCTTTCATAGAAAAGTGCATAATAGTCTCTAAATAAGAGTGCGGCGTGGCATGACAAGCAACTAATACAACTTTAGATGCGCACTTACGTACGTGTGCATATGTATATGCAAAAGGCATAAACTACATTTTAAGATGGAAATAAAATTAAGATGAATATGTCGGATTGGGATTATTATTTTCTTATGACAGGAAAGGATAAAGGAAATGTGTTCAAATTTTATTAACTTGAGCATTTGCTTTTGCTTCTTCCCTTATAGCAAGCGGTAAACAGTTGCTTTTACGTTTATATTTTATTTACTAATACAATATATACGTAGTTAAAGAGGTCTACATCTATGAATTTGCATACGTTTCAATTTCCATTTCGCATATACATGTATTTTCCGAATGTCTACGTTAAGGCGTGTGTGTGTGTGTATAAACTGCGTTCGTCTTTATGCCAATAAGCAGGAAATTGAAATGTACTTTTGAGATTTCCTTTGAAGACAGTTTGAGTTTTAAGTAATAACAATGATAACGTGCTGAAATTTCGCTAAGAAAAACGAAAGCATGTATGTTATGTATAAATAGCATTAGACGGTTATTGATATGAATATTAAAAAGATAGTTTGCAAAAGTATATTTTATTGATAAGAAGATACTTGGTAAGCGACAAAAGAACAGAACAGAAAAAAAAAGATGATTTTCTTTTTACTCTATAAGGAAAAAGAGAAAATTGCAATCGGATATGAAAGGCCAATGCTACGCATTAACAGATTCCTTTATAAGACTCAGCACCAATGAAAAACCTTCAAATTCTTCATTTATCTTTCATAAAAATTATTATTTAAAGTTTTTTAAAACATCGATATATACTCACAACGGTATTCGTTCAGATCAACATTAAGGTTTCAGAACATCATCATCATTCCTGTGGGGCACAAAGAAAAAGGATAGTTCTTTTCTGTTTTAAACTGAGAACTGCTAGCGCAACTAATGACCAATTCTTTTAAGGACACATATTGCGTCTTAAAGACTTCCGTGAGCGAAAATACACGATAAACATTTCAATAAACATGAATGTACCTCAACGGTACACGATTTAGCTACGCCGGTGTGTGTATGGCTATGTGGCTGGCCTTGTGTTGTGTGTCTGTGCGCTTATCTGTGAGTGCTCTTCTTAATTACTTTTCCCAGCCGTTACTTTAAGCAGTATAATTAAGTTTTCATTTTGTTGTTTGACACAAATCGGATTTAGCCTAATTGAAAGCAAAAGTTGCATAAATTTGCTCGCCGTTTGAGGTACGCCTTGACAGGGGTATGGAGAAGATTTATGTTTTGGCAGATCAATTAAAATAAAGCAGAACTAAATCACAAATAAAACTATTCATTATATCAACTATTGAATACCGCTTATGATAATACGATCAATATTTAATTGAATCAAAAGATCATGTTCTAAGCCTTTGTATTATGCGAAGCGTGGAAGTAATTGCAATGTCGAACACTTTTTTCTTATACATATTAGGCAAGTTTTACGTTACTACGAACACAGCTAGAGTCAAGTGTGCTCTTCAGTATAGAGAGATTATAACTGTGTGGCGGCGAATGCTAATTTTGTTTGGTTAAGTTGAACTTTGAGACACATTTTGTTGATACAATTCGGTCATTAGAACCAGGGATTCAGCGAAACACTTCATTTTGTGGCTATCTGCGTAAAACAAACAAAAAAATGCGTCTGGCGCGGTCATATGCATGTCTCCTTCGTAACGAATCCGCTTACTTAAGAAACGCGATGGCTTTGCAACTGTAATTTTAGATTCAACAATTAATAAATAGCCAGCATTTTTTCATTAGAATGGCCCAGAACTCATGCATGCTCGATGACCTTTGCAATTTAAAAAAACTGCCTATTGTGTGGATCGGGATTGTCATCGTCAAAGTAACACTTGCCTGCTTATTGTTGAAATAGTTTCAAAGAAAGATCGAGAAAACGATATATTCACAAAGAGCTTTAGATAATTTGAATAACTATTTACTAGTTTGCGCCATTTTCGTATAACGATGCTCAAATCCACGACCATCAGAGCAAAAAATATTTTTGTAAGCTTTTATTGAACTCGTTTTCTACCAGCATAGAAGTTTCGGATTAATGTGGTGCAGTCAGCCATAACGGCCGCTCTTTGTAGCACATTAACTATTACTTAACACTCCCTTTGACGTCGTCGTCAAGGGCTTGGAGAGCATACTGCGACAAGTTAAGTGCCGTCATTCTACGCTAAATAGTGCGAATGTCACAAAGTGGTAAAAAATCGATTTTCGCGTACATTATCTTAAGCCAATTAAGGCAAATACACGTTGAAAGGTGCAATAAAAACCAAAAGTTATTTACGGACAACATAACAGTACTAGTGTGATGTTCAACCCAATATATGGATTCAGATAAGTAATTAGAATTAACTTAATAATTTCATTCCTAAAAGATAAGAGCAGCTTGCGAAGCCTTTGCCCTCTTCTTATGTCATTGAATCCATTTAGAAGACATATTGCCAAAGAACTTACCCGAATATCCAGCCTACGTAACGCACGCAATTTCAAGGTCATCATGGATGTAATAATTACAGACGAACGATGGGACTTTCATTATCGTATAAGTAGTCTTCGATTAGCGCGTTGGTAACATTTCCCAAATTTAACAAGTAGGTTATAAACTGAGATTCTGGGAGAATTAAGCAATAGAGGCTCCCGCCTTTTAAGCCGTGTTGTTGGCGTTTAGCTTTTATATTGTCTTTCCATGCTAGTTCAATACATAAAGGCACACATTTTACATCATAAAGATGCTGTTGCCATTTAAGACACGATATGAAAAGAATTCATTCGAAAGCGTTTATTTTAGCATTGCATTTGTCAACTATACTTCCGCAGATGTCATTATTTTTGAAATACTAATATTTAATAATTATTCGAAGAAGACCGTAAGCTCCAGACAAAAGCAACATTTCTGGTCATTTCTTTTTATTGTAAATTTGAAGATTAAATTCCTGAAGAGGTGAGGAAAAGCCGTTTGCTTTTTTTTTTTTCTTCAACATAATGTCGCTATTTGCAATCTATTTACAATTTACTGGAAAGACGTTTAAAATTTTCGAATATTTTTTCCGCCGCTATTGTTGGGCAACCGCCATTTAAAAGCAATGCATCACTTGATTTGCAATAATTGAATAAAGTTATCGGTTGCGATAGCAATTTATAGAAACACTTGTTACGTTTAATCAATGCTGTGTGTAATTTTTAATTTCTTAAATGAACAGAGAAATCTTTCTGAAGAGCAATCTGCTGGATGGGGGCAAATTCATTTTGCCTCAACGCTGGCAAGCTCTAGGAGGAAGCTTCAAAGACCGCATTCTTGATCCGCATCAAATTCTAAATTGATTCAAATCAGTCCGTCTGTCCGTTATATCTGTGATAAACATTTTCTTGATCGAGCAGAAACATTGGAAATTCCTGCGCACAGGTTGATATTGGAAATAGGACTAACCGATCGAGGGACACACAACCTCAGCGCAACATAAACGAAAGACACCTCTGCTCTCTTGCGAATTTCTCATAAACTACAGTAGAGACGTGATGATATTTTTCACATGAATCGGAAAAAAAGGGAAATAATTCAGCCACAAAAGTGCAATTTTCCCATTTTTTTCTCTCTTATTAATATACAAATGGTGGGTATAAAAGATTCGGTCCAAGCCGAACATAACATTTCTAATTTGTTGTATCTCTGTTGAAAACGTTGGCCTATTGCCAATTGTGTAATCAAACTAAGAACGTGTAGTGATTTTGAAATCTCTTTATCAGTAACACACAGCTCCTTGCGAACTGCAAACAGTCAGACAACTGAGTATATTTACAATAGGAGAGAAGACTACTTCCCGGAAATGTAATAAGGAGTTTTCATGTTTTCGTGTGAAAAAGTAAAATAGTAAATAACGCACATAAGGGATATAAACAAAAACCTTAAACCACACAGTATCTTAGGCTAACTCAGATATGAAGCATAATTCTAAGCAGAACGCCGACATTCAATCAAGCCAACTATCGTTAATTAAATTTTACAAATATTTAATAACTTAAACGATAATCCAGACACAATCCACTACCCACTAAACTACTCAGGTATAATGTATCCAATGTGCTATATGTGCGCACTATATCCTGATTAAAACAATGAAAATGATTACTCAGCTCATTTCGGCAGCATTTCCTTCTGTCGTTGAGATAATTAAGAGAGTAAGGTGTAAATTTATTAATTCAACAAATTGATTGGTTTTAGTGCGACATGTGATATAACGATATTATCGATGTAATTTGAGGTAATTGTGGTGATAACTACGCACAATTACAAAAATAATAATGGTATTGTAGCGTTTGAAATGCTAACGAAAGCAACAAGTTGAGCGTTTCGAATGAATATTTGCGCAAAGGGTAATGCTTCGAATTGATTACTTTCAGGTTGCGGTTTAAGTGTGTGATTGCGCGTGTTTGTCTGTATTTGTGGGCGGATACGGTAATGTTTTCATTAAATTTGTTTTACATACTATGCTCATTCGTTAAAGTAAATATTTAATATTTAAATAACAATTAAAACATCGTATATTCGTTCTGTCTTGACACAAATTAGTTACATATACGTTCAAATGCATATCTATGGACAGACGTTTGCTTATGGATTATATATGTGCAGCCGTTTAAATGCCTGAACCACTAGTGATAATAAAACGTATTGCGAATTCATTCGCACGCTTTTGTAAGGCATACCGAGCGCATAGATAGGCAAAAGTAAAGACAGAAAGACAAACAAATAGACCGACAGTACTTGAGAGAGAACTTGTTGAATAAGCAAATGAACGCCAGATTTGGCACGGACGAGAGCACAAACACTTTTCTTTGTTTTGTTTTACTTTGCTTTCATCGTCGCTTTTTTCCGGATAGCTAAATGAAACGAACGAAAAACTGTAACAGCACAAGGAATGCGACGTATAAGAGCACGTTGAATAGACCATAAAAAATAAAAAATAATATATATATATATATATATATATATATATATATGCGCGCTTTTTGGCACATTAACAATTTTTTATGTCTTCTTTCTCTACGTTTATTTTTTTTTTTTGAGTGTGAGTGGATAAGAGGAGGACAAAAGAAGCCAGGGCGTGTATGTAAATTTTAGTTAATTGTCGCCTTCACATAAAAATACTCCTAATTAACATTTTTAAGTGCCTTTTCATGATGTACTTTTTTAACATTCTCCTATACGCACCCACATAAAAATAATTTGATGGCGAGCAAAACGACGAAACGAGAACAATTATCATGGACTGCGAAAATGTCTAGATTTTCACATGAAATATTTAAATGGTCGTTTATAATTAATACTTTCTTTTATGAGGCTTACGAGTTTTTACATATGAATATACATAAGAGCAGCAGTACATTGGTTAACGTCGACCATTATTTACCAACGAGCGGTAATTTATAATTTCTACCTATGATTTCCAGCACAACAATTGTACCCTCAATAATTATTTAACTCTTGCTGCGTCTCATGCTGGATGTGAAGTTAACTGCATTTTCGCGCGAAATCATGAAAACGGTTACAAACGAAATGACCAAATTAGTGATACCCCATTATTATCACCCCTGTCGTTTTTGCACATTTTCATCAACTAACCCATGTACGCATACGCGCACCCACACACACATTCAATTTAACTACTAAAATATACAAAGTGAAAATTTAAGTGGTTTTATCGCAACTTGAAACGGAACCAGCCACTAATTAGGAGATAACAACGCATTTTATGAATTTTGAAATTATATTTTCATTCGTTTTCTCTTTCTCGTTAACGTTGTTGTGCTTTTCTTCTTCTTTGTCCCCAGGAAACTTTTTAGTGGTGTCCATTAAAAATTTCCGTTAAAAATGCAACTCAAAAAAATGTGAAGCCATAGAACCGCAAAATATTTCCGTTAAAATGCAACAAATACAAAATTTCATTTTCTCTTTAATTCCTTAGAGGTGTTTGCGATGCAAGAAAATTACCAGAACTATTTAAACGTTCTTCCCCATCTTCGCAAGTACCTTTGCTGCACATACTTTACTTGTGTTTTCTAGACACGAAAGTGATTGACGATTCCATCTTTTTTTGTGTCCGAGTTATATTAATTGATATCCTATAACATTTTGCACAATTAGCCAAATCACTAACAACTATCAGTGAAAAAATGCGATGTAAATACAATTCTCAGTTTGTAAAGGATGATCAAATTACAAATATATGTTTTTTGCCGTCATGCCGCCCATTATTTATTTTATTATTTTTTTTCTTTTTTGGTTTGGAATTCCCACAAAATTGACATTTGTGTTCACTATTTTTTGTCATATCATCATTGAAAAATACACAATCGTATAACATATAGAAATTATTAAAATATCTTACAAAAATAATGAATCAATTTGGTCCACGTTTCGCGCCTTGCTTGAAATTTATGGTCAACATAATCGGCCTATATGCAGAGCTTAACCTTTTAATGCAACACAATTGAAAAATTTTGGTCAAATGTCGACGTTTCTCACGTTAAGAATCTAAGACGTCTAAAAAGGTAAATGTACTGCTGTGAACCAATGCTTGAAGAAGAATCGAGAGCAAGCCATCGTTTTCAAGACTCTCTTATGGTACAACCACGGAGTCTTCTTCATAAACGTTTGAGTTTCAAAGCATTTGCAAGACAGTTGCCACGAGAACGGAAGGTAATTTTAGACGGATTCCGAAAGGATTTCTGAAATAATTATTCTTGAAATAATAGTGACGAAGTGCGCTTCTGGTTAAACCACATTGTGAATTTTAGAATGAAGGAAACCTGCATTCTGCTCATAAAACACATATTTCCATTCACGAAAATTTGACGTGATTTACACTGTGGAGGTTTAATAGAAGCGTATTTTTCTGAAAATGAAAATGATAGTTCAAGATACAGAAACGGGATTCCTGATTCCTTTTGCGCCATACAATAACCGATTTCGACTTTGGCGAAGATTAATTTCAAGAAGGTGGTGCAATATGTCACATATTTCTTCTTACACCAACCGTGTAAATTCCAGAAATGGTGCAGTGAACTTGCAATCAAGATCATGTGTTGTAACTCCACTCGAGTATTATCTTTGGAATTATGTTAAGTCATTAATTCACGCCAATAAACCTCAAGCATTTAATGATCTAAAAACTAACGTTATATCTGCTATTGATGAAACAAGAGCAGATCTTTCTCATTATTCTTGTAAACGATTTTATTTTTCTTTTAAAAATATCGGGTAAATATCGGGAGAGATCGGGAGCCTAGCAAAACAGACAAACGTTCTCCTTAATTCGATACTATGTAACACTTGTGCTAAACGTGGAACACCGCTTGGCTAGAGGAACATAAAAGAGATGAGTGCAAGAAGTAGATCAAAGAAGTGTAGAAGTGTTTATAAAATACATAAATAAAACGAATACTTAAAAGACAGAATGGTTGTAGCTATACGTATATGGCTAAGAGTAGCCATAAGTGAATTAATAAATAAACTAACCGTTAGTTCATTGTTATAACGATGTTTGCACGTTTAAGATCTTTTTTATTCATCGCACCATCTAAACAGAGAAAAATATTGATGTGCGCTTGAGTGAAATGAACCTCTGGGACTGGCGAGCTAACCCAAGCATAAGGAAGTGGATGTCTATTCACACACTCCGGCAAGCAATGCCTAACGCCGTATATTATTTTTTTTATCACAAAAAATATAGCTCGTATTTTATGATCCTTTTGCAATTTTCTTTATGAAAAGTATGAATCTATAAATACAACATCAAACATTTTGTTGAGGCTTGCATCGAAGCGTATTATGCGCCAAAACAAGCCCGATTTGCAAGAAGAACTACCTATCATGTATAGTTTGAAGGGAAGAACTGCTGAATCAATTGAATACGCTAACCATATACGCAGAATCAGACAACCATTAACGACACTGTAAATCCGAAAATCTCTCTCTCTCTCTCTCTCTCTCTCTCTCTCTCTCTCAATCTTTTAAATGGAAAACTCAACAAGAAAAATCTTTATTTTTCATATAAACCACAGTTTGGTTGAATATGCAGACAAGTTAAAAGTACTTATATGTATCCTATATCGAGCATATTAATTATGCATCGAATAACACCAAATACAATTTCAGATCATGTCAATGCTATTGCATACCAAATTACAAAAGAATTGTGAATAAACACACAAGCACACAATAACAAATATATACATATACATATGTATTCATGTATATAATTAATTTTAATATTTAATTTCAATAAATATTTCAATGTTTAATTTCCAAACAAGTTTTCCAATAAGGAAACCGGAATATGTATCCATCTGCAGTAACATAAATGTCCATACATATGCATGACTAACAAACAAATTATGGAATATTTTATCCATAAAAAAAAATCTGAAAAAGTTGTAGAAAGTTACGAGCTCTCGCTAGGCAGCTTTAAAAGGGAAGGCATTAACACAATTTTTTCATTTTCTCTGTTGCTTTAGATAAAACCCATATTTGTTTAAATCGATGACTAAATTGTTATACTTTTAATTATATTTATAATTTAATTAACAATGAAGTGACAGCTTCTGCTAAGCAACTGTCGAGAAAAGGCATTTCGCGATTTTACATATTGTTTTATAAGAAATTAACAATGCGATATTGCTTTATTTTACTGCCTTCGTTTTCGCTTAATTGTAATCGCTTCTGCGTTCTCGGTACCTGACCAATCGTGTGAGACTCAAATGCGGACTGCCTTCACTTTCTTGATAAAAAGTATCTTAGATCGACAACCAATTTAAATACATAACTCCCGGCAGTACAAATGTTATCGAGACGAAAGGTCAGATTCCAAATTTTATTTAATTTAAATTAAAACAAAGACCGTAAAGAATGCCGACAATTTTTAAAAGGTTCTCATGTAGACATCGTTTCAGTGAGTAGATCTTTACGCAAAACTTTAAATACCATTTTAGTATTAATACGCCCGACGAATAATTCACCTCGGCTTTCGACGACAATAAGTGGTTAAAGTGCGAAAAATTTAAAAAAAAGGGATGTTTTCGCCAATGTAGGCAATGGCAGCAATGTTTGGCCTTGTTCGTCATAAACTGGATCATGTAAAGAACAGTTGCCAAAATATTCAATTCTGAAAAGATTATTGCTCGCAGTTTCCACGTGAAATGTTTCCACGAAAATTATGGGTAAACGTCGCCAGTGAAACTTATGTAGTCTTTTCGCGCACGATAAATATTCAATTCTTCTACAACACGAACGAATAAAGAAAACATGTAAAAATGCAATAACGGGTCACGGACCATAGGCCACCATTAAATACCTGACCCTACCCTACAGTTATTTCTGCAACTGCTTTCCTAACTAACGCTTTACGTGAGAAGTCGCCGAAAGCGTGGTCCGATCCGAACCATTTTCAGTAGCGTTCGTCCCTGGGCCATAAAACGTTCGTATCGCTGTCGGAGTAATTTCATCAAAATATATCAAAAATTGCAACATATCGCTTGATCACAAGAAAACAAGTCAAGCAGACGGATAGACGAACAGGCACGTTAAGATCGGTATAGTAAACTTAATATAATAATATATCCTTGTAAGACAAATGGTGTAGCGTTTAAAAATGAAATTTCTTCTTTAGCTTACTCTAAGAAAGTGCAGCCGAATATAACCGCAAATAAAGTTCAATTTTCTTACTGTCTAGAGTTTGTTGAAAGTAGCGAAAACGTGCACTAAAAGCAGTGTGTTTTTGCTGATTTTGCAGCGATAGGTTGATCTGACGATTTGATAACGGTAGGGGTATAAACTACGACTGTACTGATGAGATAACTACTAAAGACTTACAATTGTTTTTTCATGATTGATGAATAGCGACCAAATGAATACTAAATGGAAATTCTCATAAAATATACTCTCAGCAGTATTTGCTAAATCAATCTTCTCGAGAGATCTAATAGAAGAGTAAAATTACGAATGCAAATAATTTAAACTGCTTGTTCGCAGAAAGACCTTAACGCTACAATCATCCCTGTCTACTTGGAAGGCTCTGGCTTTCAACAAGATCATCACGAATGGGGAGCACATCACGGCACACTAACATATTTCCACGGTTGGTACAAGTGATTGCAACACGGGCTCCATCTTGTCTGCGTATAATTTCTATAAGTCGACACAATCGCTAGTTACAAGATGGAAGGTTTCATCCTCTACTAGAACCAAGTCATCGACAAATACACAAGGAATAGGACAACGCTCTCCTAAAAGAAAAAGATCGCATTGCTCCATTTCTTCCGAAAGATTTTTATTTTGAATATTCCACTTATTTAAATGGCTTATGCTGACATTAGTTAGTTCAGATTCCACCTATAGACGTGAATGGAGAACCCAAAGCGAGCCGATCTTAAGATCTCCAAATCTGTACAATCCTCTGAAAGTAGGCACATTATTATTTTATTTAAAAAAACAAAAAATTTATCCCAATGGCTCTAATGGCTACGATAAGCAAAGGCAGTAAAGCAACAAACACTTTTATAAACAAAGCTTTAATTTTAATTGAAATTCGGCTTGCGCCACCCAACCCATAGCCAATTTACTCGTTCACAGAAATTACTCGAGAGTTCTTTACTTTCACAAAAATCCAAAACAAATTCTTTCGATGTGAAATAAAAAAGAACTCCTTAATTAAATGCGAGTCTTTAACTTTGTATAGCAGTGAAGGTAATATTAAACTGTCATTGCTTCTTAAAGCCCACGTTCTCATTTGAAAATGAGAAACACAATCGTCCACGCTCGGTAATTACAGAAATGAGAATGAAGCATCAATAACAAGTGGAGTAACAAGCTGAAAACACTCGGGATGCAATGTGTATGCGATGTATGCGCTTGCCGCACTTCATTAGATTTTACCATTCAACGCAGAGTATTTAGCTTATATATATATTATACACATATATATTCATGTACACGTAGAAATAATATATATATACATATATTATAAACATAAATAAAAACATTTATTTATGCATTGGGCTCGATAGTACAACAGACTTTAGTGGAAGAGCACCAATACTCGTTATACCTACGTTACGTATAAAGGATGTCAGCGTGAGTTGCTATTTTCGTATTAACTCTACCTTGACGGTGAATAAGTGTAAAAAGCTTTCTTGCCTCTAATTGCAGACAAGCGGGTTGAAAATTTTTCCGGCAAACAGATTGCCACTCACAGCTCTCTCAGAATCTATTAAGGCAAGTCTGTTTGTCCTTTTTGTAGGTTATATTACTCTTATATGCACATGTCAGTAATTTATCGTAAGGCGACCGATAAGTCATTTTCAGAATTCATTTCTTGCTAAAGATGAAGTATTTTGACCTATAAAGTAGCACAAACGAAGCAAAGCTATATTCGCTGTAGACCTAGATGTTCAGTTTTTCACTTTTCTTTTCACACCAATCAAAAAACAAAAAAAGTTGCTAGTTATTCTATTTAAAGTATTTAACACAACTATAAATGCAATGAAATTGGTTCGTATTAATTTCACGACATTGCATATGTTAACACCAGCGGAATTATTCGTAAGCCGTGAGCTATAAATCTTGACAAATATTTGTCCAAATTGTAAGTCTCAGCGTGGCGATTGCAGGGCCATTTATTGCCGAGTCTTTCTATGCCTGACTTCTCACGGACATATCTAATTGTTACAACCGAGGCGAAAAATCATATTATTCAGCAATGGCTGTAAAACAGTCATAATAAGCTTTACTTATTTCCGGAAAAATTTAATTGATTTTGTACCCCGAGGAACCTGTGAACTAAAAGAAGCGATTTCAAGGAGATGAAATAGATTTTGATCTTTTCAATCATTTTTGTTGCTGCGAAGTAATAATGACAGTTAAAGCAACTACGCTACACACACTTCTCTGGTCGGGAATGTGCATATAAAGCAAAAAACTGAAACTGAAATTATTAAATACGAAAAATACTAGATACCGAAGGAATAGCAGAGAAGGTAATCGTATACGTTTTATTGCCGAAGCTTGCTTAAAATGTCCAGTGTAATTTTACTAAATGTTAAACAAGTTTTTAAACAAACCAGCGAAAACTCGTCTTACTCCACACAACCAACAATGGATAACAGCAGACTTACATTCGTGAGCGCATCGTTAATCCTCAAATTAAGAAACAATCATAATAGTTCCATTAAGAGCGGGCAATAATAGTTTTCATAAAGGGGGGGACAGCACACGTCTTGACGCACAGATGCATGTTCATGCATACTACGTATCTTTTTCTCTGCTGTGAATCAATGCACACCGACCAAAGATTTGGAATGCACACACATATGCCGTACTTACTCAACCATTTACCGTGTGAACAATATATGAATACACGGATTGAAATATACAGCAACGGCGTACGAGATATCAGTCAAACAGCATCAAATTCAAGAAAAAATCAAGCTGAATATTTTTAGACCCATACCTCGTAGATATTAATACTATTTTATAATTTGCCACGCTTTTTATTCGTGGCGCAGACATTCAAGCATGATATACTATAAACAACAATTGTAAGTGGATGCGCTTCCCCTAAGCAAAATTATATGCACGTACATATAGTTATTTATGAAAGGAAAGTAGGGATAGCAACGAACGAACGAAACCAGCAAATAAATACTTACATATAGACGGCATAATCATTGGAGTCTTCAACACTCCCGCTTATTAGCTCTGGCGTCGTGACATCAACACAGCACGCGACTAATTCTAGTACACATTTATGTTGTGCGTCGCCAATTTACTGCTGACTGCAAACAATAATGTCCTGTCAGTTGCAATTCGAAGTGCAAAACGAGAGAAATTGTTTCAGTTACAGGCGATACGATGATAAAATGAAATATCCCGAGTTTTATGTGAATATGTGGTATTTATATATAAAGTGAATAAAAGGAAAAAATAAATAATGAAAAAATCTGACAAACTCTTTAAAAGCAGATTTAAAACAACTGAGAAAAAAAATTTAAACAACAGCCATACTTCCTCCTGTTTAGATGCTAATCAATCACGTACCAACTCAAACTCAACTTAACTTTTGAACTCCTTTCAAGACGTTCTTCAAGAGAACGGTGTTACAAAACATTTCACTTTGTGCATTCCCTTCCAATTAAGCCTAAAATCTTTTCACTATTTATTGCTATTAACGCATGTAAATCATTCAACGTAACTAACAAATATCGGATTTTTCCAAGCATACGTCAGGCGTTTTCATATTCGAATGTTTCCATTCGCTAAAGCGTGATGGAAGAGTGCGCGCTCCGCCAATATATATAATTTGTTCGAACATATTAGGAAAATATGTTTGCGGTCGCAAGTAAATTACATGAGTTGGAACCATAATATGCGATAATTATAGTTGTATCGAAGAAGTATTCACCTCGAAGCCGCGAAATTAGCGCGCTATGACATTTCGCTAAGTTTTCATGAAAGAGAATAGCAAAAGCTATTATTCCCTTCAACACTTCAATTCCCAGCTACGCTCGCCATTCGTCATAATTAAGCCGCCTTACACTATGTGCTTACGCTATAGCAGATCAATGCAGCATCACATACAGTACAGGGAAGGTAGAATTGAGTCGCGAGTCAGACAACACCGCGTCTCTCGTTAGTTGCGATTACGGCTAAGCTGTTGTCCACAATGATTGTAAAAATAAATGACATCAAAAATATGCAATGACATAGTTAAAAGTGATAAGTTGTTGTAGACTCAGGTTATTTTCCAACCCAAGCTAATCGACAGCATTTCTTATATATACAATGATCATTTGAATACGCAAATAAATGTATTTGGGATAAATATATCACACTGCACATCTTTTTCATTAAAGGTATACGAAGCTCTCTCACTTATGATACCTGCTAAAGATATAGGCAGCACTTTGTATCCGGTTGTCCTAACATTCTTACCATACACTCGACTTACAAATAAGGCAGATATATGAACATCTCCCTCCGCACGTTGACTGGTCGAAACTCGAAACGAAAAAGATTCCGCTTATTCTTTATCAGTGTTGAGGTTATTTGTAATAATACGTGTACAATAGAGTAACTCAAACAAAGAAAACTACTGACGAACCTCGTGCAAAAGTCATTTTCATTCATTGAAAAGCAATTTTTTTTGGCATATCTTTTGCGTAAGTGGAGCAGATTTTTCTTTACTCGGAGCATCAACGCGTGTATTGACGATTACCTTCGTTATCTGCATGAACAAGTGTCTCTGTAATCTGATCGATTGGGTCAAGGAAGGCGTTCATGATGTTCATCCACAATAGAACCGCATCTTTGATAAAAATGTCTCTCCCAAGCCATAACATAACGCTGACAAGGGTTGACAATTTAATTATTTGTTTATTTATTTGCATACATCATTAGCTAGTACACAGCCAACGTAAAATAAACCTTATAAAGAAATACAATTTAGTTGACATAGGCAGCGTGGAAAGAAAGTTATACCTACGGAGAATAAAACTAAATATTTATTATCTAATAATTTGTAATTTATCTAAAGATTTAATTTAATATAAATCATGCAGCTACTTCCACTCAATAATTTATCAACAATAGAGTTGACAAAAAGAAACAAAGTATGATCCCCCAACTAGGAATAACTAGTAGTGTTAGTCTAGCTACCTGGCTAGTATAAAGTGCAAATTTAGTTCAGTAAATGCTTAGTAAGTTATTATTTGATAACGCATCTATTTACAAAAGATGTGAACATGGCTAAAGACATGACGAGACGAAAAATATTAATAGAACAAAAAAAATTTGCAACTAAAGCGTAATCGTGATATCATGACTATCCCAGATTCACGCTAAGACGAATTAAACCATTTTTGCTAGCTGTCTTAATTGCATGATTTAAGCAACAACGACTTCACGTAATCACTCGCATCGTGTATTGATTATAAATATAATAAAAGTCTTCATCAAAAATATATAAGAAAAAGCAGCAGGCGGAGGGAAATGCAGCTCCTAGAAACTGTTGAAGTAACGTTAAAATCAACTTTCCCGAGTCAGTATCTCCTTGAATCGGTTTCGTTAAAACACTTATTTCTACGTTCAAGACTAGGTAGGTAAATCCATCGATAACAAACAATATTAAAACAGAGCTAATGTACCCTTGTATCCCTTACCAATCCGCGCAAGGCAAACATAAGAAATTGCTTTTAAATTGCTTTAATCAGGTGAAAAGGTAATTACAAAATTAAATAATGGACGCATATGGAAAAATCAAATAATGGACGCATATTCAAATATCAATCCCACAAAAGATTTGTAGACACGTTTCGTTTTGTCTACGACAAAAGCTTTCCCATATTATTTAGGAAAAGGAGGCTTTACATACACCTTACTTCATATGGAGGCTAAAAATCAATCTACTATCAAAGACGACGCCAGGATCGTTAGACAACGAACGCGATTCCAAAGTTTTCCATTTAAATTATAGTTGAAGGTAATGGGGAAAACTCTACTACCAAGATTTATGTTTTCATATATTTAACGTGATTCTATACACCTTACACCACGGGCATCTTCTGACTTCTACAAAGGGCATTTGTGCTTCCAATGTTGAATTATATTGCGCAAATCATTTACAACATATTAACAAATATATTACTCAAAAAAATATGTAGATATAACATGGTTTAACTCAATCGAACGCAATTGCGTTTTGAATATAAGTTGAAATACCGAGAAAACCCGTTCTTATCGGTCGGTCACATATGCACTAGGCTGCGGAAAATGCCTATCTACTTCCTCACCCTCTCCTCGCTCCTTTTTGAACATCGCTCTAGTACACGTATAAGGGACATCGGCCCAGTGATTGGTTATATTTAATAAGAGAGAAAATGTTAACCAATAACTCTCTGTCGTCAAGTAAATCTGATTTGGCAAGACTAGCAATTTACAACAATTGCTGGGTCCTTTGATTCCAGCCATTGAATTAACAGAAATAAAAATCGGTTTCTTACTTCCCACAACATTACGAAGTTGCACAAGCGGATTGAAACAATGTTTTGCGTTCGGAGGGAAGATAACCGTGCATGAGGTCTAGTGAAAACTGTACGAAAACATGGATTTAAATTTTAGTAGAAAAACGAAGTGAATTTTTTACTTCATCTGTTATAATTTTCCCAATCTAAATTTTGCTTTTAGTTGATTATCTGGCAGGACTGTCTCAAATTTCCAAAAAAAGAAGAAACAAATTTTGCGTTTTTGTGAACTTTTAATAAGTTTTGTCGTACGACAAGTGGGTACACAACTTTACCCCAATCTGAGTTTTTCGGCTCATGAACTACATTCAATATTGTTTTACGGACACATTAACTTCGCTATTTACAATCATTAATTGTTGTGTTTCAAGATCCAAGCGGGCGCATACCTATATCCAAGAGTAGTTTTTCTTATATTTCTGGCTCATCGAACTCGACATTTCAAGCAGCAATTTACTACCACCCAAAAAGTACTTCTCCTGTCGAAACCACCAACGACGCAACTGGAAAACCTGAAGGTATACTACCTTGTTCCGCAGAATTACGGTGTCACTTGACAATTCAGGAGTTCTATCTTAGATAAGTAACCTTCTTCCCAACCAAAATCGAGAAGTTCGACCTAAATGATAATGGATGTGCAGAGATCGAAAATTTATACGTGTATATTAATTCTTAGATACAACTGCAACTAACTGAGATTGGACACAATACGATATTTTGTAAATCAGCATTTTGAGTTCAAGTTTCCACGATAATAAAAATTCAATTGCCTGGCACAGTGGCTACAGAAACTTTATAACGTCATTTATCTCAATTTATTCATCAAAATAGAATCGATACTTGTTCCAAAGTTTTAGAGGGACTCAAAGCTCGTTACGACATAATACGTCGTTCAATTTGTCCAATTGAGGTCGGTAGACATCTGCAGTAACAGTTTCGTTCAATTTTAGCAGTTCGTAATACGCTACATCTTGCAGATAGCGTCGTATTCACAGCAAAATTTTATGCTCTGCAACCCATGACTTTTGCCACTTTCAGTCAGTTTGTTTAGTAACCATTTTCCCCCTATTGCATCTTCCCGCTCGCATGTAAAGGCCATCAACTGCTAAGCTATTCTCAACTTCTTCGAGAGTTTGGGCTGGATATTATACAATAAGTTTTGCAATTCATTGTCTTCGAACTTTTTTGGCTGTTCTTTGTCATTGACATCAAAATCGCTGCTTCTATACCGTTGAAATCATAACCGACACATGGGACATAATGAAGCAGCATGAAGCGCAAGCTTCTAAAAAGTTTTTATGCGCTTCGGTAGCAGAAGTTATGAGCGCTCCATGATTAGCGTCTGTATACGCTGATTAAGTCAATAATACTAAACAGAAAATTGTTATTTTGTGTAAAGAAAGGCAAACATCATCGAACTTAACCGTTATGCACACTGATATTTCCCAATACTTCATCATTTTTACCTGTAAAAGTCGTTGATGAAAATTAATGCAAGCACCTAATATAATAATACTGGCTTATATTAGAAACCTTACTATGACCGCTGATTAGCAGATATCTTATATTATGATTTAATCATTTAATGTATTTAGTAACAATCAACGTTAAAATGATTTTTGTAATTTAACAGTCGATTTGACAATAAAATTGTAATTGTTGCATTTTAATTGATATCAAATAATCTTTGAATTAAATCTTCGTTCCCATAAAAGCCGAAATAATAGTTACTTTAAGCTCGCATAAGAAAGAAAATAAACGCATCATATATTTGCCGGCAGGCAACAACAAATTCTAAAGAGAGAAATAGATAGAGAGAGAGAGAGAGAGAAAGAATGATTCATAATAAATGGATTTTTAAATATACGCAATCATATGAAATACAAGCCACTGACACGGAGTAATTTACGAGAACAAATACGTACATCAGCACGAACATGACAAAATTGCATATGCAGCCAATTTGCTATAATCATTTTTTCATTTTTATCAGAAATCCGCATACGCGTCACAAATCCAAAACTGATTTTTTGTGCAAAAAAATTAGTTGAAAGCAAAACACAATTAAGCAAAAACCATATGAAATCTGATGTCGGGCACATGTTGATCACCGCTGCACACTAAGGTTTTGACTAACTTCAAAAGCAGAGTTTTTCCCTATAGAAGAATCAATCAGTTTCTTTTAGTCTAATCAAAATTCTTCTAAGGAGTTTAGGTCGGCTTATTTTATATTTTCAAACGTTTTTATGGCAGCTAAATACGTTTCATCAATAATTGACTTAACTCTAACGATTTTTATGCTAACACTTAATATTAATATATCTTGCACAACAAGTGGGATATCGGTTATCAATACACTTAAAATAATGAGAATGAGAAATGCATTCGCATTTACTTCTACGCTTCTAGGCTGGAATCGTATGCAAAAAAACTGAATAAAACTCTCCATTATCGTTTAACCAGAGATATTAATTTTATTCGCCTCTTAATTTAAAGCTTTTTCGCCAGTGTAACGAACAAACCATCAACCGTACTTATATCGTATCGATTTTAATTCTCTCAACATACACACAGTGAACGTCATCAATACGTGCACACACAAAACAATTATAAAGTTATTCACGTTTGTAAAGTTGCATGAATGTATCCACAGATGTCCATAGGCCAATCGATAAGGGCTGAATTCGGTTAAAAGCCGCTCAGCCGGAAAATTGCTTAAACAAATTGTCAATTCTCGTTTCAACGGATGTTTGCATATCGCTTACCAACTGTCGCTATATATGATTTATACACACATACATACTCTATATATATGCATATATGTATATCTGTCTTAATATATTTGAATGGCCACATAGGTTATGCTTATGCATAAATACCCGCATCTACAATCCCTTCGATGCGTTTGCATAACGGAATACCCCAAACAACTAATCCCTATGCTCACTACCATTTAGTGTTTCAAGTATTCTGGCTTATATGTACGAAATGACAGAGGATATAAAACTTTTTGCATCTTTTATAACATACGACCGTGCACGCGATATTTACATTAATAGCTTTCGTAAAAAAAAAATCTCTTTCGGAATTGATTTAGGAATAAGTTGATTAAGCCGATTTCCAAACCTGCCTTTTTATATGCGCAATTAGTGCTACTAAACGTTCTCCACATTCTCTTTCGTACAGATTGCACATAACAAATGTTTCTCTAAATGGTGAAGGGAAAATATGTAGGAAATCATCAAACTGGTGAGGAATTCCTTACTGTACAGATAGTAAAAAGCACATGTTGACCTAACTGTAGCGAATTACTCTGAATCGCTAAGTGTCGATGTTAACACGCGTAGATTACTAATTATTCGCTCGTTCATAGAAGACATAGGAAGACATATCGGCTTCTTGGTACTTGTAATAACAACTTCAGCATATGGCCGACGTATTAGAATTGACAACAAATCAAATCAAATGTTTGCATAATTAAAAGGCAACTTTTCGAGCTCATCTCAGCTACTTTCTTTCTACTCGTCAGAGCTTATACTTGTTCTTTAACTAACAGTTACAAAAATGTATATTAATTTCATTGTTTGTTCATTTGTTCATATGTATAATTACGAATTTATTAATTTCCCCACACAGCCTCAGACTCAGTTTATCCTTCCATATCCATAGAAGGGATTTATAAGGAAATTCTGCTCTCCGTGAAAACAACGAATTTGACTTAACAGAGACACAAAAAGCAAACGATTAAAAAAAAATTGGTAAACGTCCTTCCAAATCACTTTTAAATGAATTTTAAATTGTTAACTGAATTTATTGTCACACACATAAGTTTTTGCAATGTGTACAAAATATATGCACACATACGCACAGAGCCAGACGTGCAGGCAATTATGTATCAGCTTTAAACGGGTTAGTACATGAAGCTACTTAATTATAAATCACTGAACCTTACGTTATCGGAAAATTAAAATATTGTTTAAAACCATAAATGCAGTGTCATAAAAACAAAAACAACTAAAACTGCAACATCGCACACATCGACCGTCACAATGGATCAACGCACATTTATTGCAATTGCAATTCATTAAAAATAGGTTAAAGTGAAGTTCAACCGTACCTTATATAATGCTTGTTTTATAAATAATAATTAAACGATTTTCCCACTGATTAATTATCTGTTAATTAATTGAAATCAGAACAACTGCGTTTATAAAGCGTTACGCAATAAATCGTTATTGTTATTTTAGCTCTTTTCATAGCCTTTGACACCTGCACTATGGCTTTCTTTAGGAAAGAAAGCAACGAGATTCGATAGATAGATTCAATAGCAACTTAATCAATACAAAATGAACGGTACATATATATATAAGCCCAAGGAGGATATTATATTAGTTAGTTTGAATAGTAAAATGATTGCGATTTATTCTTTGCTTTCTTCAACAAGACAAATAACAAATGATCAAACTTTCAAGAAAAAAATAGGATAGATTTTATTATAAGATGATAGATAGTTCCTGGCAAACATCAATTATTCTAATTTGCTTTGTCTAATTTAAATATAAAATAAATCACGCATTATTATAGGATTAGAATCGAAATATGTATAATTAAGCTTAAATTATAAACCTGTCACTAGTTTTAAGCAGTGCTATATTACGGTCAATCTAAACACTTGAACATATATCGGATTTCTTTTCCATCCCAATTTCAATTTATTTATTTCGTAACTGTACACGCTTACGCACACAAAAGCCAAATCCGTGATCAATTACACGGTTTAAATATTTTACAAAGTGCAGGCACTTTCAAAACAAGATTATAACCCAATAATTGAGAGCATAAACCTCTTAAAACGTTTGTAGAAAAGCCCATCATGAATAAGAGATCATTGTCAAGGCAATTAATCTTTTCTGAAAGAGATTAACGCCATTGCTGACAGCGGTAGGATTTGGCGGGGCAGGGCTCCAACAGTGAACGCCGCATACAACGTATTAAGAAGGAATCGATAATATGGTGATTCTTACTAGATCTGCTATGAACGACGACGCAGGATTCATACTGGATTCATACTAAGCAAATAAATGAAATGTCTAAACTCAAGGTTATCTGCAAGAGAGAATTTTAAGAAACTTTGTTCATAACAGAATATACATGATTTCTAAGATGCCTATGATTTTGGTTTAGCAAGGTCCATATATAGGGCCCAAAATCGACACTTGAACTTTTTGCATCGTTTTTCGAATGCATCGTCGTTCCAATTTATTAAAATAATGTAAGTAATGTAAGTTTCCTTGACTGTTGTATGTTAGAATATAATCAATCAAAAGTGCTTATCTCGCATTTGTTTGATGAGCTAGACGACTATCGATGTTTTAGGCTACTCGGCTGTGTTTTACTTAGTGTACAGTATGTTTTCGCATCAAAGGCTCACATTCAGGTGAAACTTGCTGCAAATTAATCGGATGACGAGAATCTCGTCAATGGCTATTCAGCTATTATTACCTATAATTCTTTATATTTGATTCGCTACTGAAATTCTCGTGTTCTGAACCAATTAAACAAGCAATTAATCACTCAAATAAGGTCGGCATCATAGTTATATTCAGTATCCCATCTACATATTCGACTACCAAAACATATGGCTATATATATATATATGGCGCCGTCCGACATCTGGTCTACGGAATATGGAAAAAAATGTTATTTCCACTTTGAAGTGAATCTTGGCCACCCTCCAACTCAATAGCCCCGTAGCTTTTCGGCTTTCTTACCAAAAGTTTGCAGCCCTACCAAATATTCTTATGAATTCACAGAAAGTGGTAAGAGTTTTTTTTTATTACTATATTGATGCTTTAATGATATGCAGCTTTTGCACGCTTGTTAGAGTATTAAGTCAATATTTTGTTTGGCTTTCAATTACGGCCACAAGTCGAAATGTAACGGCATAACACGCATACGTCGCACAAACATACACGTCATATATGACATATAAAACGAAAGATACGCTACATCCTTACAAGTTAATAATAGGCATAAAATAGATAAGAGATCATCTCCAATATTTCTAAAGTTAAGCAAGCAAAAAGAAAACTCGTCCGGCCGAATCAGCTAAATAATAATAAATGCACATAAGATATAAGGATAGGAACTAATTTGCAAAAGGAGTTTAGAGCTTTTTCTGCTTAGCAACTCAAAGGAAGTCATCGCATTTACCATATCCGGCATCTTTCGATGGGTATTTCGCACCCCTACCCTCACAGTCCAAGACCGAATAGTTGACTTCGAAAGAAGCCGTTGCTGGTCTCTCATTCTCTACAATCAGTCCATTAGACAATTTACCGCTAACTTAATAACAGCACTTACGATAACTTAAAACTATATATAGCAGCACAAAGACATTAAGCTTCTGTCCTCGCAAATCTTAAACACATACCGTACACAACCGAATAAACGCAAATACGTCCATTCATAGAGCGATTCAGAACTTGGCAATATACACCTTATGCCGTGTGGTAGGGTTCCTGCATCCTTCAGGGTTGGATAGAAATATATTTACAAAGTTAAAAAATCATATCGAATTTATGAAATACAAACTCTGAAAACAATTCCAACTTTAAGACATCTGAGAAAATTGAAAATAAAAACAGGTTGCATTAAATTCACGAAAAAGCAGCAGTTGCTCCCGCCCGAGCAATAGCCAACCGATTCGAAAGTTCTCCATGCTTCTACCCAGAAACTAAAATTTTGGGATAGAGCTTTTGAAGTTGGCTATGAATTCGACGATTGCATTACATATTTTTCTTTTTTGGTGTTCTCTCCAGAAATGGAATGAGGAAGAAAGCTAAAACATCGAAGTGTATTCTTTTGATGCGAAAATTGCAGACTAATGGAAAAGATGATAAAAGGTTTATTATAATAAAAAAAAATATATATATAAATACATTGCAGTGATTGTAATGCGGTTATCCCGAAACATGATTTTTCAAATCGCCTCGCAACGTGATTCCAACTACTTTGCTTTTTCTAGTGTGCCTCGCAGGGTTTTCATCGACAAATTATTTGGAACATATTTTACTAATAAAACATTGTCTTCATTGCCGTTAACACAAAAACCAATTCTTTTAAAAAATTCTATTAGCTTAGGGCATTCAGATTAAATGTTTGTTTTTTCCTTTTTTTGGGCTGGTCTTAAATAATCCACAAATGAGAAGATAAATAAAAGAGTAGAGATAATATATGTACAGATACGTGGTGCCACTTTGCAAGTTCACTTTTAAAACTTTACGTTTTTCTCTTGGTTTTTTAAAGTTCGGTTTGGGTTGTGCTTTAGTCGCTTTCCCAAATGATTGAAATTAGCCTTGTTTCGGTGTCTGTAAATTAATTTCAAAAATTTCGGATTCTGGACAAAGGGGCAATAATAATATTATTCGCTCAATACTTGTAGACCAACAACGCAAAAAACATGCGAACCTTATCATCAATAAGTGAAGAGAAGCTATTAGCGGATTAGCTACTCCAGCTGTTGAGACTTGTGAAAATGACGGTTCACAATTCTATTTGTAACTTCAGGTGTCCCGCCTTGAATAGCCTATCGACACAAATTGAAGGAAACTTGGACTGCTCAACACTCTTCGCATAAGTTATCATGCATTTGCTCAAATACACCTTCACGAGCCTGTAATAAGATTTGTGCAATTGTCATAAAAGTTTCGCCACATAACTGCAAAGCGTATTGCATCAAGCAAGCACGCAAAAGTCTGTACAGTCATTGAACTCAAACCTGAGACTTCCGCCGTCGCATGACATATTCGCCATTCCAAAAGCTCCGAAGCCTTCAAGGAAAACTTTCTCCTACACATCTACATCACATGGTATTTCAATTGACACACTTTCGACAGTTGTTTTCCATAATAACTGCCATAGCGGTAGTCCCGTAGATTCATTATAGGCTGAGATTTTTTACGTCATTTAAATTTATTACCTGAACTTATAAATTGAGTTTTACTGAATACAATGATTACACCCGCGCCTACATTAACATTATAAACATCTTATTATATCACGTATCACAAAACTCCTTGAGGAGTTTGGGCAAGGCCGTAATGTTGCAAAGTAGTTAAGCAATAAGAAAGTAAAATATCACATAGAAATGACCGACGCATCCAGTTACGGGAAGCCAGGGTACACTTTTGGATTTTAAGCGCTTTAGGAAACGGAATTTAAGCTCATGGCATCTTTTAACCAAGTCAAAGCACATTGTACGCAAGAAAAATGGAGATTGAGGACGTTGTCGCTACTATAGATTTTTGAATAAACTTACAGTGTCTGATCGATATCCGTTTCCTTTCGTAACTAGCTATGCGTTCCCATCACACGCACTATTTTATTCAAAAATAGATCTAATTAGATTTGACCGTGAAATTGTGGCATATGCGAACAAAATATGCAAATCTGCCATCATAACCTGTCTATGAATGGGTTTTGGTTTAAGCAACGCTGCTCAAAGACTTGAACGTTGCATGGTTGAAATCTTTCGCAATTTAGTTTTTTGATTTTAAGCACTCGCGAAAAACTTATTAAGCGTTGTTGTTAATTCATTTTAATGTGAATTAAAATTTCAGAAATAGACTTCTTTACATTCTTATATATTATTAGAACATAGCATCACTCAAAACGCATCAAAAAGTTCACTTAATAGTCGATTGAAAAAGTTGATCGATAGTTTTGTTGTTGCAAAGAGCTTTCATTGAAAATTTGTTCTCTTATTAAGCAAGCACTAAGAGAAAAAACTTTCTACATTTATGAAGAACCATAAGAACAAATATTTTGAAAAAACCTATCATAGTAAAAGGCTAAGCTGCCTTCTTGTTTGCGTCATCTCAAGATATTATACAGCGTAGTAGAATACTTAAAATTAACGTTAAGAGAAACACAATTTTAATTTTACTTTGTAGGTAATTTTGTTTTACGTATACTAATTAAATGAATATGTTAAGGTGAATTCATTAATTGCATTCCACCGGATGCATTCACCACACATAAAAAAACCTATTAACTGCGTACATTAAATAAACGGAGAAGCAGGGCCGAACAAATGAGGGGCAGCAGCAACACAATTTAATTACATAACATTTCTATTTATATTATGCATATTTCGTATGTATGTTATACATGAACTTGAATTTCAATTAGGAGAAAGGTAGTTACTTTAGCATTGAATTTTTCCCTTTTCAATTTATGTCCCAATTTTAACTCTCTTTGAAAAATACTATTTACAGCTATCTCTCCCACCTTTCCTTAATTTAATAGAAAAATGACAGCAACAAAGCCTCTTTCGATTAAGGTTGATTTATTGCTATGTATACATAGAGTTTCAGAATTCAGTGCAAATTACCACAGCCTGTGAACCTTCGTTAACTTGATGTAGACAGTGAATTTTATATTGAGTGCGTACGATGAGCCCTTAGGTCCCCGACATAATAAAAAGCAGACTAGCAAACCTATTCTGTATTATTGAGTTATGATTTTGTATCAAACTTGATATATCGGTACTATAGTCGCCGTTTGTTGTAAAACAACATTGCTAAGTCGCAAGAAAACACGAGCAAAAAATTTTTTTTCCGCTGATGTGTCTCTAATGTTATTCAGATTATGACTATAAAAGGTAAAACCAAGGCAGTCATTGTAGTAAATTGCCAGATTAAAAAGCAAACTATTGAGCAATTTTGGAGAAAGACACAGCGTAAAAAGAGTGTCTCATTTAAAAGAAACAATTTAAAGTCCTATAACTGAGACAAAGATTAAGAAGCCTTAACAAAAAAATGGTAGTAATAATCAAATCAAGAAGAATAACATAAAGGCAGCACTAAATGTATTCGGAGAACAATTTTCGTAGACAAGAAAAACAATATTAACATCTCGAAATTCCGACCCCCTGGAACAAGTGATATATATTTCATTCCCAGCAGAATATACACACTTGACGTCCTATTGTCAGATCAAGTTATCAAGATTTCGCAGAGCAAAACAAAAAACAACAACACTAGCAATTGTAGCCGAAACAT